>NC_138770.1:173817636-174205136 GCF_965119305.1 Pelophylax lessonae | reverse complement strand
GCGCTCGCTCCCCAGACCCTCCCAGGCTACTGACGTTAATTAACGTCACTCTGCCTGGCCGGGGCTGACCGCCACAGTAAATCTACTTGCGGCGGTCGGCAAGCGGTTAAAGAAGATTCTCCTATTCTTTCCCTGAAAGCAATCTCCAGCCTGCCCCTACAATAATCTCCTATCTCTCACTCATATCAGCAGCAGCAGGAACCTGACCCTACAGTAGTTAGAGCAGAGTGACGTGCGGCGCTGTGTGATTTCAGCTTATATAGAGGCTGGGTCACATGCTGCACTGGCCAATCACAGCCATGCCATTAGTAGGCATGGCTGTGATGGCTTCTAAGGGCACACTAGGTAAACGCTTATTGATTGGCTGCTCTGCAGCTGTTGAAACCGCGCCATTAAAACCACGCCAAAACATTAAAACTGCGCCAAAATATGAAATAAAATTACTGAACAACGGACTGTATCCCGAATATACAGTAAAATGTTTGGGTCCGTGTCCGGATACCAAACACCCAAAAGTCCGGTACGATCCCGAACAATACAGTCCATGTTCGCTCAACCCTAGTTACAACCAAAAACGTATTTTTATGTATTTTATTGGGATTTTATGTGATAGATGAACACAAAGTGTAAGGAAAATGGTTTTCAAAATTTTCTTACAAATAAATATCTGAAAAGTGTGGTGTGCATTTGTATTCCTCTCTCTTTACTCTGATACCCCTAACTAAAATCTAGTGGAACCAATTGCCTTGATAAGTCACCTCATTAGTAAATAGAGTTCTCCTGTGTCTAATTTATTCTCGGTATATATACAGCTGTTCTGTGAAGCCCTCAGAGGATTGTTAGGGAACCTTAGTAAACAAACAGCATCATGAAGACCAAGGAACACACGATACAGGTCAGGCATATAGTTGTAGAGAAGTTTAAAGTAGGGTTAGGTTACAAATAAAATATCCCAAGCTTTGAACATCTCACAGAGTACTGTTCAATCCATCATCCGAAAATAGAAAGAGTATGGCACAACTGCAAACTTACCAAGACATGGCCATTCACCTAAACTGACAGGCTGGCAAGGGGAGCATTAAACAGAGAAGCAGCCAAGAGGCCCATGGTAACTCTGAACGAGTTGCAAAGATTCACAGCTCAGGTGGGAGAATTTGTCCACAGAACAACTATTAGTCATGCACTCCACAAATCTGGCCTTTAAAGAAGAGTGGCAAGAATCAAGCCATTGTTGAAAGAAAGCCATAAGAAGTCCCGTTTGCAGCAAGAAGCCATGTGGGGGACAAAGCAAACATGTGGAAGAAGGTGCTCTGGTCAGATGAGACCAAAATTGAACTTTTTGGCTTAAAAGCAAAATGCTATGTGTGGCAGAAAACTAACAGGACGGGAGGTGAGAGATGCAAGCTCAGTTCAAACTGTACCACTGGAGAGGCCAGCTGCTTAAGTCCACCCTGTTAGCCCTACCTGGAAGGAGCCAGATCATGATGGCAACTTGTCCTCAGGTGAGCCAATATGGAGTGACAGTGGTGGGGCAATTGAATGGGGTTCTCCCAGGATAGAGACAAAGTTTGTGCCCCTAGAAACAGAGACTATGTAATTCCGGGTGAGAGATTCAGAAGAAAAATGGGACGGGGAGGGCACTCAGGAAGCTGAAAATATGCAAGCAGGACTACCTAAGGGGGTGGCAGAATGGATGGAGAAGGCCATTACCTCTGAGCAGGCAGAATGGGCAGGAGAAGTGGAGCAGCCATCACCCTGTGCAGATAGACAGCAACTGGGCCAACTAGACCAAGTCCATGCCCAATATCAGGTCCGGGTTGGACCGACAGACACCTGGGACAGGACACATTACCAGAAAATCACCTTCAAGCTGTGGATTGCCCAATCTTTGCAGGCCTGTGTTCTTCCTGGGCAAGTCAAATTTAGGGAGCTCCTCAGATTCTCCAGGTTCCAGTGGGATGTACAGAGAAGAACCGCACTGTAGTGGGGATTGGACTTCCCTTATATTCCCAGAGATGTTATGGACATTGAGTTCTCCCATACCAACTGTGAGAGGGAATTGGTTTGGGACTACCTGCATGTCCCCAAACCCCAAATAAGGCCACTCTACCAAGAATCTTGGGCCCGATTCCAGGATGTTCAGCAAGAGCAGAGTCATGGACAGGCCATCTACAAGGACCGTGTAGTAGTCATTAACGCTGGACAGCCCAACAGGAGTGACTCAGTGGCCAAGCAGGATCCCAGTGAAGAGATCATCAGCCTGCCAAATCCCAAAATCTACTGGTGAGAAAGGGGCTTACGCAGGATTCCATCTTGAAGAAAAGAGGGAAGGCAGGTGTCATTTTGGGAAACTCTTTTTGAACAGACTAGGCCAGACCAATACCATCCACACCCCTTCCAGATTTGTGATCCAGGGAGAAGACATGGTGGTAAGGCCTAACATGCTGTTTAGGAGAATGATGTTATGGATAGACCCCTTATTCAAAAACACTTTGACAATTTTTAATTCCTGTTGGCAGAATGTATAGATGGGCTGGGAGGGCTTCCCTTTAGGGGAGGTGCTTAGTTTAACACATGCCTAATGGTAACATGTGAAATTACCTGTATATATGTTCCTGTCATAATGCTTTGATAACTGTGGGGAGCTGTAGTTAGGATGTTCAGTATCTCACAAAAGTGAGTACATCCCTCACATTTTTGTAAATATTGCTGTCCCCTCAAAATAACTCAACACACAACCATTAATGTCTAAACCGCTGGCAACAAAAGTGAGTACACCCCTAAGTAAAAATCTCTAAATTGGGTCCAAAGTGTCAATATTTTGTGTGGCCACCATTATTTTCCAGCACTGTCTTAACCCTCTATGGGCATGGAGTTCACCAGAGCTTCACAGGTTGCCACTGGAGTCCTCTTCCACTCCTTAATGATGACATCACAGAGCTGGTGGATGTTAGAGACCTTGCGCTCCTCCCCCTTCCATTTGAGGATGCCCAACAGATGCTCAATAGGGTTTGGGTCTGGAGACATGCTTCGCCAGTCCATCACCTTTACCCTCAGCTTCTTTAGCAAGGCAGTGGTCATCTTGGAGGTGTGTTTGGGGTCGTTATTATGTTGGAATACTGCCCTGCAGCCCAGTCTCCGAAGGGAGGGGACCATACTCTGCTTCAGTATGTCACAGTACATGTTGGTATTCATGGTTCCCACAATGAACTGTAGCTCCCCAATTACGGCAGCACTCATGCAGCCCCAGACCATGACACTCCCACCACCATGCTTGACTGTAGGCAAGACACACATGTCTTTGTACTCCTCACCAGGTTGCCACACGTGCTTGACACCATCTGAACAAAATACGTTTATCTTGGTCTCATCAGACCACAGGACATGGTTCCAGTAATCCAAGTCCATAGTCTGCTTGTCTTCAACAAACTTTTTGCGGGCTTTCTTGTGCATCATCTTTAGAAGAGGCTTCATTCTGGGATGACAGCCATGCAGACCAATTTGATGCAGTGAGCACTGAATCCCCACCCCTTCAACCTTTGCAGCAATACTGTCAGCACTCATATGTCTATTTCTCAAAGACAACCTCTGGATATAATGCTGAGCATGTGCACTCAACTTCTTTGGTCAACCATGGCGAGGCCTGTTCTGAGTAGAACCTGTCCTGGTAAACCGCTGTATGGTCTTGGACACTATGCTGAAGCTCAGTTTCAGAGTCTTGGCAATCTTCTCATAGCCTAGGCCATCTTTATGTAGAGCAACAATTCTTTTTTTTCAAATCCTCAGAGAGTTCTTTGCTATGGAGGTGCCATGTTGAACTTCCAGTGATCAGTATGAGAGAGTGAGAGCAATAACGCGTCAGTAATTTATTAACTGCACCTGAGCAGTGGATTATGGGGTGATCAATGTTACTTATGTATTTTAATTAAAACCTATTAATTGTCCCCGCCCCTTCTGACGTGACATCAGTAATTTATTCACTGTACCTGAGCAGTGGATTATGGGGCGCTGGTGATGTCAGAGCCCTATAAAAGAGCTGTCAAACTCAGGTAGAAGTTAGTTAGGGAGAGAGAGTCTTGGGTTAAACAGCTGGCTCAATGGCGTAGGTGCTAGAATCACAGGCTTGCAAATGAGAGGCTATGAGTTTGGTTCCCTAGCCAGCGGATAATTAATATTACCTATGGATATTAAATAAAACCTATTAAATTAATTATGGGTGTGGGGACTCAAAGTTCCTGCGAAGAAGCCCATTTGTTCGCCATTCGCGAACGGGGCGAACAGGCAGTGTTCGAGGCGAACTTAGGTTCGACTCGAACACGAAGCTCATCACTAGTGTTGTCACATGAAAAGATATAATAAAATATTACAAAAATGTGAGGGGTGTACTCATATTTGTGAGATACTGTATATATGTTGCATTTACAATTTTGAGAAAATATGTACATATTCTATTTTTGCTCTCAGAAATTTATTTGTACAGACAACCTTTCCAAGTTGTTCCCTTTTCCCCTCCTTTTTTTTTATTTTTATTTTTTTTATGGGATACCCTTGCCCCTGGGTGCAGGGGCCATTTTTGTGTTTTTCCAGCCAATGGGGACTTGGCTGTTTTTAGGAGGGTGGTGTACCACCCTCTGGTGTACTACTATTGTAAATAGGTAAATGTAAGCTTATGACTCATGGTAAGTTATGTAGGTCCAGCTGGATGGCTCTATAGATTCAGGTCTCTGGTACCTCCCACTGGATCTAGAAGCTTCTGGAAGTTAGTGGATGGAGGCCAGGAGGTCCTGATCTGCATTCTTAGGGGAGTCTGACCATTCCCCATGCAAAATGTCCTGGCAGGGTTGATGGATCAGCCCTTAAATATGGCAGAGCCTAGCCAGCATGGGAATTGGGTGGAAGATAGAGTGCTGAGGAGTCTGTCTGTGGCCTAGAAGGGGGTCCCCTAGGTCTAGGGTGGGCTTTGCCTCCAGGCTGGGTTCAGGCTGGCTGGGAAGAATCCTTTCAGTGTCAGGTTTGAGAAGGAATCTTCTCAAAGCAGCAGGGAGCAAGGAGGAGTGAGTACCTCAGCACACTCAGGGATTCACAAGGGGAGAGACTGCCACATGTAGCAAATTTTCAAAGGACAGCCCTGTGCTTAACCCCTTTATCCCTTATCCTGGGAGATCTCCGGAGCAGCCAGGTGGGCTGGTAGACAAGCAGCCAGGAGAGCTGGTAGTACCTAAAGGCAGTGGAGCTAGGAACAGTTCTACAGAGGAGAGGAGATATTCCTGCATGTCGTTTTGCAACATTTAGTGCTATTTTCCAAAGGGGACTAAGTGTTCCTAGTTCGCAAGAGACATTTGCCAGTAATCCTTAAAAACTGGTTGTGTCCAGTAAGGAGAACAGCCCAGGAACTTTTCTCTGTACATAGGAAGGAAGTTGTCCTCATCTGTTGTTTCAGTCAAGTTGGGCATCCCCTAACCCCTCTACCCCATCCAAGCTGTTATCCCTAAGCCCCAGCAGCCCTTGCGGGAGTAGTGCTACATAACATTTAGGAATTACCAATCTTTATTACATAAGGCCTCTTGACTAATAAAAAACAAAAAAGGCTATATTGGAACATGTGAACTGTGATGTCATCAATTAAAGCAATCTTGTCATGAAATAAATATGTAGGCTGCCTGTGTCACCCTTCTTCCAAAAAACGCTGTCTTACTGGCTGTCATGGGGTTTAGTGCTTAACTTACTCGCTAAGAGCCTCTGTCGATGGGCTTTTGCTTTCGTCAGAACCGTTTCTCTCCTCAAACATTTCATGAATACAAGAGAAACTTAAAGCAGATCAAATGCAGATGAGGAGGTCAACATTAATCTTCTCTGAAACCCTTTACACTTATAGTAACTCTCTCTGTAACCATAAACCATAATGCTAACCCTTCCTGTAACCCTATTACTAACCCTAACATCAACCCTCCCTATCACCCTAACACTAACTCTTCCTGTAAACCTAATCCTAACCCTAATCTTCCTTGAAACCTAAAACTAACTTGTGCGCAATGCCTCATTGTGACTTTAACGCTAACCCTTTTCCAGTAAATCTCCTTATAACCATAACCTCCTGTTTTCTTTCACTAAAATTGTAATAGCAAAATGTTAACAGGTATGCCATTTAGGCTGCATGAAGTTCAACCACATGTTTTTAACAAATTGATCAAGCAGTTACAAAATTTTCGAACATAGAAATGGTCTGTGAGTAAAAGCTTTATCCAAAATAAAGAAAGGAATGATGGTTACATATAGAAAATGGTCAGTGTAAATCAAAGCATCATAACTCCCAGGGTCTTGTGCACTGAAAACCAAACCTCTTACACTAAAGCATCTATGGAGTTATGGAGACTGAGGTGTACATTCTTGGTATGTTTCTTTTATAACTTTACATTCTTACACGGTTTACACAGCTTTTCACACCTTTCACTCATTGAATTTATATCCTCAGGGCCTTGTTGCTTACACTGATATATTGCAGCACAGGATAGAGAATGGGGGGGGGGGGGGGGCTACATGGCTACATTCATTGAGAGTTCATCAAAATGGAACATAATGATGCATGAAAAAGACAGTCAAGACTGTTCGACTGTTCACTTTCCCTTTATTTTCCTTAGGCATCATACTGACACTTAATTTTAGTACAGAAAAAAAAAAAACAAGTTCTAAGTTAAGAAATAACCTCTGCAAAAGCTGATGGAAATGTTGGGTTCTCCTACTGTGATGACCAACCCTGTAGTCGGATCCAATAGCACACCCACAAACCAATAGCAGATATCTGAGGTTTATAAAGACAGGAACTGCTCCTATGGGTGAAAAGTGACAATTGATTATTACAGATAAACATAAAAAGCAGTGCAATATAATAACACAATGCTAGAGATAAGGATGAAACATGTTCTCTTAGACACAAGTAAAAGGCCTTGCCTTATATGTACTAGATCATGAATGTCCAACCTTTTGGCTTCTCTGGGCCACATTGAGTGTAGAGAAATGTTCTTGGGCCGCATATAGAACATATGCTATAGTTAAGGTATATAAGTAATAAAACGCTGCAACTCCCTTTGCTGCAACCCCCCCCCCCCCCCCCCCTGCACTAATTTAACACAACTAGAGGATGATCAAATGAAATGCAATCAGTATACAGAGGTTTGCGTCTTCTGAGAGATATTAAAGGAACACTCTAACCACCATCACCACTTCAGTGATTTGAAGTGGTCATAGTGGTAGGAGTCAGAAACACTGCACATGCTGGGATATTTACAGTTATGTGCTGGGGGCTAGTTGCTCCCCTAGCACATATGACTTAGGCAGCCAGAAAATATAATGTCCTTATTCAAACATTCATACAACTGGTTATTAAAAAACATATTTCAACAATTTACACACGCTAATGCACATACCTTTTCTACTTATTTTGCAGACTGCTGCCGGTTACTGCTGGTGGGTACTTCTGGTGCGGTTACTGCTGGCAGTTACTGCTGGTGTGTAATTCTGGTTATGCGGGTACTACTGCTCATGACATTGGGTACTGCTGGAGGAAGCAGCAGCTACAATAGAGAGCAGAGCTGCTGCTTCCTGTGTGGGTCCTGTCACAGGCGGAGTGCATTTCATATCACTCTATCTGTGACAGAGCTGGAACTATACAGGAAGCAGTGGCTCTGTTACTGACTGCAGACATCCTAAGTCTCCCGCGGCAGCTTGCAGCCTAGTGCATGCCCATCCAATGCAGCCTAAACAGTGCCATCCATTGCAGCTTCACCAGTGCATGCCCATCCAATGCAGCCTCACAACTGCATGCCTATCCAATGCAGCCTGATCAGTGTCCATCCAATGTAACCTGATCAGTGCCTATCCAATGCAGCCTGATCAGTGTCCATTCAATGTAGCCTCACCAGTGCATGCCCATCCAATGGTGCAAAAAAGCTGCGTCCGCCCTTCCAGTGCTTCTTACCACTAAGACCTTTTATAGGTGGAGGTGGTGACCACTTTTTGCATTATTGATATCTATATTGAGCCAGGCAATGCACTGACACCTTTGCCACCATTGTGCGATGTGCTGGGTGTTCAGTGTGACACTGTGCCTTTAAGGAGGGGTGGGCTCCCTCTAGTCATCTGTCCTCCATCTATCCCATTAAATGCATGTGCTCTCCTTGTAGAGACTCTATAAATTGTAGAGTTAGGGACTGCAGATCACAGTGTGCCTTGTCAGGGCCTGCCGCTTACGCATGTATTTGCAAATGTGTGCAACCAAATCCCCCTGTTTTTAACGCATACTGTTAGACAGGTCAATTCGGTTGGTCGCTGGCTGGTTGGTAAGTAGTGACTGGAAATCTCTTAGTTTTTTTGACATGCCCATCCGATGCAGCCTCACCAGTGCATGCCCATCCAATGCAGTCTGCAATGAAGAAAGAGGAGAGCCGCTGGATTACACAGAGCGGAGATCTCCCGCTTACCCGGCGACCGCTGTCATACGAAGTCCTGCCTCCTGGACCGCCTCCTATGATAGTAGTCACCAATGTGCTGTCTATCATAGGAGCTGGTCCAGAAAGCGGGGCTTCATATGACAGTGGCCGCTGGGTAAGGAGGAGATCCCCGATCTGCTTTTAATCCGGCAGCGCTCCAACCCCCTCCCCTCCCCTCCGAGGCAGCCTCTGCCTACAGTTAGTTGGAAGCCGCTGTGACTGTGCCCCTGACTCGACTTCCTTCCTCCCCAGCAAAAAAATAATAGTTGTCAGGAGGAAGTGGGCTGCATTGCCTGCGGTTTCCTGGGCCGCATGCGGCCCTAGGGCCGCAGGTTGGACATGCCTGCACTAGATGAATAGAGAATGACACTGTACAGTATAATAAACATCACTAATATGGAGCTAAAAAAAATAATGATAACTTTCGAGGCCTAATTGCATTCTTAAGAACCTAACTAACCCCTGGCCAATGGCTAAAAGCACCACAGAGTCTGCTGGCAGTAGGGCTCTTTCAACTCACTAGTGGAGTGCTCAGCCTTCACCTAAAGAAAATTGTATTCCACAAAGGGTAAATGTGGCTTTGCAAAGGGTCCCAATCAAACTACAAGCAACAGAGTGATGATTCACCTTCTAAATTGGGATTCACCAAGCAACTATGCCCTAAAATCTTTATTCAGTACACAGGAATGGGACCAAAGGGCCTCTTACCAATCTGACATTCAATGATGATCAGTGTGTTTTGTCTGTACCCAGACAAACCATCCTGCATTGTGGATGGAAGCAGATGAATAAGCTGCAGTAGTTTTGGCAGATTTTTTCTGAAGCTTTCCTCTCCCCTGGGTCTCCTTCGCAGCAGGTGTCCCACACAGGGGAGGTTGAATGGTTTGAGTGACCCTAAATGTTTACTTTTCCTGATACCTAGTGGGCCTTTCACTCCTCAGCAGCCTACATACATCCTGCTGATTCCTCATCTTTCACACCTTTGTGTCTCCATTGCAGGAGGGTGGACTTTAGATTCCCTCTTATCCTTGCAACCATTCACGTCCTTCCTCTTCTTGTCTTCTTGAGCTGTCTGTCATCAGTGGGGAATAGACCAACCAGGCCGCAGGTCAGCCTCTCAGGCTCTCATAACTCAAGGGGAAACCTGCCAGGGCTACATAAGCATTGAGTGCTGTCTATAACCAGCTGTGGTCTGAGAATGGTTGGTAAAAATAGCAGAGAAGGAAATACCAAGGCATCAATCAAATCAAAGAATTTAAAGAACTTGAGAAACAGAAGGTTAGTATGACTGGTAGAAACTGTTATTAAAAGCAGTGGCTTTTGGTACAAGATAATATGGTTTGGAGTGCCAAAGCACTTACTAAATGCACCCCGTTCTGGCAGCCATATCAGAATGAATCAAACGAACATGAATAAAAATATAAAAATGGTGCATTACAGACTAAATTTTTGCAAAATCTGTTTTAGCCAAAAATAAAACTTTAAATAATACATATACGTGAAAGGTGCGGGAAAGGCACATGTAGTTTTCTTGTCATATTAAAAACACTCTTTCTTTAATAAGATGATTATATACAATGTAATATGTTTAAATAAGATGACACATAAATGAGAGAGAGAGATTTACCTTCATGTGTATCTTATATTTTATTAATACAATATGTTCTCACTGAGAAAAATCAATATGACATGTGACACAGCCTTATGTTTTTATTAAATAACATATTGAGTCTGTTTCTTTTTTAGCTGTTATCTGATAAACTGTCAGTTTTCAATATTTACAGGTAGAGTCAGACTGTCTGACACAAGAGAATGATACATACCATGCGACAGTATACAGTACACAGTACACAGTACACAGTACACAATACACAATACACAGTGGACAGAAATGACTTTGAATTGCATACTGAAATTAAATACATCAATTCCATATTTTTATGTGCTTTATGTACAAAAGAAGGAAATGCTAATAGTAGTAGGATGCATGCATATTGTGCATATAATGAAAAATGATTTGAAAAAGTATCAAGGTGAAGGTGATTTATTTGGAAATGTGCAGATTTCTACAGGAAGCAGTGTTACATATGCATTAAGCTTTCTATGTATTTGTAATAGTAAAGACTGTTTTCATTGGTGGGTGGAACTTGACGTATTAAAGGACAAATCTAAGCTGATATATCGAATTAGATGGGGAGCCAGGCTGCAACTGAACAAAGACAAGGAAATCTACTAATGGCTATATGCAAAATTAGTGCATCAAAGTGATTGGCTGAGTCTGATAAAGGCTTCCAGCAACCATGATTCACGTGTAACAAGTCATTCAAATCAATTCTTTGTGTAGTTTGTCATTTTAAAATATCAAAATCCATCTTGACTCCTACAATTCAGGCTGTAAATTGGTTCACTCATCTCTTTAACTGTGATGCACATTACACTCATGGCTGTGTTCACTCCCACACTACTTCAGTCCAGGAGAACATTTGTGATATTACATGAAGGTGTTAGTGATTCACTCAAAGACTTGGATATGCTCAACAATGGGTATGGATATCAAGGCACAAGCCATGGGTCCTGGATGTCGTTCAGAAAGATTCTTTGAAGTAATTTTTTGGGAGAATCCAAGAGACAAAGGAAAGGTAATTTAGCTTTTAGAAAGCAATCACCTCCCACAACTGGTATGATTCCTGCTTCTTCTGAATTGCTAAACTAATAAAACCAGATCCTAAATTGCTTACAGTATCTCACAAAAGTGAGTACACCCCTCACATTTTTGTAAATATTTTATTATATCTTTTCATGTGACAACACTGAAGAAATTACATTTTGATACAAGTAGTGAGTGTACAGCTTGTATAACAGTGTAAATTTGCTGTACTCTCAAAATAACTCAACACACAGCCATTAATGTCTAAACCGCTGGCAACAAAAGTGAGTACACCCCTAAATGAAAATGTTCAATTTGGGCCCAATTAGCCATTTTTCCTCCTCAACGTCATGTGACTTGTTAGTGTTACAAGGTCTCAGGTGTGAATGGGGAGCGGGTGTGGTAAATTTGTGTGATCGCTCTCACTCTCTCATACTGGTCACTGGAAGTTCAACATGGCACCTCATGGCAAAGAACTCTCTGAGGATCTGAAAAAATAATTGTTACTCTACATAAAGATGGCCTAGGCTGTAAGAAGATTACCAAGACCCTGAAACTGAGCTGCAGCATGGTGGCCAAGACCATACAGCAGTTTAACAGGACAGGTTCCACTCAGAACAGGTCTCACCATTGTCAACCAAAGAAAATGAGTGCACATACTCAGCATCATATCCAGAGGTTGTCTTTGGGAAATAGATGTATGAGTGCTGCCAACATTGCTGCAGAGATTGAAGGGGTGGGGGGTCAGCCTGTCAGTGCTCAGACCATACGCTTCACACTGCATCAAATTGATCTGCATGGCTGTTGTCCCAGAAGGAAGTCTCTTCTAAAGATGATGCACAAGAAAGCCCACAAACAGTTTGTTGAAGACAAGAAGACAAAAGACATGGATTACTAGAACCATGTCCTGTGGTCTGATGAGACCAAGATAAACTTATTTGGTTCAGATGGTGTCAAGCTTGTGTGGCGGAAATCAGGTGACGGGTACACAGACAAGTGCGTCTTGTGTTCAGTCAAGAATGGTGGTGGGAATGTCATGGTCTGGGGCTCCATGAGTGCTGGCGGCACTGGGGAGCTACAGTTGATTGAGGAAACCATGAATGCCAACATTGACTGTGACATACTGAAGCAGAGCATGATCCCGTCCCTTTGGAGACTGGGTATTCCAACATGATAACGACCCCAAACACACCTCCAAGACGACCACTGCCTTGCTAAAGAAGATGAGGGTAAAGGTGATGAACTGGCAAAGCATGTCTCCAGACCTAAACCCTATTGATTATCTGTTGGACATCCATAAAATGGCGGAGGAGCGCAAGGTTTCTAACATCCACCAGCTCTGTGATGTCATCATGGAGGAGTGGAAGAGGACTCCAACAGCAACCTGTGAAGCTCTGGTGAGCTCCATGCCCAAGAGGGATAAGGCAGTGCTGGAAAATAATGGTGGTCACACAAAATATTGACACTTTGGGTCCAAATTGGACATTTTAACTTAGGGGTGTACTCACTTTTGTTGCCAGCGGTTTAGACATTAATGGCTGTGTTTTGAGTTATTTTGAGGGGACAGCAAATTTACACTGTTATACAAGCTGTACACTAACTACTTTTCATTGTAGCAAAGTATAATTTCTTCAGTGTTGTCACATGAAAAGATATAATAAAGTATTTACAAAAATGTGAGGGGTGTACTCACTCTTGTGAGATACTGTATATGGTTCCAGATGTCAAAGCTGCAGCTTTGATTTTTCTAATGCTTTCATTTGTAGCCATTATTGAGTATAGCCCAAGGCTTCATGCACCTAATTTGACATGCCTATAGAAACCTTAGGAAGAGGGGGTTGCTTACAAGTTATATAGTCAGCACAATTTGGAAGATATATAGTGAGTTCACCTAACAGTCATCAGTGCTGCTGCCTTGGAGATGAGCTAGGAGCTAATGTGTGTTTTAACATATTATATTCAATATAGATTTATCAATGTTGCAGGGGCAGTCCACCCAAAACCAATATAGATGGACCAAAACCACTTATAGTTTGAGTATACTGGGCAGTGTTCTACTGCTGGGTTCAACACCTCAGAGTGTAAAAATAAATAATACATAAATTAAATAATAAAATCCAATGAGAAAGGTAAAACACTCATGTATTGTCTGCAACAGGGAAGTCAAGCATGGAGATCTCCGTCTGTAATAAAGTTGAGAAATTGTTAGGTTGTTTTATCCTTCAGTACCAGCCAAAAACCTCAAATATCAAATTTGGATGAATTGACCCCTTAAGAAGAATTTTATTTTACGATTAACATGTAAAATATATATTTATATGGAAATTGTATGCATATCTACATTTAATATAGAGAACGTAAAGCAAAAATAACTGCTAGCTATAAATGGGTAATTTTTCACCTTAAATATCAGATTTCTCCTTTGTTATGAACTACATGTATTTGCAATTTACTACTGGAAAAATAGCATTTTCATGAACTGGAGCAATAAAAAAATACATATACCTTGTATGACTCTCTCATGTGCACTAAACACTTTTCTTTATTAAAGATTAATTTCTAAGCTATAAGAAGAGAACAGATCAATATCTCTCACACCCTTAAAAAAGACCATTTTCTTCTGACCGTGTAATGGTATAAATGGATGTCCAGCTCACACTGCTGGAGGGCAATATACAGTGCAGTCCTTCTACACTTTATTATACACTGGATTGTAATGGAGAAAAGGTCACTACCATCCAGATAAGGACAACAATTTATAAATTGATATTATACTGGTTCCATATCTATACATAAATCTTCATGTCTGCTGTAATAAAAACTGTTTTATGGATTTATTATTAGACATTGAAGGTATTGTGTATTGGTTTTAAAACGTATTATTGTCAGGATTGAAAAAACAATTAGTTAGGTTTTTATGAATTATCATAAATTTATATTTTATTACTTATATCATTTAGTTTCAGACAGCAGGTAGAGCTTTATGTCACTTTTTATCTGTTTCTTATATCTCCATAACAACATTGTTAATAAAGAGTTCCTGTCACTTATCCAGGCCTATTTTTAACGAACAAATCTAAACTGATGACCTGTAGGGTCTTTTAAAGGGTTGTCTATAGAAAATATAGACTACTGAAGTATGTTGCTGTTTCACAGGTGCACACAAGTTTAAGGTTTGGCATGTTGGGTGTCTCTTTACCTCATCTTTCACATTTTTCCCAAAAAGGGTCATTTTTTTGCATTTGTGAGCCCTAAAATGACATTTTGTTTATTATTTTATGTATGCATTCTGTATTTATTGATTTCACATGTATAAGAGATACAAAAAAACAAGTCAGGGCAGTTTACAGCACACATTGTTCAAAGAAAAACAATCAAAAAAACATGTCCCTGTCTTGACTGTGACTAGAAGACAGCGATAGTTCAATATGACAGTCCCCTTTCACTTCAAGTACCTATATGAGGTGAGTGGAGAACCAGTGAGGGTAAGGTAAAGGGATCATAGGGAGATTAAGGCCAACAATGCATGGTAAAGTCAACATATATGGATGGCAAATTCCATCAAGAAAGGCAAATAATGAAAAAATAGAAGGCAGGCAAGAATATAGTAAAACAGGAAGAATGGAGGAGGAGGGGAGATTAGGGAGCAACCAGCGGTGAACCAAGACATTTTTTATGCAGGAAAGAATGCAACAGGGTAACTGTTAAGATGGGCTGTGTGCCCATGGAGACTGTAGTGATGTCCAGGTCACTTGGACATCAGTTATTTAAAGTCATCTTTACATGTGCAATTTATTTACTAGAACCAGGTGGAAGTAAATTTTGTCTGAGAGTTTTTTTTTTTAATGAGGCAGTAAGACTTTCCATAATTCCTATGTCCTCCACTAATACATTGTTGGATGGTTGGGGAAGAGGGGTATTTGCATAAAGCCAGAATGCAGGAATGAGATGCATTTATCAGAAGTTGAAGGATAGATGCACAGTTTTCTATTGTTGGGAAGGAATTGTGATGCAGGAGATACAATACAGGTGATTTAATAATTGGCGTTTCTGTGAAAATTATACAATAATATGTACTTGAGACCAAAAAGAGTTCAGGGAAGGGCAACTCTAGAAGATATGAAGTATATTTCCTGGGTCTTGTCTACAGCAGCTATGGGGAATACAGGAAGGAGGGATACATTGCATGAACTACCATTGGGGTGAGGTACCAGCAGGTAACAATAACAATTTTGTACACAACTTCTTGGTACCGGTTACTAACTGAAGATTTGTATGACATGGATTGCGTTGTGGTATGTTCTTTTGGGGTGAGCATGATTCCCAACTCTATCTCCCATTGTTCAAGAAATCAGGGTGGCTACTTGGAAGTTTCTAGAAGAAGTTGATAAGACCAAAAAAGAGCATGACGTAGGGGGGTGGCTGATTGGAGTTCCTTTTCTAGTGGGGTTAGGGCACAGATGAAATTCCCGGTCCGCTAAGGAATGAAAAAAGTGTGTTAATTGTAGAATTTTGTGGTTACGAAAAGAGGAGAGAAAAAAATCCTGGGCCATTTGAGTAATAAATATGCAAGACTTTTGATGTAGGAAGTACATTTAAAAATGACTATTCTTGCCACATAATTGAGGAAAATATTTGTCTCCAACACCTAAGCAGGGTGCCAAAATAGGGAAAAGAAGGTAGGAAGAGGGAGAGAGACATAAAGCCAGTAACACTGTAGTGCAGGCCCACCACATCAGACCTATAGTGGGATGGTTTCTTAGGTCTGGAGAAGAAAGAGTAGGAATTTAATTGATAAGCATTCGAGTGCGGCCCATTGCTGAAAAAAAAAAAAAACATTGTAGATGTTGCATAGTGTTTGGGGAGAGGGTTACATTCAGGGCTTTTGACTTTTGGAAATTAATGTGGAGGTTTGATAGCTCACCAAATGTGGAGAATTCTGCTACAAGATTCAGGAGAGTGGTTTTTGGGTTGTTTAGAAAGAATAGAAGGTCATCAGCATAAGCAGAGTCCTTATGTGTGCAATATCCAGTCTTGATCCTATCAATATTAGGGTTAGTCTGAGCATGATGAAGGAAAGGCTCAAGTGTAACAATAAAACATGAATGGGGAAAGTAGGCATCCCTGGTGTGTTCCATTTCATATAGGAAAGCGAGGTAAGAAAAAATCATTAGCTCTGATGTGTGCTATAGGGAAAGAATATAGTGAATTTATCCAATTGCACTTATGTGGTCCGAAGCAGATGGCTTCTAAGGTGGAGAGAATAAATGTCCAGTAAACACAATCAAAGCCTTTTCAGCATCTGTGGAAAGTAAGAACACTCAAGTAGGGTAAATTTGCTGTATTTTTTACTGAAATTTTGCATTTTATAAACTGTTGCGCTAATATTGTGTGACATAAAAAATTGGAACTACCATTATTTTATTCACAAGAGTGTCTGCTTTTAGAATATATATCCTATTTGTATTTAATCTTCAGGCCTAAAATCATTTTTAAACATGTTTGTAAAAAACACAAATGGTTCTGGCCGCCTAAGGGTTAAGGCATTAGTTTTACTTCTTTGTTGGTTACAACAATGTTTTTTGAGTGTTTATTTAGATGGAGACTTTCTTAGCCTATTCTGCTGTTTCATTAATTAAGCAGTTATGGTCTACCTTAGATCATGCAAGCAAAACCATTTTGTCTGTGCAGCTTATTTTCTGTATGGTCTTAATATCCTGCACAGGAATTCATGTGTGTTTTTGTAATGTAATATCCTTAACCACTTGCCTTTGGACTGGTTAGAGGTTCAGGGTTAGGTCTGGCAGAAAAGAGGGAGGGAGGGCATAAAAACAAAAATGTCATGCTGCATTGGCAATGCATGGTGCTAAAACAGTGTTTATACACGTACATCATGGATAAACTATTTTCAGCATATCAATAAATGGACTCATGGACCATTATTTATTAAGAGTCACCCACAAGATTCCCACAAAGATTCACCCAACCTTGAAAACTAGCTGCCAGTGTACTATCAAGGTTTGCTGTGGCAAGATTCAATCATATAAAAATTGTCCCATGCATTCTGTATGATTCATAGAGCGAAAATACTGCTAGAAAATGCTTTGGAAACTTCACCTTTTTTGGCATTGGCTGAATTTCTCCAGCAAGGGTAGTGATTATGTGCAAACTGCCGTAATGATAGCAACCACGTATCTGACTGATTTTATTGGATCCTTTATTGAAATAAGTCACAGTTACTCTGAGTTAAGCTAGGAACACACTATACAACTTTTGTTGTTCGATTTCCTTTATATTTACCTTCAACTATGTAGTGCAAGGGCCTGCCTGACCACATATAAATTGAAAATGTTAAGGTTTAACCTCATATTATGATATTTTGGTAAATCTAAAGGAAAAAATCTAAAGAACATTTTATAGTGTGTAGCCAGCTTTACTTCAGTCCATTTGAACCAAAATTGCCAATGTTTGCAAAAGTCTGAATAGACCTATACCTTTTTGTATATAGCCTTTTTTTTCAGTGCCAAAATAAATGGTATCTATTGAACAAAAGTTCCCTCAACAAATGGATAATGATGAATTCTGTTTGTGGTATTTTGTTCTGATTTACAAAGATCACAGAGTTACATTCCGCAAGCAAAGATGTGACTGTCTGCAATACTTCCATGGCAACAAACAAAACTGCAACATTTACTTCTAGAATCCTGTAGGCAAATGGAAGCAAGAGAGGTAATAAACAATTTACAAAGCTGGTTATGTCATTAAACTGCCTTGTATTAGAATTTTCAGGATATTAAGGTTTTCAAGTGAACATTTCAGTGATTTTTAAAAATGATTTGATGCACAGAAGGGCTGGAGGAGTAGAGAAAGTGCAGGGACTACGCAATCTTCTCCTAGCAAGCCTCCCTATTGGATTTGAACCAGTCAGGCCATATTCTGCTCCTCTGGCAGCATCTCCAGGTCTCCAGACTACTGCTCCACTGCTGTTATAATTGTAAGTGGCTCTGAACAGGTTGCCTCCCCACAGGGCCTGTTTGATCACTGCCTAACGCACAATGCTGCACCTAGGCCACAATCTTATGACAAAAAAGGTTAATTTAGGTGATCCTGTGAAAATAAAATCAAGAAGCAAACTAACATTAGCAGTGGGGATGAATGACTCCAGAAGTGGGGTCTAAAGTGGGATCTAAATCCAAGACAAACCTAACCAAAAACTGAATACATGGCAGCTACCAGTCCTTACAATTGGTGGCTCCATTGGCTCATTTTTTGCAGCTTTTCCCCTGTATTTTCATCTGGTGATTCTGTTGGCACCATTGGAAAGGAAATGTGTTATGTTTACAGGACACCTCCCCTCCCTTCCTCTCAATAACATAGAAGGGTGTTGTTCTGTAGCTGGGAACAATGCTAACTAATAAAAGGGGATAAAGGGCAGACAGCACAGGTAGTCAGATCACTAGATTTCTTGCAGGATCAACAGATATTTTTTGAACAGATTTATCAAAAGCAAATAAAATAAGTTCACTGCTTGGGTTTATATAGTCAGAGTCAACTCTGTCAACTCAAAATCTAGTTTTAGCATGTCTGGCATCATGTCTCCCGGTGTACACTTTTCATAAGTATTTGGTTTTGTGAATCTATTGTAAAGTTTCTGTCACAACTCACTTTCTAGTACAGGCTGAAAACACAAAGCTACTGCCTCGCAATTAGTAGCAGTGTTGTCAACCTGCTGCATGAGCTTCTTCAGTTGGCTGTTGGGCTGCCTACCAGGTTGATCAAATATGGTTTGTGTGATGATAGCTTATGCTATACGTGGCTTCCTCAGGCTGTTAGGTGTTGACTTTTCATTTATCCACAGGGTTGCTAAAGGGTTAGTCTGCCTGAAGGTACACTTTCCCTTTTGGATAAATGATAGCATGCCGAATCATCACCTAGCTTTCAATATCCTCCCACACCCTTTTTTTTTTTAGCAAGATCACTATGCATGAGTTCGCAGCTCTGCCTACCCGCAAAAGTGAAGATAAGGGCCTCACTGGTGGATTGTTCATTTATTGAACACATTGGTAGCATCAAGATTCCTAGGTGCAGAGGACAACTAAGAGTATCTACTAAAAGGTATGGAACTTTTAAGGTGTATGTAAACCAAAACTTTTTTTCCCAGTTTCGGATAAAGTAAAAAGGGGCTGGAACCTCTGTTGTATTTTATTGCTATCTAGTGCTCCATTAGAGAGGTTAACTGTCACTTACTGTTTCATTGACAACAGTTCCCATCAGACAGAAAGTGAGTGAAAATCTCCAACAGCGGCACTGACAGAAATGCAAGTACCGTACTTTTTTCAGTGGAGTAGGTGAAGGCTAGAATGGCTTGTATTGCTCTTTGTCCCTAGTGAAGATTTTTCTTCACTTCCTGTGTGTTGGAATTGTTGTCAACATGATGGTAAGTGAGGGCAATCTCTCTAACCGAGCCCTTGTTGGCAGTAAAAATCTGACAAGGGATCTAAATCTTCCTTACTCTAGCCACAACTAAAACTTATGTTTTGGATGGACATACACTTTAAAGTGACCCTGTCTGTGACAATAGTGAGGTCCACAAACTGTGGAGAGAATGCCACCTTCATTTTCCCCCAAATCTCATAACTTGATGACAATATGTTCAGATTAAAATCTTAGGTGTTTGAGCAACCAAAAAAGACAAAACATTAGACAAAAAGAACAGTACACTTAAAAAGAATGTAGGGCATCGCAAACCTTAACTAGCCTAGAGTGGTCAAAGGACTTTTGATGAGCCCTGTTGTAAATGGTCAAATCATCTATAGTCTGGTGTGCGAAGAATACACATATATGGTCTGGTGTTTAAGAATACACATCTGTGAGGCTAGGGTTATTGACTACAAATATTTTTCATAATTCTTACTCTAATGAAGTTACCTTCCTAGAAAAGGACTATATACGAATTCTACTACTAGTACTACTATTGTAGAAGAAGAGAACACTCTGTTAGAGTTCAAACATGACCATATTATAAGGTCCACATGGCTTTTAAGACTGATTAGACTTCCTGTAGGAAAAATACATCAGATATATATATATATATATATATATATATATATATATATATATATATATATATATATATATATATCATGTTTGATATCTAACAACGCCTAATTTCATTCCGATAAATGATATGCAGGTTTTGTGGAGCATTGTCCTATGAAAATATATACTTATTCAGAACAGTTGGCATTAAGGGTGTGTTCACTGGGCATACTAAAACACTCCTTCATGGCTACAAAACACCCATCTGACTTTTTGATTTGGTGGGGCAGCTCTGCATCAACCTGTCGGATGTAAAAGAAAAGGTAGCTGAAGCTGGCAGAAAGTTTTAGAATCATTTAGGAGGGCTATAGTAACACTTGCAACATCAGCTTGGACCTAATCTTTACATGATCAGAATGCTGCATGGTGCTGAAACTCAGTAGACGTATTTTTCACTTTAAAATGCTTTTATTTTTACTGTTGCTTATGTCTTTTTCTAATTTATTTCCTTTTCATTAAAACAACATTTGAAAATTGTTAAGCTGAATTTCTGACTGTTCTAACTAGAAATAAAGAACTCTGACTCTCTAAAGAAGCTGCTGTGGTGTAAAATCTGTTACATTCCTGCTTGAGCGTGACAGTAAGTGTTAAAGACATTTTCAAAGGTCAGACCCACAACAGCAGATGCTGTGAAAGGTGCATGTTAGGCATATGCAGAATGGAAAAATTTGTTTCGTTTTGGACTGATTTGTTATGTTACTAATTTTGATTCATTGATTCATTTCAGAATTCATTTAGTTTAGTTTTGTTTATTCATTTTCTAATGAATTCCACATTTTCAGAAGGATTAAAAAATTTGGATCAGTTAAAAAAATGATCGACCGATTAGAATTCCGTGTGAAAAATGGCTGGTTGTTAACGAGAGGCCCGGAAAGTCCTTAATAACTGATGACTCATCAGCTGTCCGTGGCCTCCCTGCTGATGTAGAGGTGTACACAAAAAAATGTCCACAATGAAAAATGCAGAAAAAAAACTTTTTTGGGTCTTCTCCAATCCATAACAGGCCCTTATCCGAGCATGCAGCCCGGCAGCCCAGGGAGGGGGGGGGGGGGGGGGGGGTGAGCAGGCGCCCCCACCTTCTCCTGAACCAAACCAGGCCATATGCCCTCAACATGGGGGGTGCTTTGGGGCAGGGGGGTTCTGCCCCACAATTTACCTTGTCCCCTGGCTAGGGTTGTGGGGGTGATCTGAAATCCCTCTTTAACAAGGGGGCCCCCATATCCCTGCCCCCCCCATGTGAATGAGTGTGGGGTACTCATTCAAAATGTAAAAAAGTAAAGAAAAACACATCAACAGTTTTTGACAAGTCATTTATTGAAAAAAAAAAAAAAAAAACGAAGTAGATCAAGCGTCAATCACGATGCAAGCTGCTACTGCCGACCCACAAGAAAAAAAAAGTTCTGTGCCTGACTATCTGAAAGCTCCACTGACTGACAGTTCTTAAATAGCTATAATGAAGGTGCCACCTGATGACTTCACCCTGAGACCCTGCCCTCTTGTGATGCCATCGACTGGGGGGGCGTGCTGGGTCGATGATGTTACAAGGGGGCGGTGTCATCTGATGACATCATCATGTGGCCCCGCTCCTTAGGTATTTAAGAAGCCCGCTGACAGCTGAAAAATCATTGGTTGTTAAGGATGCGGCAGCTGGCATCCCGGCCTTCTCCTTAACATCAGCTATTCTTCACAAAGAATTGGAATCGTATAATCTTTTTTTGACTGATCCGAATTGGAATCATTTTGAAAATGTAGAATTCATTAGAAAACAAATATAGGAAACAAAACTAAACCAATTTCAACTAAATGCATTACTATTTCAATCAGAGAATCGGATACATCCGAATTGCCAAACAACTAAAAATTTGTCCAAATTTATATTCGGACTAAAACGAGTTGCACATCTAGAGCATATTTTGGTTAAAAAAATGTGGTGTGTGTAAAAGTTAATGGCTCAGTTAACCTGCCTCAGTAATGGATATACTCAGTCTGCTGCTGGTAAGATTGTTGTTCTGTAAACTGAAAAATCTCTGCCCAGGTGAACCTATGTCACACAGACACTGTGCTGACAGGGTCGCTTTAATACAAATCTTAGATTTGGATTCCTCAAGAGATGTAAGAATCCAAAGACAAGTGCAGGCAACATGTATCCATCCACTCGTAACTAGAAAATAATTTTTTTGTAAACAGGTTTTAAAAGTAGTATTAAAACTGCAAGCATTTTGCATCTTACCACATTGAGCACAGCAAAATAGACATTCCCCAGTAAACTATTTGTTAAAATTCTTACCCCAGCACTTTATAAATCTCAATGCTGCTGGCTCTTGCATCCTTGGAGCTTCTTTCCTGAACTTTCCAACTTTCCATCTTCACAGAAAAATGAATACTTGACAGTACAGTCTTAAAGTGGTTCTAAAGACTGAAGGTTGGGGCGTGGCGACTGCCGAACAGTATGCCTGCATAGCTTCAGAGTTCTGCTCTGCACCGGGGAGCACGAGCCTATATCAGACCTCCTAGCCTCGCCAGTGACTCACTGCCCGGTCATCCGTCACCAAATACCCTTGCTCCTTCTCCGGGTATGCGGAGACCACGTCTAGACCCGCCGCCCATTCAAAAATTGTTGGATTTCTTCCCAACCATGCAAAGCGGCTCCAGCCAAGATGGCAATGGGAGTTCACATCCTCCAGCAGCCATGAGCCCTTTGCCCGCAGCCTATGGGATCGCTCCTCGCATGGACTCCACTCACACACAGGCAGGTGAGCCACCTCCATCTTCTCCCTCTTACTCCAGCCCACCCTCACCCACCACAAGGAGCCCAGTCAAATCCAGGTCGCAGATGGACTCCTCAAACCCAGAGGCCTCCCTATTACTTATGGAGACAAATTCGCCTGCCACACTTTCTGCTCCCATACAAATCCCTGACCCTATAGCACAATTCCCCCCCACAGGCTAAACTCTATCAGATATTACTATGAAAGGCATGCTCATGTCTCTAAGAGCCTTCACACAATCGGACATGCTCTCATGTATTCAGCAATGCAGAACAGAAATTCACAATTTAGACAACAGAGTGCACCAAGCTGAGAACAAAATGTGCGACTTTACATCTTCGTTCAACTCGCTAGTGGACTCTCACACTTCCCACCAGGATATACAGTAGTATCTACCTTACAAGCCAAAATAGCTGACCTTGAGAATCGTTCCCGCAGGAACAACTTAAAGACTGAAGGCTATTTACCTTCATGTACTCTATGTACGGAGGTAAAAAAAAAAAAAAAACCTTCTGTGTGCAGCGCCCCCCCCAGCCCCTCTTATACTTACCTAAGCTCCCTTCAATCCAGTGATGTTCATGATAGCCTCGGCTGTCTCAGGACTCTACCTGCTCATTAGCTGAGACCGCAGCCAGTGAGCCAATGAGGAGAGAGAGCGGGGGGGCAAGCCGCGGCTCTATGTGTCTTATAGATGCATAGAGCAGTGGCTCAGAAGAGAGCATGTGGTGGTGCCCCCAGGGCAAGTACCTTTCTCTGGGGGCACTGCTCAAGGAGGAGGAGCCAGGAGTTCCAGTGGGGGACCCGGAAAGAAGAGGATCGGAGCTGCTCTGTGCAAATCCACTGCACAAAGCAGGTAAGTAGAACACGTTTGTTATTAAAAAAAAAAAAGAAAAGCTTTAATACCACTTTAAGTCACTTGGAGAGGGACGTGTGGGAGGAGGAGGGAAGAGGGAGGAGCAGATGAGTGTCTTGCCATCCTAGGCTACTGGGCTGTGTGTTTCTATTGATGCATGCAGTGGAGTGAGCAGCAACTCTAGACCCTGCATGCAAGGGTGGCTCTGTGGGATGCTGCAAGAGAAAGGGGCCACCCCAAAACCAGAAACCTGGGGCAGAATTCATGGCAGCAGCTTAAACTATTAAAAACATAGGCAAGAGTTAAAGGATAAAGAAGCTGTATATGTATCACTCAGTAAGCGATTACATCAGCTGCTGAAAGTGCCTAAAAAAACTGAGGGTTTAATATAACTGTTTTTCTGTTCACCTGTATTAATATCAATGCTTGAGCCCAGGCATACATTAGTTTTTCGGGTTTTTTTTCTTACACTGAATATAAATACAGAACACCAGTTCCCTGGCTTAGAATAATTCTGTGGGCAGAGATATACAGCCTGTGCAAGGTGAGTTCACAGCCTTATATTATGCTTAAAAGAAATAAAAGAAAAAAATGAGTGAAATGTATTTAAATAGATTCAATTGAAAAGCAGTAAATGGGTTAGTTATAGAAATAAGCTTAGGAGGTTGTTGATATTAATATTTAGACTGTGGGCAGCACAACCTGCATTTTCTTTTATTTATTTTTGCGTCTGGAAATAGTCCAGACTGAATTTATGGAGTGCTTTGGGGGAGGACTGACTGTGGCTCTGTAATGGGGTGCCATTAAACAAGGACGTACACAAAGACATCCTGAAAGAAGGAGAAGGAAGAACAAAGGGAAGAGAAGGAATCATAAGAGGGAAACAACGACCAAATGTGGGAGACAATGGGAAAAATTTGAAAGTAGTAAAGCCAGACAATCTATGTCCTGCAAAACAAGAGGAATATTAGGAGAAAAATCACCAGAAAAGGTACAAAAATTCAGGTTATGTGTAAACTGTAGGTGTATGATATGCACAATGACGTTTACAATTTACAGTCAACTTCTTAAGGATCAGGTTGGGGATTGTATAGACAGGCAATGCAGCAGGTGTTCAAGTGCATTCTTTTTACCTTTGAGATGCTTTTGAAGTTTTTTTGTTTTTTTATCTGCTTCTAATCTGCTTTGATCTAATTGGCTTTCCCATTGGTTTGTGAAGGTGATAAAGCTGTTTAGATACAAACAAATGCCCAAGTACACAAGCCTTAAGTTTCCAATTATTATTGGAAGCTCAGTTTATCACTTTGCCATTTATCTAAAATCTCTTATTGACAGCCCCGTTGTTGGAATTGAGCTTTATGGGCAATATTGCCTATACTAGAACCATATGTACAGTTTTGGGTAATTATCCATACTACTCATTTATGTTTCTGGATTATATATAAATATACTCTATGCAAATACTATTTGTCAAGATGGCACGGCTCTATACAGGTCACCTGTCTGGATGGGGCTCATAAATATTGTAATTGATAATTATTATGCCCATAGGAAAAAAAAAGAAACTTCACAAAGCACAAAAATGATGATGTCACCATGGGTGCACGATTATGTCATCATTGCTCTACTTGCAATACATCTTTTTTTGCACAAGAGTCTGACTGTTCTGTCTCAAATGGTGCTTTACACAACTCCAATCCCAGTTTGTGCAGACAGTATGAAAAGTAGCTGACTCAACAAGATGCACAGGCAGTGTCAACTCATCTAGAATTCTCAGAAGTGTAAAATGATGTACCCTGCATTTGAGCACCACAAACCAAATACAATATTTATTTCATTTTTCAGAAAACGTACCCATCCATCCATGCCTCAATGCTTTATTTTGCTGAGAAATCACTTTGAAAAACACCCCTTAGCATTTCTGGCCATTTTGAGTAAGGCAGATGACTCATGTAGCATTGACTTCCTGGAATCCATCTGCTCTTAGCTCAGGCATGCAGGAAAGAGGGTGTGTTTACAGAGAAAATCAATCCTCCCCTTCTGAAGACTCCTGGGATGTAGAAAATCATTTTTCTAGGCTTGAAAACCAGAAAGCAACTGTAAAAAAAGTGAAAAAAAAGTTTAAAAGAGGTAAATATAATATACTTTCCTATCTATTTACTAATACAGTCAGCATAAGGATTAAAGATAGTTAATGTTGATTGAGAGAGTGAAGTCCCAATTTAATTCCAATTTACCATTACGGAGGGTGATTTCCCTTGCCCTTTTTAGAGGTTAAAAGACATTCCTGCCTAAGAGCACCTTTACTCTGCAAGGTTAAACCTGAAACTGACTAGGGAAGGAGAGTCTGGGAGTGTCTAGCTGGAGGTCTGGTCTAAATAATAGATAGCAGAAGGATTGCAGGGAATGCAAAGTACTATACAATTCTAGTGATATCCCCCAGATAGGACCCACTAGTAGATGATAATGATAACAGCAGCACAGATAATGATGACTTGGGTTCTCTCCCCACTTGTACAGTGGCTGTCAGCACACCAAAGTAAAGTCCAAATGGGAGAGGGTGCAGGGTATTACATACTCTAAACTGTGAAGTTTAATAGGTGTATTCCGCAGAGACAAATCTTCTGCTAGACATCAGTATACAGTTCCCCTCAAAAGACTAAGGGAGGGCCAGAGGTAGGGACCCCGTGGATCCAATATCCCAATAGTACTCAGTCACAAGAATCTTGCAAAACAGTCAGTTTTCACAAGGCCAGTGAGCAGCTTCCTCCAGATGCCTTCTAGTGAGGTCTTAGGTCATGCAGACTGGATTCCTCAGGTAAAGTCTTGGGTGTTCAAGATAACTTTAGGTGCAAGCCCCCAAGCTCTGCCACAGCTGGGATCTTAATAAACTGCAAGTGGTAGCCACACCCCACCCAGACAGGTGTAATCCCTTTATCCCTTCAAGACCTGGCTGTTCTAGAGTTCACACTATTTAACAGTCTTTCCAGCCACCTAAAAAATCTTAAAGTGACCCTATACTTACACCAGAACAATTAAAGTTGAAGTTAAGTCCACTTTTTAACTTGTACATACAGATAAGCCTATAATACGGCTTACCTCTAGACATAGTAAATATCTCCTGAATTTACACTGTTTAGGAGATATTCACATAGCATGAAGCCAGTGATGTCACCGGTACATACAGTGCACATACAGTACTAGTACATTATGACTTAAACCTGCAGGGGAGCACAATTTTTTTAAAATTAATCTTTCTGGTGGTTTACTACCGCTTTTAGTTAAAGTTGGGCTGCAACTCTAATTTTCACTCACCTACAAGGCTATGGTTGCATATTGGTTCTAAGATGTCCAGGGGTGTTGGATGCCTGATTCCCTGTTGTGGTTCCACATCTCCTATGTCCTATGTCAGTATAAGACACAGTAGTTGTTACGAACCTCAGCGTAAAAAGGAATGAAACCGCCGTTTAGTGAATGTACCACCTTTGCAGCATGTACGAATTACCCCTGTAGCACACCAGCATACGAATAATCATCCAAAGAGAGCCCCAAACAATCGAACGGCTTTCTGTATAATAAATCCCCCTCCAAAAACGAGACAAAGCTCCGAGTTGAGGGTAAAACAGGAACAACTTTACCGAGGGCTACCCGCCCGTATTTATGCAGGTCCCCATCTGGTGGACACTCCCCTAGAGGGGACCAGATGGGAGACTGTGACAAAGACAGAAAATGTACCTTTCAGGACAGATAGACACATTCCCACAATGCATCCTGGCTTCCTACTCCCTGCCCTGGAGACAATCGAGAAGGAATTCAATTATCTCTCAGGACAAAGAGAAATCGCCATTACACACGTGGGGACATAAAACAGCAACTATCATTTAAAATATATATTACTAACATTTTTCCATTAAACCTGCACATATAACCTATCCCCAGATAGCTCAGGTCTGAGTGCACATTATTAGGTGAATGGCACTCAGACTACACGAATACAGTCGAATCGCCATGGAGCCAAAGTCTTTAATTTCACGAACAGGTTCCATGGCATGGCTATCTGGGTTTCCCCATACACAATACAATATAATATAAAACTGCCGAACGCTTCATCGTTCGTCAAATGAACAAAGTCAGGAGGATCCGTGAATTTGGAGCGTAGCGGCTAAAACATAGGGGAACAAAGGGGGCTGTACGGGCAGTGGAACAGCCGAACAAACAGACGAAAGGAGGCAGCAACAATATAATACAAAGTCAGATGGTTCTGTCACAGTAGTGATGTAGTGGTGGGCAGTGGAACAACATCGCAAGTGGCCACTGGTCACTGCATTGAAAGGGGGCATGCTGGTCTCTCTGCATTGAAAGGGGGCACACTGTACCTTAATTCCATAGGCCCCTTTCACACTTTTGTGACCTCAAAGTCACGCAATTTTTTACAGCATTTTTTGCCGCAAAGCAATGCCTATTACATTTTTCATGTATGCGCCCCCCCAAAAAAAATTTTGAGCACCAGCCGCCACTGGCAGGAACGCGCCTCTCAGCAACCATTAGGAGCTCCAGTTAGCACAGCTTCCTCCTCTTCCTCACCACATGAGAATGAATATGGCATTACAGGATCTTTTTTTTTTGTGTAAATAATTTTTATTGAAGATAAATGCATACAATGTAATTGCACAAACGTACAAAACTGTGGTACATGAACAAGTGCAGGATCAACATTAATACAGAATTGCAGGTTAAACGCAACCTAGAATGGGGAGTAGGGAGGGTAAGGGGGTAGGACAGGGTAGGACAAGGGAAGATATGGACGGGCATGGATATGGCACATATACATCATTGACATGAAGACATCTCAGATCAGAGTACGGGTAGAATGTAAACACAATACTATAGCATTAATTACAATAGCATTAAGCAGCATTAAATCCTGGTTAGGAGATAGCCCAAAAGTTCCAGTGTGTATTGAATGCCTGTAGTGTCAGTTGGTTAATTGCAATAGCCTTTTCAAATTGGTAGTTTATCTTTAGTAGGTTGACAACGTCAGATAGATTTGGGGCAGCTGGATTTTTCCATCTGCGTAGGACTACCGTTCTAGCCGCAAGTAGAACATGAGTAATCCATGGTCTGAACGTGACTGGCAAGTCATCTATTCCCAGGTTTAGTAACGCCAAAGCTGGGGATGGCGTCATCAGACACCCCGTGTGAGAGGACATATAGGAGAACACCTGGTTCCAGAAACTACGCAGTGAAGGACAGGACCACAACGTGTGTAACAAAGTGCCCACTTGTGCGCAATTCCTCCAGCACAATTGGGAGTACCTTGGAGAGAAACCTGCCAGGCGGAAGGGAGTGTAGTACCACCTACATGTTATCTTAAGGGTCATTTCCCAGTGGTTGGCGCAGTGGGAGTATGTGTGAATCGAGCTCAACGCTCTCCTCCACTTGGAAATGGGGAAGGCGGTAGACAGATCTCTATCCCATTTGAACATGTGCATAGTCTTGTGGAATGACATGTTATCCAGTAAGATGTTGTAGTAGTGTGAAAGTTTAGGGGGTTTTTGCGTTGGCGTAGTAAGCAGGTCCCATAATTTACCATCAACCAGTATTTTGTTCAGAGGATTAGACATAAGGAAGTGTGTTATTCTAAGCAAATGATAGAAAGAATGAGACGGGAGGCCGTATTTGCGAATCAGGTCAGAGACTGGAATAAGAGTGTCACCGCTGTAGAAGGAATTAACGGAGATTATCCCCCAACGGTGCAATGAATGGATGGGGACATCAGGTATGTGTGGTTGGAGGGTAGATATCGGCAGAGTTATCTCAGGGAGTACGTCCCTTTCATTGAGCGGAGCAGGAGAGCGACGCCACACCCGCAGGGAAGCTTGCATAGTTGGGGAGAGGTCCGGCAGGTTCCAGACCTTCCATTTGTCGCTTAGGAGTAGGTTTTTAAGGTCCGGTGCGGGCGCAACATCCCTCTCCAGATCTACCCAAATAGGAGGGTCTGCCGTATGGAACCAATGAAGCATTTGCGCCAGGATGGTGGCCCAATAGTATGATGGTATGTCCGGGATGGAGGCACCCCCGAATTGTTTCTTCCGCACTAGGGTGGAGAATGCACAACGTGGACGTTTGTCTTCCCAAATGTATGACATCAGTAATCTAGACAATTTGTGAAGGTGTGTCATGGGGAAGTGTATAGGAAGTGCCCTAAATAAATATAGTATTTGGGGTAAAATAAACATTTTATATGCTGCCACCCTGCCGCTCCAAGAAAGCCACAGGGGGCGCATCCGGGAGATATCTGCATTTATCTTCGTGAGGATCCTGGACATATTAACGGTCAATAGTCGAGTTAGATTAGCAGGAAGATCTATGCCTAGATAGTGTATGCTGTCCGTGGACCAGGGAATAGGAATAGCCTCCAAGAGGCTCTCCTGAGTTGCTATGGGGACTCCTATGTTGAGGACCGTGGACTTGGATACATTTAATTTGTAGTAGGAAACCTTACTATACTTTAGGAGTGTCGCGTATGCTTCAGGAAGGGAAATCTGCGGTTGTGTAAGCATTAAAATGATGTCATCTGCGAATAAATTTACTTTGTGATGGTATGATGGGAGATGAAAGCCTGTGATTTTAGCATTGGAACGAATGGTTTCTGCCAGGGGTTCTATGACCAGATTAAAAATTGATGGCGAGAGGGGGCATCCCTGTCTGGTGCCGTTTGTTATGTGGAATCGTTTGGACAGTGTACCCGAAGTGTACACCTGCGCCGATGGGGACGAGTATAACGCCGTAATTGCAGATAGTATAGGGCCCTTAAATCCGAATTTTAGTAGCGTGGCTCGCATGTACCCCCAGTGGACCCTATCAAATGCCTTTTCGGCGTCCAAAGTGAGCAGCACTGATGAGGTCTTAGACTTGTGGGCGAGATGCATGATCCCTAATATCCTCCTAGTGGCGTCTGAAGTTTGCCTGCCTGCTGTAAACCCCATTTGGTCCCTATGTATAAGGGAGGGTAGTATTCCTTGTAGACGTTTGGCCAGGATGCGCGCATAGATTTTGGCATCGGAGTTCAATAACGATATGGGGCGAAAATTTGCAGGGGTGGTGGGGTCCTTGCCCGGTTTGGGTAAGGTGACAATATGGGCCCCCAATATGTCCGGCGGAAGTGCAGATACTTCCATGGCCTTATTGAACACCGCCATTAGGGTGGGACTCGTGAAGGGTGACGTGATTTGGTAGAATTCGTTAGAGAATCCATCCGGGCCGGGCGATTTACCTTTAGGTAGGGTGGAGATATTAGATAGAACTTCGTCCACCGATATCGGGGAGTTCAGTGAATGTAGCTGGGCTTCAGTGAGTGAAGGTAGGGAGATAGCGTTGAGAAACCTATCAATGTCTGCCGTGGTAGGTTGGTGTTCGGTCGGGTCATTTTGGAGGTTGTACAGAGCACTATAGAAGTTAGCGAATTCGTTTGCAATATCCTGTGGGTGCGTGATTTTGGATTTAGTCAAAGGATGAAGTAAGTGGGGAATCCTGGATTTGGCCTGCTTTTTTTTGACTTGGTTGGCTAAAAACTTCCCTGCTTTGTTGGCCTGAAAGTAGTGCTGTTGTTTGAGATATTGGAGGTGTTTGTCGGATTGTTCTATAAGCAGGAGCCGTAGTTCCTGCCTTAGCTTGATCAGGGCAAGTGAGTCAGTGTCATTGGGGTGGGATTTGTTCGTAACTTCCAGTCTATGTATATCGTTTGTCAGTGATGCAACCTTGTCTCTCCGCTGTCTCCGAAGCCTCGACTGCTGCTGGATGCACACCCCTCTGGTGAAGGCCTTAAGTGCACCCCACAGCACCCACGGGTCGGAGACAGACGGTTTGTTAATTTCAAGAAACTCCTGTATTTCCCTAGTCAGTCTAGTGCGGCACTCATCATTCTGCAACATGCGTGAGTCACAACGCCATACATATGTCTGGCAGGATCTAGCAGATTCCTCTATGGTTAGCTCCACCACTGCGTGGTCAGACCAAGTGATGTCTGCAACCGTAGAGGAAGTCGCCTTGTTCAGAAGGTACATATCCACAATAAACATGTCTATCCGGGAATATGACTGATGCCTCGGAGAGAAGAACGAATAATCCCTCTCCGAGGCATGTTGACACCGCCATACATCAAATAATTTTTCACAGTGAAGAAAGGCCCCCAGTGACTGTTGTCGGACCCGGGGGGACGCTGATGAGTCCAACCCGGGGTCGACAACAGCGTTGAAGTCCCCACAAAGTAACACATGACCATGCTTAATGTTGTATACTTGCTTAAGAGTTCTCTTCAAGAAGCGGAGTTGGTGTGTATTCGGTGTATACAGTACACAGAGGGTCATCGGCAGTCCGTTGATATCGCATGTTACGACTATGAACCTGCCCTCCGGGTCTAGAACAGTTTTGTGGAGGGTGACCGCCAAAGAGTCCTTGAATGCCAACATGACACCCCTCTTCTTCTCCGTGCAAGAGGCAAGTAGGATTTGGGGAAAGTTCCTGTGGGTGCAGTGAGGCCTGTTTCCTTCCTGAAAATGCGTCTCCTGCACCGCCAATATGTCCGCCTTACGGGATATCGCTTCTTTCCACAGGGAACGCCTCTTCGCGGGGTGGTTCAGCCCATTAGCGTTAATGGAGATCAACTTAATGGTCATGAGAGTCCACAAAAGTCCGTTCGCTGAGAATCCCGAGCAGTGATCATATCTTTTATGATTGGTGTGCCATCCTTATTGTCCAAACATGTCGTGGGGGAGGGAAGAGGGGAGAAGGGTGAAGGGGACAAAAAGCCTAAAAAAAGGACTGTCTCGGCAGTCCGAGAGCGGAACTGTCCGCAAAAAAAGCAGTAGGGGGCCAGATAGATTGACTATCAGTGGCCTAGGACAAGATTGTGTGATTTCAGTCGCGAATAGGGCTAGAATGAGCAGAATTCGACCTGGAGAGTCTCTTGCGGGACGCCACCTGCCATTCACTGTCCATAGGGCGTAGAGGCATAGACAGAGGAGATGGAATCTGATCCACTGGCAGTATGTGCCATCTACGAAGTACAGAGAGGCCTTCCTCCAGTGATCTGATAGGTACAGTGGATCCTTCATGTGTGACCAGAAGGGTCGCCGGGTAGCGCCATTTGTGTTGGATCTGGTGGTTTCGCAAGGCTTTGGTAACCGTGGCCAGATTGCGCCTGGCTTGTAGTGTGTGCTTGGACAAGTCCGGTAGCAATTGCACCCCTCCATAAGGTTCCGGTAGCTGGTTAATTTGTCTAGCTGCTAGCATTATGCGGTCCTTTGCGTGGAAAAAGTGAACCCTCATCAGTATGTCCCTAGGCACTTCCCCTGCCAAAAAAGAGGGCTTGGGTAATCGATGAATTCTATCGATCAGGAGCTCTGATTCTGGCAGAGAAGGGACCAATAGTTTAAACAAGGTGGTAACATGTTGCAGCAATTGTGTGGGAGAGACCGATTCCGGAACACCCCGCACCTTAATGTTGTTGCGACGGGATCGGTCCTCTAGGTCAGCAACTTTGTTTTTTAGCCAAGCGATTTCATCGGTCTGGGTGTTTGTTCGATCGATAATCATGTTGATGGAGTCAGCGTGTGTGGAGATAGAGTGTTCCACTTGATCTATCCTGGAACCCAGGGAGGAGATCTCAGATGTTATTTGTTTGGTCTGTAGCTGCATATCAGCTTGCATAGAAGCTCTAAGGGAATGGAGCATGTTTTTCATGGAAGCCTCTGAGATCGGGTTCCCTCCAGAGGAGCATGTAGAGAATGGATCCACAGGCAGAGAATTAGAGGCTGCAGCAGCAAGTGAGGGATAAGTAACGTCCATACCTGGTTCCATTGCTGGGAGAGGAGGAGAGTCCCTGCGCTGCCTGTTCTTTGCTGGGCTCCTGGAGGACGGAGAGGGTGGGGATGGTGAGCCCGAGGATTGCCCGCTGTCCGGATTGCCAATTATGCGGCGCTGCGGCGGGGTGGACGGGAGATGCGGCAGCTTGTTCATCGGAGCCGGCCCTTGCTTCCCGCGCTGCCCGCCTCTCGGGTCTCCGCCGCCATTTTGGCGGAGTCCGGGCGCTTGCGAGACGAGGAATCCCGTCAGTTTGTTTGATTGACCGGCGTCCTTCTTTCTCCGGGCCATCGTCGCTGTGCTCGGGAGGGTCACGGAGCTGGTGCGGCGTTCCTGGGGTATGTAGAAGCCCTTATATCGGTGATTGTCCCGGGTGGCCGTACGGAGCTAGCCTAACATGCGGCCATCTTCCGCGCTGGCAGCCACGCCCCTGCATTACAGGATCTTCAGTCCTCCTCTCTCTTTCCCAAGCACAAGTCTCCTGGTACTTGTAATCCCACACAGTCTCTATCCTGATCAGGCTGATTCCCTAGGGATAACGATCTCCAGCATGCACTGCCACTTCCTCCCTACAGGGAGAATGCCTTTCACTCCCCAGGCTGTGATTTCAGCCAATGACAGCTCTTCTCTTGTAGTCTGGCAGTGGGTGGGTGGATGATGCATGGGAGTTGTTGCATAGATAGGTGAGAGAGACCTTTTGTCTCTTCTCCCTGCAGAAAAGGTCAGTTCCTGCTCTCTCTTGCCTGGCCTAACTGCTCAGTTAAATTGGAGCCAGGGAGAGAGGAATGACGGCACTATAGATGGTTCTATGAGAAGCCCTTGGTAAGAAGGACTCAGGAACTGCACCTCATACAAACTGTAAAAAACTATAGGTGGGGTGGAGACAAGACCAGTCACCCTGCACAAGTGAAAAAAGAATCTTGGAAAAAACATACAAAGGTCACCAAGATTTAAGTACAAATACACATGGCACTTACATGGTTTTTGTTCAGCCTGGATTTCAGCTTTTTCTTTCAGCCCCTAATATATGTGCATTCATTCTGCTGATTGATTTTGTAACATCTCCTCCCTTTCATTCACCAATAAGGCAGGGCCGTCTCACTGCATGGGCACGCTGGGCAGGTGCCTGGGGGCCCCACTTGCCTGGAGGATTCCACCTGTCCAGCGAACCAGCCCCAGCAATAATCCTGACTCCCGTGTGCATCCCACCACCGAACTTAGCAGGTGGCAAGTGCCTGTCGGCCCTGCGCTGCTGTCAGGCCACTTGGGCTGTGGAGGGGGAGCCCTCAATTGCAGGACTGCCTGCCTGTATCCATGGACACACAGGAAGTTGTCATTAGCCTTGCACTGCTGTCAGGCTAATCAGGCCATGGAGAGGTGCCCACAGCAGCAGGAGTGCCTGCCTGCTTCCAAGGTCCGCTGGGAGACAGGCACACACCAGAACAGCCACAGCTCAAGCCGCAAGGGTGGGGACACTGCTGTAGAAGCCTAAAGTGGAAGCCAGCATGGCAGAAAGGAAAGAAAGACAGAAAGGGTAAGTACTAACTTTTTTTATTATTATTTTTTATTATTAATATTGTCTTTGTATGTTCAGAAAGCCAAAACATCTGCATATCACTTTAATTTTGTGTACAATTGATGCCCAAAAAGGATATCAGTGCATTTTAATTTATTTAGCTTTTTTAAAAAATTATTGATTCATTTTTTTAGACTTTTTTTATTATTATTTATTATTTATTGATTTATTTATTTTTTTTATCCTTTTTTAAAAATTATTTATTTTTTATTTATTTAATGTTTAACCTCCCTGGCGGTATGATTCTTTTGGATTTTAGGTGCTGAAAGCGGTACCATTATTTTGCATGTAATTCTTGTGAATGAGCAGCCCAATACATATATATATGTATGTATACATATAATGTATACAGTTGGCTTGGGCTGCTCATTCACAAGAATTACGTATATATATATATATATATATATATATATATATATATATATATATATATATATATATATATATATACGTATATATATATATATGTATATTTACATAAAAAGTAAAGTAAAACTGCAGGAAAGGGCACTGGGGGGCAATGTAATGTGAATTTTTTTTATTTTGAATGGTATCAGTGTGTTTGGTGTGTTTTACATTTGAATTTGCCGCCGGTTCCACCCCCCTGCGAACGTCACGTCGCCGGAGACGGAAGCCGGGGCTCGCAGACGATCGGGAGGAAGCTCCGCCGCCGCATACCGCCCGCATACTTCGCTGGATCCCGGAGAAAAAATAAGTAAAACCTCTACCAGGATCCAGCGATCTTCCTAGCGGGGTTACCGCTTTTGGCTCTAAGATCTAACCCCGAGTCACGCTCGGGAATACCGCTAGGAAGGTTAAACACTGATTTTGTTGGAGGTACCAATAAATATAGCCTTATCAATAATTAGCATTTTTATTCTCATGGGTGATTGTGTAGGCAGGGCCCCAGTGCACTGCATTGCCCGGGGGCCTGTAATGCTCTTAAGCTGGCACTGCATTAAGGCACTAAACCAATAGGAAATATTTAGATGCCAATATGTCATAATAGTTAAAGTGAAAATCTAGTCCCTAAATACTGTATCATTTTTTTTTTTTTTAACGCTCCCCGTCGTTGTTCCTACTTCTACTTTAACATTTCAATACAGTCAATAATGTTTTCCTTTTTGTTTGTTTTAAATAATTTAAATCTAACCTGATCTCTGAAGCTGGCAGAGTCTATTGCGGTTGTGGGCATCTTAAACCCGCTAGTCTTTTTTACCCGCATTTTGGTGCAGTTGGCTACCCAGCATGCACCTCCCGATCTTGTGCTTGTGCATTACAGTATTAGCCGATTCCCATGGACTCCTGGAAAAGATGATGCCGATATTTCAGGAGTCCATGAAAGTCGCCTTGTGACATAATCCCCTAGGCGACCAGGGCCTGAAGTGCTGCAAGAAATAAATGAAAAAAAGGTATTTAGAAAAAACAAATGTTTGGCCATTTACAATAGCATTGCGGATTGGAATGTTTGAAGGTTAAAAAAATGGTGGAACTTCACTTTAAAGGGATAATAAACACTTTCAGCACATAGTATTCAGCTTCTTCATGTTTAATCCTTGCCTATGTTCCAGTTTAAGCTGGTGCCGTGACTGATGCCTCAGGGTTCCTTTTTCAGGGTGACTTCCTTCTCTTGCAGCATCTTATGGAGCTACTCTTGCATGCAGGGACATCCTACATTGTGTGCATCCATGCAACCACACAGCCCTGTAGCCTAGGTTGGCAAAGCAATCCCATGCTCTTCCCTCCTCTTCCCTTCCCTTCTTTAAGCAAACAAGAAGGCTGGAGACTGCAGTGTCCACTGTTAACTCCTTACTGTTAAGACCTCAATTTTGAGGAAGCAGCACTGAGCGAGCCGGAGCCCACAGCTTTCAAAGTTGTATAGTTTCAAGTGCTGAGGTAAGAATTTTAGGAAATATTTTACTGCGGGATGTTTATTTAATTGTACTTAATGTGGTCATCTAAAAACGCTGAGTGTTAAATACTACTTTAATCCCTGTAATGTTGAGTGATGGGGAAATACACCCATAATCCAGCAGGTGGTTTACAAACTGCAGTTCATCAGCATAATGCTGCAACTCACTTTTACATTATCGAAACACTGAGTTAATTTTTCTTTTTGTTACAAATCAAAGACCAAGCAGCATAACAATGTAGCAGTGTTCTGTAGTAGATGCTAATGAACTACAACTCTTGACCAGTAAGTCAATATTGCTGACTTTACAGTGGTCTCTTCAATGATATTCCATTTTACAAGTGTCAGGGATTTAATGGTCCCTGTTTCCTCTTCTGACCACTTTTGTTAAAATAATGCTTCCATAAATTATTGCATTTATTTTAAGTCACTGTAAAAATTTATGTAATGTAACATTCTACAAACAGAACATTATGGCAGTAAACAACTTGCAATCACTTCCAAAATTAATATGTTCATGAGCAGATACATATTTGCGTATATGTATAAACAGTATATGTGACTGGAGTTCTGTTTAATTCCTCGCTTTAACACATGGTTTTAACACAGCCATTTTCAACCAGTGTTCCATGGAACCCTAAGCTTCCCACTGACCATCAATGTATGAATCGTTCTCCCCACTGACCACCAATGTAAGGGGTATTCTCCCCACTGACCACCAATGTAAGGGGCATTCTTCAAATTGACCACCAATGTATGAGGCACTTTCCCACTGACCATCTGTGTAAGGGACATTTTTCCCATTGACCATCCATATAAGGGGCATTCTTCCCACTGACCACTAATGTAGGAGGCACTCTTCCCACTTACCAACAATGTATGAATCATTCTCCCCACTGACCAACAATGTATGGGGCATTCTTTCCACTGACTACTAATTTAAGTGTAGCAGGTTTTCCAGGCATTGAGACTGTGGTGGGTCTGCCATTGTTACCGGTTACCTTTCCAGCCCATGTAAGCTGCGACCCCAGGTGTGAGCACTGAGACAATGACAATTCTGGCATCTTTGGTATGTTGTTTTATTATATTTTAGGGGATGGAAGAAGGGAATGAGTGGGATACTCCTGTGGCTCAACTAGGTACACTTTTGGGACTCTTTAACAAAATTATGCTTGCTAGCGCTGTCCTGATGCCAGCCGACACTAGCCAACGCTTCCTGACGCTTGAAAGTAATGTAACACTGAAAACTGTGCTGGAACCTCAATCTTAGTCCAGAAGATCCAGGACTGTAGAATATTGAACTTCTGACACTGCTTTACTCAAAGTCACTGACTGGCTCCCTCCGGCCCTGCGCTGGCTTGAGGTAGCTCTTTGTGAATTCCTGTGCTGCTGCAACTCTCAACTAGTATACTCCACACTGTATACTGACTCTTCAGGGCCCAAACTGCAGGCGCCCCCTTTAACACTTAAGGGCCCTCTGACTAGGTACCCCCTCTAACTTCAGGGTCCTCTGACCAGGCACCCCCTTTACAGCTAGCTGACACTTGGATCCTAGAACCTTCTCCGGAGTGGTCCCCTCTAACACTAGGCAGACCCACAGGGGCAATCCGCAGTACTCACAACCTGTGTAGGCTTTCCTGGGACTGGACCCCCCTCTTTCTCCGCTGGTTCTGGGCACACCAGATCCCATTCAGTTCAACTCAGCTCCCTCTGGATTCTCAGGCAGCTCTCAGAGGCATCTGCTTCCTCTGACAGGAGGGGAGACAACCGTACTCTCCCTCCTGGGACTCTGCTTCCTGCCAAAGACTACGAGTCATGCACTCCCCTCAAACTTATACCCACTCCCAGAATCCTCTGTGGCAGAATCTGCCTTCTGGGGTAGCTACAAGCCTGAATGTGTCTCTCCTGGGCTTCCTGATTGAGCGGCACAGTCACTTCGGGACCTGGGGAGCTGTTCCTAGCTTCTGACCCCCATTCCCACTCAGTCTCATCCATATATCCCCAATCATCCATTCCTCCCTCAAGTGAGCCATGTCTCATGTAGAAAGAGGGGAATGAACTCTCGCAGGACATCTCTCACCCTCACTACTTGTGCTGGAAGGTGATGCTTGAATTGCTGCCGGCTTAGCAGGCTGTGGGACACTAATGGGGGTGGATCCTACTGTGGCCGTAGAGGTAGGTACGTCCCCTGGCCACCCCCCGACTGTCTGGGTGGACACAGATCCCCTCCCAAAGGAGCTCTGTGACCAAACTCCCTTCCCACAGACTACAGGCCCACCGACTGATGGCAGCTGCATCATGAGACTGAACATGCCCCTCCCAGCTCCGCTGAGAAATTTTGACTCATTCCCAGTCACCTCCTGAGTAAGGCCTGTCTCCCACATAACGGTGAGCTTCTTAGGGCGGCCTTCGCTCTTCTCTGCCCTGAGCAGCAGATCACCACATTGCCCACATTGAACCCACGCTTGCACCCTCAAAGTAACAGTGGCACCCTGGGGACATACCACTCCTAGGAACTCACGGCTGCCTCCTGTGCATAGCGTGAGTCCGCTGTCTGGCACCATCCGGATACCAGTATCCCAGACTAGAGGGGGATCGGGCTGGTGGATCTGCTCCGGCTCTGCTTCGCAGGATCTTCCCCCATGGTGGCAGTAATAGGGGGAACACTCGCCGCTCCTCTCACAAACTACATGCTTCCTTCTCCTCCACGTGTCTCCCCCCGCACGGCCACACCCAAAGGAGGGGATATTAATAAAGTCCCCTGGGTCACTCCTGATTCGCTGTCTCCACCCTTTCGCCATATTGGGCGGTTACTCCTCCTACTGGGCAGACATGCACGTGGCACACTTTCCCGCACATTACTGTAACTCTTACCCTGCCATGTTTCTTTGCTGGAGGCCTCTGAGAAGTAGCTGCTAAACGGATCATGTCACTTTCTAGACATGCATCCGCACATCTCAACTGCACTAGGGCCACAACTGCGCCTTCCTTTACTGAAGCCAGCTGTCCCACCTTGCTCGGCAAGAGTAGCATCCCGCTGTCAGTCGCATGGCCGATACTTCTCTTCCCAGCCACACAAGTGCAATCCTCATCTTCTATACTGGCTCTGGGACTAGCCCCACTGCCTCTCTCAGCATGGCCGGCTACGATCCCCACAGTATCAGTGCAGCAACTATAAAGAATAAATGTCCAGCTGTCAAATGCACGGTCAACATCCTTCCATATAGCATGCACATACACCAGGCCCCTGGCACCTCTCTTCCCGTGCCCCCGGCCTCCATCTTCACCGTCCACACTAGGACCTTCAGTTTCTTCTCCTATGTCCTCCCTGAGACCCCTGGTGCCATCTTCACTGCCCACCCTTGGACTTTTCTCTGTTAAGCAGTTGCAGCATTCATACACTCGGACACTTTTACCCCCTGCTCTCCGTCTTCTAATAGCAGAGTACATCTCATTGTACATATGAAAACTTTTCATTACATTACAGTTTTTCTTGGAACATCTGCGTTGCCACAGGCACCCTTCCATATGGGCTTCCAGCTTCAACCCACTCTCCCTGCCTCCCGCAGCTGCAGTCTCACACCCGGTCTGGCGTTTAAATAACAGTTCTGGGCACAAAAATTGACTTTTTGGACTTTTCCATTTGCCATTGCCAGGGGCAACTGGCCCAGTAACTAATGGCAAAATCCCAGACGAGCCCCCAAATGTAGCAGGTCTGCCATTGTTACCGGTTACCTTTTCAGCCCATGTGAGCTGCGACCCCAGGTGTAAGCACTGAGACAATGACAATTCCGGCATCTTTGTTTGGTTGTTTTATTGTATTTTTGGGGATGGGAAAAGGGAATGAGTGGGATACTCCTCTGGCCTTAACTAGGTACACTTTTGGGACACTTTAGCAAAAATGTGCTTGTTAGCACTGTCTTGATGCCAGCCGTCACTAGCCAACGCTTCCTGACGCTTGAAAGTAATGACCACTAGCGTATGGGGTATTCTTCACACTGACCACTAGTGTATGGGGCAATCTTCCCACTGACCATCTGTGTAAGGGACATTTTTCCCTATGACCATCCATATAAGAGGCATTCTTCCCACTGACCGCTAATGTAAGCGGCATTTTCCCACTGACCGCTGATGTAATGGGGCATTTTTCCCACTGACCACTAGTGTATGGCGCATTCTTCCCACTGACCATCTGTGTAAGGGACATTTTCCCACTGACTATCCATATAAGGGACATTCTTCCCACTGTCCACCAATGTAAGGGACATTCTTCCCACTGACAACCAATGCTAGAAGCATTCTTCCGATTGACCACCAAAGGGAGGCCCGGAGGAGGAGCGGAGCGATAGCATAGGGCCAGCATGACTAGGTGGACAGGGGAGTGTAGGGGTTAAGTTAGGAAACAAGTAGACAGTGGTGTCATGGGGGGAGCCTAAGTTGTTTAGTTAGCTTTAGGGGGAGGTGGGGCTGGCAGGCAGGAAGAGGTGGGATCTGCTGGGGGGCGCCAAAATCCCCTCACTCGTCAGAAGAAGCGTCCCTCCATCCCTCCCTCCCTATTGTTTAAACTCTATTTGTTGGTTCCTTGGTGGGGGGTTTGTTCTTTTTCTTTGTTTTTTTGACAGGTTTGCCTGGGATGTCGTGTCAGCTGTGGCGTCTTTTTGTTGGTCTTTGCTGGCAGGTGCAAGAACCTTTAAGTCAAGATAATGGTTCGGGACCCATTGGTGGTAGGTCCCTGTGGTGTGTTCCAGTTGAGGTCAGTTTGACTGGAAGGAAACATGGGTACACTGCGGGTAGAGTGTTGTCTCATAGCTGGAGTTTTGCGGCTGGAGGCCTAGTATGTTTAAGTGGGCCCGCAGTGTAGTATTTATCTGAACATTAAAATGGGGGGCCTCAAAGACCAACAAAAGCTTTAACTGTTTTTTGACGTTTCTGTTTTAAGGAATGGTTTTTCCTTTATGTTAATTTATGTTAGTTTAATTTGAAATTGGTTAATAAAAGGGCTGCTATGGCCAGTTTTATTCCACTTACGGTGTCGTCTCGATTATTGGGATAAGGTAAAGGTGAAAGGGTGCAAGTGGGTGGTGGGTTTGCCATTCAGCCAGGTTTTATAGTGACATCTGTTCTACGCTAGTCATGTAAGAATCATTGTTCCCACTAACCATCAATGTAAGGGACATTGTTTCCACTGACCCAGTGACCACTAATGTAAGGGGCATTCTTCCTACTGACCACTAATGTAAGGGGTATTTTGTGAAAGGTTGCGCTAACATTTATTTTTTTTTATAAAAATCTTGCTCACAAATTCAATTTTAGCTTCTTGAGTGATCAGTATGATGAAAACAAATTAATTATTTTCTGCTAAGAAACATGAGCATGCTCTGAATGTGCACTTCCCACACACTGGTGGGATCCTCTGCATGAGATCACACTGAGATCATCTCCTTGGGAGTCCACTCTATTTTCTGATGATGGTAAGGTTACAGTAATAGTAATCACAGACCGGAGATCAGTGCCAGATATGTAGGTGCTGCAGAAATGCATTTCCATGATGTAACAATAATGAGCACACTTTTTTTAGGGCCGACTGATGTAATACTGTGAAAGCTCTTTTTTATTTATTTAAAATAGACATGAGCTTTAAAGGGTCATGTCACCTCAACTGATTTTTATTGGTATTTAGTGAATGCTGGGTCATTCGTCACATTCATCATAAATACTATGCAGGAAAACATCATGCACTTCAAATCATTTCATGCTATTCTTATAGGTGATTGCTGAAATGCATCACAATGGGTGGTGACGTTGTCATTACAGCCAAATAACATAAGCATCATCAGCACATCTTTTGCTCATAATGAGCCTTTTATCTGTCACAGACAAACATGCCACAATTCAGAGCCATAGATCAGCCTCTTTCCAAGGTGCAAAAGATGTGCTGTCTTTGCTTAACCACTTGCCTACTGAGCGCTTTTACCCCTTTCCTGCCCAGGCCAATTTTCAGCTTTCAGCACTGTCACACTTTGAATGACAATTGCGTGGTCATGCAGCGCTGTACTCATGAAATTGTTATCATTTTTTTTTACACAAAAAGAGCTTTCTTTTGGTGCCTTTTAATCACCACTAAGTGTTTTATTTTCTGCTTAATAAACTAAAAAAGATCATACATTTAAAAAAAAAAAAAAAAAAAAAGTTTTTCTTAGTTTCTGTTTTAAAATTTTGCAAACAGGTAATTTTTCTCCTTCGCTGATGTGTGTTGATAAGGCTGCACTGATGGGCACTGATAGGCAGCACTGATGGGCACTGATAGGCTGCACTGATGGGCACTGATGAGGCGGCACTGATAGGCAGCACTAATGGGCACTGATAGGCAGCACTGTTGGTCACTGATAGGCGGCATTGATGGGCACTAATAAGGAGGCACTGATGAGGAGGCACTGAGGGTGCAAAAACATGTGACAATAATGGGCACTGATAGGCAGCCCTGATGGCTACTAACAGGTAGCGCTGAAGGTCACTGATAGGTAGCACTAAATGTGCACTGCTGAGGCTGCACTGATAATCAGGACACTGATAATCAGTGCTCTGATTATTAGCGTAGCTATCCTCTTTCACACTTGCCATGTACCGGCTCTCCTCTCCTCACGCTGTGTTTACATCATATTCAGCTGTGACTAGACACAGCTGATCACATGTAAAGGGTGGCTGTGATTGGCCCTTTACCCTTTAAATGGGATCTGCTGTGTCCAAAGGACTCAGCGTTTACAGTGTGTGCTGGGCATGCATAGCAGTTGGCGCACAGGGGGCGTGGTACTAGAAGGAAGTCAATAGACGCCCTCCTAGAACTGGACAATAACGCTGTAGCTGTTATTCGGCTAGAGCGTGGATGGCCATAAACCCACATCATAAATAAATCAATAAATGTTGTATTACATGCTATTCATACTCACTCAGTCACTATATTAGTTTTCTGTATTCTGCAAAAACCCTGGTTGATCCTGCAGCTCTTTATCTCCACTTTCTGTCCATGTCCCCAATTCAGCTAGGGATATTGCAGCTGTGGTGGTAACTCTGCACATGCTCGGTTTTCAGGGAGGTTATATGCTCATGTCATGTACCTTGTGGCAGACCCTGATGTGTAGCGGGAGACCTCTCGTACGGACCCAGCTGAAGGGCTACTGGAGTTGTGACAGTGGCTGCAAGAGCGCGCTGAGGTAAGGGTGACTGCAAGATCTTCCATTGGTCGCAGAGGTGTGTGGCAGGTGCATCACAAGAGCTGGACTGCATGGCTGAAGCAGCGGATGGCATCAGGAACATCGGATGCAGGCACAAAGCAGATAGAGGAACTGAGTCACCAGGCACCATGCAAAGTAGGACAGATGGGTAACTGGATGCAGGGTGAGACAAGTCAGGTCAGCAACAGATGATTAAATACAAGCATAAACGGCAGGCAGAGATTGGTCAATGTGCAGGCAGAGGTTGGCAACAGGATATCAGGCAGATGGAAGAATATAACAAAGTTATAAGGCAAGCCGAGGTCAGGATAGGTGGAGAGCAAACATAGTCAGAATAAGCTAGGTCAAACACAGGAATCAAGCAGAGATCCCAGGAAGGGGTATACAAGTAAAGCTGAAGATCAGACAGCAAAGCACTAGTGCAGCTGCTGCCTTTATAAAGGCCATCTGGGGCCAGCATCAATGGCTTACAAGCGCGCACGTGTGCATATGAGTTTGTCACTGTGTGCTAATATTTTTGCGCATACGCCCATGATAGGCAAGACGGGCACCTGTAGGAGCGCATCTGCGCATGTGTATCTGCCTCTGCCTCAGAATTTCAGTTGTGCTATGGGCAGCACATCCCTGATAGCTCAGCATTTCCTCCCTATCACATCTGAACAGCCCATGTGACTATAGAGTCACACATGTGGGTGTATACACAGTGGTAAATGACAGCCCACTCGCTCCCTCCTCCTTCATGCTCACTAACCAGCTAAACAAAATGAGGATGGGAGATTACATGTGGATTAATTGGGGCTTCACCTCCCTCTTATTCAACACAGCCTGTGACTGGCAGAAATCGGCTCACACCATGTTATTGCCAAAAATAATAAAGATTTGATTTAAAATATATATTTGTATGACAATTTAAAACAGTTTATAAGTATTAATTATTTATTTTTACTCTGTATGCCAAAGGCTTTTTTTTTTTTTTTTAACATGTGACTAGCTGCAGAGGACTAGAAGCTCTTTTCACCAACTAATTTCTTAGTCATTTAATGTCTGTAGGTACTTTTGGATTCTGTTAGAAAGCTATCACCACGAACTATAAAGCTCTGATTAACCTCCCCCCTGCCACCACTGCATAAATCGTCATGTTTTATCTGCTGGAAAGGTAAAAAGACAAGATGTGATATTTCTAATGTTCTACTATGTTTTTACGTAGTGGGTGCGAGTGATGACACAAGAAACCAAACATGAACTCCTGTGGATTACTGAAGTTCATTTGAGATAGAACAATATACAACAGAAACATCGGAAATGTGATTTCTACGCAATAAACTTGCACTCACACTGGGTACCATTTAACCAAACCAGGCTTGAGTTCAATTGTCCTTCCTGCCCTTCTGGTCTGTGCTCATGTTGTGCTTTAAAGGAAGGAAGCATTCCTTGGCACACTTACACCATTACCTTGGCGAACCAGACCACAGATCCTTGTTTCCATGATTCATGATCTGTGGATAGTTCTGTGATCTTGAATGGTTTATGATATCACTGAAATGAACTGTCCTGATCACAAAGGAACTGTGCCAGGGAACAGTTTTAAGCAGGTTGGAATGTGCTAGTCAGCTGCTGCCTGGCAGGGAGGGAAAGGGTTAACTTATTTCCTAGGTCTCACTGCCCCCCCCCCCCCCCCTCCTTGTGCATTTAAAATCAGGAGGGAGCTCTGCCCAGACCAGTCTGAGTCCAGCCACATGGGAGAAGATAGGCTGACAGATTAGACGTAACCCGATCCTCTAGCAACCATCCAAGGGCTCTCTCCCTCTCTGCCTTCAGCTACCTTTTCATACTGACTGTCTTCACTGAAGGTTGCCTGCCTGAGTAGCCTGCTAGCATGCCTGGAGATGCTGAGACCTGTAGTCCTACAACACAGCCTGCTGCATGAGAAGGAAAGACACAGACAGCCAGCAAGGAGTGAGAGAGTGCTTCTGTTCCTGTTTACAGCAAAACTGCTACAAACCTGTGTCCTGGAGCTTTCCACATGTAGGGGGATTGTTGGGGCTTGCAGTCCTCCAAGAAGATACCAGCCATAGATTCTTCCCTAAGCAGGTATGCCAGGGCAGCACACAGGCCTATTGTTAGCGACTAGGGATGTTAGGGAAAGACTACACTTGATGATGAACTGTTATATTGCATCATTCAAGTATAATGTTTGAAACTTTTTCCATGCCTAGTCTGGCATTACCTAAAGGGGTGCATGGTTGTAATGCTGTATAGAAGAATAGGATGCAATGCACACAAGGGGTGAAGTGAAGACAAACTGTTGCTAGGGGCAATGAGCACAAGAAGAGGATGATATGACAGCCAAACAGTGGGAGAGTGGCACCGGCAGGGGTGACAGGTCTCAAGTATAGTGAGAGGAGCAGTTCATTACCTACCTCCCGAGCAGTCAGAGACTCTAGCGATCAAACCTTTATGCGCCCACATGGGGTCAGCGTGATTCCCCGCAGGACCCACTCTGTCAAAGGGAGATTGGTGGCGGAGTCTAGCAGGACTGGTAGAACAGAACACTGCAAGGTGGTGTCTCCTTTAAAATGTCCTCAGCAGTTGTAAGCATTGTGGGACCGGGAGGCACCTATACACAGCAAAGAGAGTAAAAGAGTCAGCTCTGTCTCCACACTTCTTGCAAAGCAGTTCCAGGCACAGTTCCCCTAACTGTTCTCAAACAGGGTTCAGAGTGCTCACACTACACAAACGAACTGGACCAACTTGGTGAGTACAACTTTAGAGTTCAGTAAAACTCCCTATTGCCAGGTCCTATATCACGTACCTGGAGATGGGCCTGACACTGTGAGGAAGACCTCTCTTGCGCCTCCAACTCGGGACCCCTGATAGTGCAGATAGGGGGCACCGGAGTATAGAGTAACACGAGCGCCTGGAGGTTTGCTTGAAGCGGACGATGGCTACTGGTGAAGGTCGCCAGAGAAGTCCGATGAGCAGGGTGTTGAGCAGGCAGCAGGTGTGGGAAGCAGGAGTTCCTGGGTAACAGGAGGAGCCTCCCAGGCAGGATGCATGGATCTGGGAATGACAGAAGCTTGGTAAGGCAAGCCGGGTCAGGAGCCAATCGGTAACGTAGAAGCCAGTAGGAGCAGACAGGAAGAGAGGTCACGGGACAATCCAAGGTCGGTGCAGGTGGAGAGCAGAGAATCGTCAGGACAAGCCGGGTCTGGAACTAGGAACAGATGCAGGTAAACAGGTAACAGGTATCCAAGGCTGAAGACAAAGCAGCACTGGAGCAGTCGCACATTGCGTATTCGTGAACGTGCGTGCGCGGTTGCGCGAGTTTGCGCATGCGCATTGGCGATTGTCAGGTTTCTGACTGGAACACGTCTTTGCACAGCAAACGTTCTCTTACATCCTAGCAGGCTGTTTCTAGAAGTAGAAAAGGTCAGGTATTGTTCTGTACTTAGCTGTAGAGGAACACTTCCATGGTGGTCATAGCACTACCGTACTTCAGAGTGATTTACCACATAGTCCATGGTTCCACTTGTTCATGGCCTGCTGGAGGTGCAGGCTTCTACTGGACCTCCAGACAGCTGCAGATTTCCTAACTTCCCACAATGCCTTCCAGCTCCTTTAGTGCCCCCAACCCCCAACAGTGTCCCTCCAGAAATCTCACCACCTATAGGGCTACCAAGTCTGCTACAGAGTACTCTAACTTTCTTTATAAATCCCATTCCCATACAGTGACATACAGTCAGCCCTATCCAGGGTCATCCAGCAATTCAATACATATTTTGTATTACCACTTGTATTGTGTGAATATAAACTTTTCTTTTTTAATATAGGGATATGGAAGGATTTAGAAGAAATGACCAGGATCTGGTCTCATTAAGGTTGAGAAACATTTCACCAAACTAAACAGGAAGCCTAAACACATTGCAGAACAATAAGGAACATAACACATAAAAGGTATAGCTTGTTAGAGTTCTAAAATATTAATTTTGGGTGGAATGATGTTGACGTGGACACCTGTATATAATAATAATAATTCCTGGCATGACTGTCACTTCTTTCCCCGCTGTTCCGGCATATAATTAGGTCTGTGTTGCCCATACTGTGTTTTACAGCTGCGTTAATTCTTTCATGTTCCTGCATTTGTACATGTCTTCATAAAGCAGCAACCTTACGGGCACATATAAATATTATAAAAGCATGCTCGCTGTGTATCTGAGTAACTTTCTGTAACAGTAACTGTTTCCCAGAATGTGTGCCAGGTTTATGATGATGACTTCCTAAAGCTTCCCAGGTGCAGTAATCCCAATCACAGCCACATATCTATTTTTGTCCATAAATAAACTGACAATTGTCACAAATTCGGATCCGCTATGTATTGTACACAGCAGCTTTCCACTTTGCAAAGTTAAAAACTTGTTGATGGATAGATAGATGTCAGATAGTCATCATTCAGGATTCGGAGGGGCCTCTTATAAATAGTCCAGATGTCACTGGTCTTGGCATCCTGTTGTTTGCTGGCTGACTTTTTAATTAGTATACACATTTTGTGTGACGCTATGTAATACACCACCTTATGACACATTAATAATTCATGTTTCCTAAACACATAACACACTTGGCATGACATGGTACTTACTCTATGATAATTTCCATAAAAAGAAAACAAGGTCCAGTCCTAGAATTCCATGTGTCCCTGGCTTCTGATGCTGGTAATTACAATCAACATCTGTTTTGGAGGCCATTTTGTTCCACCTATTCCTGTCAAGATTATAATCTAATAGACAGATTTTCTGATATTAGGACATTAAAAGATAGAGTAAGGGAGGGTTATAAGCCCTGTAAATGTTTTAACTATCTGTTAGAGATTTCTCTTCACTTTATGTTTCATACCAACAAAAGGGAGTGAGAGGACATTCCTCCAAAGTGAGGGAAATTTCTGATAGTCACTAGGGTCACCAGAACTAGTGTCCCCTTTGGGGCATCTCGTGTTGACATCAATAATAATCTGACAGGTGTTCTAATTCCCCTCCACACTACAGTATAACACATGTCTTTAGTTATACTTTAAACTTCAAAATTAATTCACCCACTATTCTTTTTTTAAACAATCTTAAGCTAGTGATTAAGCTAGGAAGTCAGAGTAATAGGCAGGATAAACTAGTACTTTTTCAATACATAAACATTTTGGAAATAAAAAGGAATTTCATAACCTAGCACCTAGGCAGGTGCTAGGTTAAACACATATGTGACCCTGTCCTGCGTATCAGGAGGGTCTGATCTGTCAGTTAGCCTGTCACATGTTTGCAGGTGTGTTTTGTTGAGTCTGGGGAGTCTCCCCACTGTATCGAATGAGGGACTTTGTTGGACAGTGGAGGAAACTTAGCCAATAGCACACCAGGGTTTATGACTGTCCCAGTGGGTGGGCATTGCTGCAATGCATCCTGGGATTAGGAATAAATCTGGAGGGAGCATGTGACAGGGTGTCTTTGGACGGGGAACGCCAGGTCCCAGGAGGAGGGTGATGGCTGTCTCTCCTCCTGTTGCTGAGGGAGGTGGTCCAGGCAGTTGGCCTAGGGACCATGGGTTGAGGATCCAGTGTGTGCTTCCCAAGTGGAGCTGCTGGGCAGGATTCTTTTGGAAAAACAGTATTGTGAGTACTTAAGCATCTACCCAGGGGTCTGCCTAAGAAAGGGGACCACTCCAGAGAGGTCAAGGGGATCAAGGAGCCAGCTAACCCAGAGTGTTACAGTAAAGGGGATGCCAAGTTGTAAAGCCCTGAAGATTAGGGTTTAAAGGGGGCACCAGGAAGGGCCCTGAAGTTGCTCAGCAGGGCAGTCTACTATTAAAGTCAGCTACCTCAGGAAAGGAGTGCCTTAGGAAGCTAATATGACTCTTTCACAGTCAAAGGTGAAATACAGTAAGCGACCTAGCCGTGACAAGCTCAAACAGCGTTAACCAGCATTTAACCAGTGTTAATCAGCATTTAACCAGCGTTAATCAGCATTTATCAGACCATCCCTGCTTTATGTGTATAATTTAGTTCCGTTGGAGTATCCCACTTATCCCTTCTCCTATCCAAGTTCCTAATAAAACATAAAAACCAAAGAAACTGGACTGGTCCTTGTCTGAGGTAAAATCACTTGGAAACATGTCTGAATGTTCTACTGTTGCTAATGGTAACGCACTGGAACCCGTCTTCAGCAGCTCCCTTGGGAGTAGTGCTACACTAGATAGATTTTTTTAAACCAGAGTTTAATGTCATTGTAACAAAGTCTGAGAAAAAAATCAGAAGTCCTTCATAGTTGTTTCAGGTCAGCAACCCTTAAAGCCAGATGGTCAGCATATCAACTGGACAACAAGCATTTCCTAAAGATGAAATGCCTGCATACAGGTTTGTTACACAAGACCACATTCTGAAAGTCAAAATGTTTCTAGCAATTTTTTAACGCTGTCTGGCAGCAGTTGAGCACGGCAAAGGTTGGTACTGCAAAGAAAATTAAAGAAAGTAAATAAACTAAACTATTGCCTTAACCAGACCCCAACCATCATTAAATGGGACACATAAGAGAGCCAGTAAAGTAGTAGGCAACACTAGGGGAAGTGGATGCAACTCTCAGATTAGGTCTTGAAGTCCAAATGCACATATATAAAACAAACACAAGAAGGCGCCTGCATCTAGGTGTAGAGATTTATAACAAAGAATAAAAGACAATAAAAATGCACTAACTAATTAAAAGTGGACCAAGACTTGTCATAAATCCATATAGACCTCCATTAGATCACCGTGAGGCTGCAGAGCTTGGCAAGCAAGTCACTGGCTGAAGCATAGTTCGACCAGGAAACTGTTGGCATAGCTATGATTTGATAAAGGGGAGGTCCTAATGCCCTGAAAAATGTAGCCAAGTCCCTCAGCCTGAGAGAGGTACTGATTGGAGCTACAGTCATCTTGCTACATCCGGAAGACGCGGCTGCCTATTTTCAACCTGAAGCCTAACAGTTTTACTTCAACCAACAGATTCCCGGCGGAGCTCTGCTTCAGCCAGCAGTTTGCCTGTTGAGCTCTGCAGCCTCATGGTGATCCCATGGAGGTCTATATGGGTTTATGACAAGCCTTGATCCACTTGTAATTAGTGAGTGCATTTTTATTATCTTTTATTATTTTCAATAAATCTGTACACCTAGGTGCCCTCTTGTGTTTGTTTCATATAACTGCAAAAGAAGATTGTACATATTCACTCTTCCAGCCATCCGCACAGCCAGATACTGCTGTAATGAAGAGAAATCACCACCTGACGATTCTTCAGAATCCCGCAATTCTGGAAGTGTTTATTTCTAGGTCAACTTCTTCACCCTGAGTTTCCACCCACTGACACTGTCACCACTATAGGACACAGTAATGACGTAGAGGGTGTTGGGAGGAAGGATTTGTCTCATTGAAATCCCTAATGTAAACATTTGTTTAAGGATGTCACTACTATGACTCATTAATTAGGATAATTAAATGTAAGATTGAGCTACTGGACTTTGTAAACAAATAACTTTTGAAGGTGCAAAAAGTGCCTTTAAAGTGACCCTGTTACTACAAAATAAGTTGTAAGCATGTTTCAAGTGTAGGCACGCAGAAGAGCCTGTACATGCTTGCAGCAGCCCTCCTTGTCCATGGAATGGAGATGTAATGTAAGGGAAACGTTTCAGCGCTCCCTGGTGGTGAACAAGTTTGCCCAACTTCATCTCTCATCCCAGACATTCAAATTGCCAATGGGACAGCCCAACATAGTGATGAACCAATATAGTGTGTTGCGGCAAGATGAAGTGGGTATGGGCAAGTCTCGAGGACGCTAAGGTCTGCACCTGACGAATAAAGTGTTCCAATTTCCCCGGCTGGAGCACCCTAGAGATAGCAAGAGGACATGGTGACAGAAGCAGCCCAGGAAACTCCTACCCCCAAGAGGTACAACAAGCCTACAAATGAAATGCAATTAACATCTGCTATACATGATATATCACTTTAAAGTTAACTTACCCTTTATTAACAATACGTGTATTTTAACAGGCATAATGTTATACAGCCATTGTTAATTGTATTAAAAAAAAAAACAAATCATTTTTTTCTTATCATGAATAAAGGTTATCTGTGAAATCAGAATGATGTGACATAATGCATGAGGTGGGCATGTTGCAGAGTTCGGGGGTTTGTTCACTGTGCAGATGATAACAAATCTCAGTCCTTTCCAACAAATAATGATAGTGTGATAAACATAAGCTTCAGGATCTCATGCTACTGATGACATTGTGATCTCCACGTGTGAATGCTACAAAGGAAAGTTGCAGAGTGCCCTCTAGTGGAAATCTTATGCAAGGCAAAGACTGTGATGGAATGCTAAGCCTATTCTCTTGAGCAGAAGGGTTCAGCTCCATTAGGTCTAGTTTAGGATTCACAAAATATTGATTTCAGATGAAGGCCAAAATCCAGTCCAAGAAAAATAGCATTTTATTAATACCACCTGTTCAAAGCAAAACCCTCATATATTTATTCTAAAAGGACAAGGTCTCCTTCCCAGATTAAAATCAGTAACAGAAAGACTTCTCTAAATCTCACGAAAAATCCATTTACATTTCTGCACTAATAAATGAGATGCTACTTCTGGCTTCATTTGTTGAAACATTGAGAGGCCAACATCTGGAACTGATATTCACATTCATTTTGTCCCGTAATGATTGCGTTAAGAAGAGGGAATTGAAGGCAGACATAGTTGTAAATGTTTGAAAATAATTCCTAGGTAACCCTGTGACTGAACTGGTGTATTCCAGTGTAATATTGTCTCGCGCCATCATTCTTCACTACATTTCTTCTTATTATTAGATAATTAACAGGGTTTTTTTTTTTATTTTTTTTTTTTTTATGTGGCTGTTTCATAAAAATATTATCAAACTAACCAAACTTCGAGGTTCAAAGATTTATTTTTCATGTTTTAAATCTTACCTAAAATAAGGAAGGAGTCCCCTACCCCCCTCATACCCCCGTAGCACCAGAAGATTGTAGCTGGGGGGGGGGATGAGGGGGCAGAGGACTTTGGATTTCAACAAAAAGACCAACCTGCAGCACAAGGGGCCTCTTGCATTGGATTTATGTACCGTCCTTTTTGCTGATTTAAAGAAAAAAATTGATGCAAGTGCTGGATCTGGAACAAGCACTTATTAAGTGTTCTGACTATGCCCACGTGACTATGTTCACCCTTTCCACCTCCCATTCAAAGAAGATGTACTAAAATTGCCATGAAGGAAACATGATTCGTAAATAGAGGAGGCAAACCTTTTATTCATCTACCTGTTCTGCATTCATAGATTGCTGTCACTGCCTTTCACAGGTCAAGTGCTCATAGTAACCTTTTTGTTTTATAAATCAGAACAAAAGACGGTACCTAAATTCAATGCAAAGTGTCCCTTGTGCTGCTGCTATTTTTTTAGTTGAAATCCAGTCTTCTGCCTCCTCATAATCCTGCGACCATATTCTTTTAATGCTGCAGGGGTATGAGGGGGGCAGAGGAATTTGGATTTCAAATAAAAGACAAGACAGTAGCTCAAAGGACACTTCATATTACATTTAAGCACCTTCCTCTGTGCTGATTGATTAAAAAAAGAAAAAAAAATGTTACAATCCTTCATTGTAGGTGAGGATGCTGAGGGCCCACCCACAACATTGGAGGGACGAGGAAAGTCCTGACTGCCAGAATAACATGGGATAAGGTAAGTAAAAGTGCTTTTTTTAAGATGTCCTTCACAAAAACCAGCAATTAACCACTGCAGTGTGGAAGGAGCCCTGATACTACCTAAGCATTCCTATGGGGTGCAATATCTGTATCACTTGTATTCCTGATGATAACCATTCTATGTCTAAAACTTAGTGAGAACCTCGTGGCTGTCTGCTGGTGACACTTGAATCTGTAGCACCCTCCTAGTTAGGTGTCAATAGGTAGGTAGGTTAAATATACATTTAGTTATATTTGGGCTCTGCTGTAGTTAGTGGAGCTGAGTTTGATTGATTTGGTTCATTCTGGGCTCTGCAGCTGTAGGCTTACCTGTCCTCCCCTGTCTTTCAAAAATGTACTGGAATATAGAGGGTGGAGGAGATAGAGCCTGAGCTAATCATGTACAGTTTTTGCAAATCCCTGGTCAGGAGAGTGACCAGCAGGGGGCTGAGAGGTGTAAATAAGGTCTGGACATGGATTAGCAGGGTCCTTGCCTTCTGGAGAGTGACCCAGCCTGGAAGTGCTGTTAAACCTTCCTAATCCTTTGAGAGTCTGCAGGTGAGGTGGTTCTTGCTCAGGATGGAGCTGAAGGATCATCTACTAATTGAAGGAACGATGAGAAATGCCTTCACCAACACCCGATCCCATAGCTGCTTACCAGATATTGTAGACCCCCACTACAGAGATCTACATACGCAAGATGTTAAACCACAGATATAGACTCTCCCAGTATGGTTCCAATCCACTATTGAGGAAACATTCAACTGTCGGCTGTACCACAAATCCTTTTGTAGACCTTTTCTGCTGCCTGTGCCTCTGATCTCCTCTCTGATCCAGAGAAGTCTTTATGTGAAACCCTCAGGGAAATTGACACTTCTGAGAATGTTGATCTCCCTGGTTAGAAACCAGTCTACTAAAGGATTTGTGGGAATCTTCTCTACATTTTTGTTGTATCCTTTTTTACACTTATGTTGTATTTATTGTATGTTCATAATAATAATAATAATAATAATAATAAAATACCGTACTTTGAATGAGAGAACTTCTGTGCACCTGGCTGAAATACACTGCTTAAAAAAATTAAAGGAACACTTTAAAAACACATCAGATCTCCCCCCCCCCCCTATTTCTCTGCTTCCTTTGTACCCCAGTTTTGGTTATGGTATGCTACATTTATTGTCAAATGATGGTCTTCACTATTAGGCATCGTTCTCCATTGTTTGGGATATCTGTTTATTTCATGTCCTTTGTACCACAATGTACACTATAACCTTGTTGTGAAAAGTTTGTTCTTAATAAAAAATAATTGCTTTAAAAACACATCAGATCTCAATGGGGAAAGATATCCTGCTGTATATTTATACTGATATGGACTGGGTAATGTGTTAGGAACAAAAGGATGCCACATCATTGGATGGAAATAAAAATTAATGAACTAAAAGACACCCCAAAATTCAAAGTGAAAAAGTGATGCAGCAGGCTAGTCCATTTTGTTGAAAGTTCATTGCAGCAACTCAAAATGGTACTCAGTAGTTTGTATGGCCTCACGATTCTGTATGCATGCCTGACAATGTCAGGGCATGCTCCTTATGAGATGACAGATCTGAACCAGGGCATCACCGAGCTCCTGAACAGACTGAGTCGCAACCTGCCGGTGTCAGATTGACCGAAACATAATGTTCCAGAGGTGTTCTATTGGATTTAGATCAGACAAGTGTAGGGGCCATTCAATAGGATCCTTTCCTTCATCCTCCAGGAACTAACTGCATACTCTCGCCACATGAGGCTGGGTATTGTCCTGCACCAGCGTAGGGTCTGACAATGAGTCCAAGGATTTTATCCCAATACCTAATGGCAGTCAGGGTCTAGCCTGTAGAGGTCTGTGCGTCCCTTCATGGATATGCTTCCCCAGACCATTACTGACCCATCACCAAACCGGTCATGCTGAACGATGTTACAGGCAGCATAATATTCTCCATGGCTTCTCTAGACCCTTTCACGTCTGTCACATGTGCTTTAGGGTGAACATGCTCTTATCTGTGAAAAGCACAGGGCGCCAGTGGCGGTCCTGCCAATTCTGGTATTCAATGGCAAAAGGCCAACCTAAAACAATTACCTGCTAGGCCATTCCAAACCAAACATCATAATATACCCACCAATAAACAGACCACACCAACATTTGGAGTCAAGATGGCTATTGCAGTCTTTTATTAACATATAACAAGAATATCACAAAATTCCTTTTAAACAGAAACAGTCAAACTGGTTGCGGATCTTTGAAGATAATAAACACATCTCCAATATTGTATCTGCAGAACTACTTTACCTAATTATAATAGGCCCCCGGATGCAACATGTTGGCTTGGAGACAATTTTCCAACTATCAGCAGATACCTCCATGTCTCAAGTTCCCAGTTAACCCACTGTTAGCCAAAATGTGGACAACATACTACCAATGGGTCCCCAACCATTAGACCAGTCCTGATTTTTACTGCCCCTAAAGACCCCGGCCACCAAGCAGCTTTGATGACCAACATTATAACCATTCTTAGACCCGGGAGGGTGATTGGAAGGTTCCTTCTCTGTCCCTTGACTACCAGATGGATTTTTGTTTGTTCCCTGCCTCCCTTTACTATCTGTTTAATCCCAAAACTGAAAATTGTCCACTGTCCTTTGATTTTTTTTTCTTTTTTTTTTTTTCTTGTCCTTCTGTTTGTCTTTTGTCTACAATAGAATCTTTGTAAAGCATTAGGCTGCATATTTTTGTTATATCAATATCAAAACATGCCATGTGATGTCCAAGTAGGAATAATTTGACTTTTATTTTGGGTTCTGTTAAGTAAGACCTTAATGCAACTTTTCTGGTATAATTGCCCTTTGGAAGTTTTTACTGACACAAAATGTATTTAGTCTTCATTGGTTGGGGTTACCAACCTCATTTGTTACATAGGCAACCTGCTAGACTCCTTATTCCACCCATTGTACACTGTAATATAACTGTACAGGAACACAGCCTAGATATATTACACTCCACCAAGAAGACGGCTACAAAAAAAGAACACCGACGCACTGGTGTAATTGCATTCCAGCTAAATCCAAGCTGATGACACAGTTCTGATTAATTCTAAATGGGATCAGCCAAGGTACATTTCTCTGTTTTCAAACCACAGGCGTACCAGAAAACTAAGGCTTACAGACTACTCACCAGTTACTGTATTTGTGGCAATGAAATGTAACTCCATCTACCATAAATCCATTCGATTTTCTTCCCCCAGCTACTTTCCCAAACTGTTTTTCTGTATGAAATCCTTGGATTACCATCAGAATGAAAGCAAGGCTCGCTTCTCCCATATCATAATCCAATTAATTTAATCACGTTTAGCCCATCAGGGAAAATGACATTCCAAAGGTAATTTATGTACAGAAATGGCACCCATCCCCCTCCCCCCGCACCTGCCAAGTGGAGGACCATCATTGTGCAGCTATTTAATTATATGCAGGATAGATTGGAAAGAAATCCCTGGTGTGAATTTTCTTTATAAAGCTGTCACATCACAAGAGGTATCACTGATGTTTTTGCTGTTGGCGTCTCACTGAGGTCAATTGACTACCACAAATAAAATACTGTAATATGTATTTAATGCAGAATTCTCAGGATTTGCTGGGCTGAGTGTCAGCTGTCATCTGTTCATTTGTATATTCACTGAATGAACACATTAGGTTTACAAATATCAGTACAGATGTTAGCTTGTTTTTTGTACCAACATTGAAGTAATCAGGTATGGATGTTGTTTTTTGACCGCTCTGCTTTTTTGTTGTATGCAGTTTCTTTGCAGTGCCTACAGTAATTGTATATGTATGGCTGTTCAGACATATATATCATACACTTATTAAAGTAAGCCAAGCAGCAGATATTCATATGTTTAAAGCAGAACTTCAGGTATTATCTATTTTGCATACTTACATTGGTCCAGCTTGGCATCCAAAGTATGCGTACCTGATGAGCCGCTGAGGAAGCTGACAGTAACTAGTTGGCGCTATTACAGTAATAGTCACTGAATGGGTCATGCGCCAATCGGCTTACCCTCCCCACACTGACCACAGGGTTGTTTGGCACTGCCGCCATTCATAGAACACCTTGTATTTTTGTGAGTGAATACAAGGCATTCTCTGGGTGGACAAGGTAGAGATTGTGATGTCACCACCTCTCCTCTTCACCTTGTCCAATCAAAGATCACCTTGTATTCATTGCAAAAAGTACAAGGCATTCCATGAATGTCTACAGTAGTGAACCCTTGTGGTCAGTGTGCAGAGGGAAAGCTGCTTGAACAGAACCCAAACAGGAGCTGGAAAATCTATTACTGTAGTAGCACTGACTACTACTATAGTGATTTTCAGCTTCCCCAGCTGTCCATCAGGTACGAGATATGCATACTGGCATTGTGCCAAGCCTGATCAATGTGAGTATGCAATACAAATAACTCCTAAAGTTCATTCTAACTATTCTTAAAAATGCCTCCATTTCCGCCTATTCTGCCTAACCTATATAAAAAGATCTGTGTACTTACCTTTTTTTAAATTGTTTCTGCTGCAGTGGAGTGGAGCGAGCATCGACAATGGCTGGGCCATAGGAGCCTATGGGTGCTATCACGGCCCTGGAATCCCTTGCCGTTGTCAAGCCGAGATCCCTGATCCAGAGTTATAGAATCAGACAAAAAAATGTCTGAGATTTTAACAATCATCTACTCTATCCAAAGCAAAGAAAAAAGGTTTTGGCTTTAGATAAACACTATATTGTCAAAAGTTTTGGGACACATGCCTTTACATTAACTTTTATGGCATCCTAGTTCTAGTCCCCAGGGTTCAATATTGAGTTGGTCCACCCTTTGCAGCAATAGCAGCTTCAACTCTTCTGGGAAGGCTGTCCACAAGGTTTGGCAGTGTGTCTATGGGAATGTTTGACCATTCTTCCAGAAGCACATTTTTGAGGTCAGGCACTGATGTGGATGAGAAGGCCGGACACACTGTCTCCACTCTAATTCATCCCAAAAATATTCTGTCGGGTTGAGGTCAGTACTCTGTGCAGGTCAGTCATGTTCTTCCACCTGAAACTCGCTCATCCATGTCTATATGGACCTTGCTTTGTGCACTGGTCCAAATTATTTGGTGGAGGGGGGATTATGGTGTGGGGTTGTTTTTCAGGGGTTGAGCTTAGTTCCAGTGAAGGGGACTCTTAAAGTGTCAGCATACCAAGACATTTTGGACAATTTCATGCTCCGAACATTGTGGGACTAGATTGGGGATGGCCCCTCCCTGTTCCAACATGACTGAACACAGGGGCTGACTGGCCAATTTCAGCCAAGGGGGCAAATACACACCAGAGGTCCATGGTGCAGAGACTCGGCCCCCCTCCCACTCTCCCTCTTCCCGTTCTGCTCCTGACCCCCATTCCAGGCTGAAGTCCTGCTCCAGGTACTCTCTACTCACTGATTGAATCCGGGTTCCCAACCTTGCCAGCAGGGGGCAGTTGGGGGGAGCTGGAACAGCTTGGTTGGGGGCTGGCCCGGGGGGAGTCTCAAATGGGACATGGAACCGGCCTCTGCTCAGACACAGTTTACACCATCCATGCTGGGGAGGGAGGTCTGCGCTTTGTCCTTGTCTTCATCCCACACTCAGTAGGTCAGTGGCAGGGACTTTTTACTTCTCTTCACCAGGAATCCTTTAGGCATGTCTGTGGCAGAAGCAGTGCAGCCTTTTTACAGGACATCAGAGCGGCCCAGGGTGCAATTGCCCCCCTGCCCCCTGGCCCAGTCCATCCCTGATTGCACACCAGTATGCAAAACAAGGTCTATAAAGACATGGATGAGTGAGTTTGGGGTGGAGGAACTTGACTTGTCTGCACAGAGTCCAGACCTCAACCTTTGGGGTGAATTAGAGTGGAGACTGTGAGCCATGCCTTTCCCTCCAACATCAGTGCCTGACCTCACAAATGCGCTTCTGGAAGAATGGTCAAACATTCCCATAGACACACTCCTAAACCTTGTGGACAGCCTTCTCAGGAGAGTTGAAGCTATTATAGCTGCAAAGGGCGGGACAACTCAATATTGAACCCCACTATCTAAGACTGGGATGCCATTAAAGTTCATGTGCGTGTAAAGGTAGGCATCCCAATATTTATACAGTGTATATTTTCAAGCAAATCTGTCATGAGAGAGATGCGGCTGCCATTGCTGACTTCTTTCTGAAAAGGCTAGTTGCATGATCTTCTGGTTTCCATACTGACCCAGACCAAAACATTTTCTGTAGATTCACATTTAAAATTGTTGTTATTAAATATAAGAATAAAAAGACGCTTGTTTTCATTTAACCACTTTAATTATCTGTATCGTTAAATGTAACAGCACCTCTGTTGTATGCTATATTCACATACATTAAAACAAAATGTGTAGTTACATGTACTGGATAGCTAACTCTAAAATTAAAGTAAATGAGTTTTATTTCTTATATCCCTATCTGTTTAATAAAGGACACAGCATGAGAACAGAAGTTTCATACTCATAAAATGGCAATGTTCATTTGAGGATAGCGATGAGCTATTGGCAATGATGCCAGACGTGTTGAAGGAAATGTGCCTCCTACAAGAGCAGTTGTCAAAGAACCCAAAATGCACTCGAGCAAGAAACATTTTATTATAACACATATCATGAAAGAACAGGTCTGAGAGTCATGAAAAGGTAAGGAAGGTCAATCACCCCTCCTGAAAATTCTAACTCTCTGATTATTATACTGACTCTTTAGCACTTTATAAGTAAATGACGTAAAACAAGTATGACATAGAATATGTTGTGGAAGGACAGGTTGGGGGGAGAGAAAAGAAAAGCAGGAGAGGCAAACCCTTTTGCCAGTGACACACAAAATAGTTATTCTTACAATAATAGTCTTATCTCGTCTACCTGATATTCTCTATTTTCTCCCTCAAAGCAGCAGCCTGCAATCTTCAGCACTGTTAAGCTTCTGTCAGCCTTCCTCTCTAGCTGAACCAAGACATACAATCAAGGCTGGAAATGCACATATTTGAATTACAAAAAGTAATAAATAGTTGTTAAGGAGCGGAGGAGAATTTCCAATAAAGAAGTCACTCTTTCAACAAGGCTGCAGGCTTCAGCATGAAGAAACAGGAGCAATGCTGGATGTAATTTACAGCACACACTCATTTTGGTAGGATAATTATTACTTTTTTTATGTATGTTTTTTTGTTAAAGAATATTAATTGTTACCAAACTGTTACAGGTAAAGTTCCACTTTAAACCAGAGCCAGACAGACATCTAGAATTGATAAAAGTAAATCAGGAATGGTGACCTCCACATTTCAGCACAGATTTTTCCTACTAGCTATGTCAGTTTTAGTCAGGTCTTTGCTTTTCATCCCAAATTCCTACTGGTTTTCCTTAAAACTGTCTGACAGGGCAGTAAGAAAGGACAGTGGTCACAACTGCAATATTACCACAGATCTGATTTGTTGGTACCCATCCACAAAAAAAGAGAACCCACAATTTTCTTATTTCTCAGAAATAACTTAAAACTGACCAAAATAATCAGCACTCCCATGATGCAGCACCTGCACAGATCCTCCCCAAACGGGTGGGAAATGTAGATTGTTTATAAAGAAGCAGATGACATCACACAAAACAAAAGGATCAATTACACAAAAAAATAATGCCTTTAAAAAAAGTAAATGTGTTAGCGTGGAAAGGAGGTAAGGGTCAAAAGCAAAAAGGATCCTGGAGTTCAGCTTTAAGAGCTGTCCTATGCCCTTTGTACATGTAGCACCCTCTAGTGTACTACTAGAGATAGTGTAGGTGAATTAAAGTATGGCACAGGGCTAGGCCTGAGCCATGGAAACTGGGTGAGGGTTTATAAGAGTTTGGGGCTGGGTGACTCTTCCAGGCAGCTCTCTGGTGCCTCCCCTTAGTTCTAGAATGATGGAGAATGTTCTACAAATTAGTGGGAGGAAGCTGGGGGGGGGGTAATCTTGCATATTTAGGGGACTGTAGCCAATCCCCAGGAAGTGGGCCTGGCAAGTAACTAAATGAGCCCTTAAATGGACATGAGCCATGCCAGAAAGGGAAGTTAGGTGGAAGATAGAGATGCAGTGCTCAGGGAGACTTTCGGTGGCCCTTGAGGGATCCCTGCAGGGGAAGGATTTTACCTTGGGTGGCTGACCTGGAAGTATCCTATCATAGGAGACAATTGGGAGGAGGCTTGCCGGAGAGGCAACAGGAGCAAGGAAGGACAGTGGGAGTAGATCAGCCCAGTACAAGAACAGACAAGGGGAGAGACTCCCACATGCAGCAGGTCTCTTTTGAAGACAGCAGTCTGCTTAAGTCTTCAGCTTTGCCCTGAGAGATCTCCAGTGTGTCAGTCAGGAGGACTGATGCAGTGTGTCATTCGAGTAGACTGGAAAGAAGAAGCAGCCAGGTGGGCTGGTGAAGCGGCAGCCAGGTGGGCTAGCATTGTTCTGCACGAAGTAGAGCTGGGACCAGTATCTAAGAAGAAGCAGAAAGTATTGCAGGACGCAGTTCACTCCACATGCACTACTTCTCTAAGGGACTGAGAGTTCCTAGCCTGTAAGGAGCTGTTGCTAAGCTAACAAAAGACTATTAGTTCTTCAAGGAATGAACCAAGCAGAGCTGTACAAAGGGTCAATTTATTGTGCACTAGGGGGAATTGGAAGCTCTAAATAAGGAGAACATTGTCCCTGGTTCTGTTTGTTATTGTCAAGTTGGGTGTCTCATAATTCCTATCCCCATCCAAGTTATTATCCTCTGATTAACAACAAAAAAACAAGCTCAAGAACTGTTTTCTGTTTCTGGATGCAAGTTGAAGATGCTTTGTGCCTGGCTTTGCAGCAGTGGGGAACCCTGACATTTGCAACACAAATAGTTCTCAAAAAGTCCTTCTGGGTTTTATCGTGGACTACAGAATGATTAGCCTTTATGTTGTAGAGAGTGGAGGTGGTTTCTAGTTTAGCAAAGACAACTGGGAGGGCTGATGCCAGATTAACAGTTTTTTTGTACTTGCAGTGATAAAATATGGGAAATATGCATGAATTTCAGAGATATATGTCTTTTTATTTTTATTTTGCCTTGATATTCGCTTTAACATTTTTTTTTTTTTTCTTTCAGGAAACTGTAACCCTTCAGTTCAATTGAAACTAGCAAGGAATTTTATTTAAAGACCCTGACTTTTAAAATAAAATAAAAATTCTCAACATTTAAATGTATGGTTCACACATTACCATGGTAGCGTTAAACCTCTTCACTTGATCTTCTTTTTGTTCATTATATTTTCAAAAGTTACACTGAGGAGACATTTCCCATATGTTTTTTTAAAAGAATTACAGTCATCTATCACAGTATGTTTACTCAGTTATAATGGCCTTCTTTCACAGCATACTTTTAACCAACTGCTCACATCTGAAGGACAGGGCTGTCCAGGGCTTTTTTCTCAGAGAATAGATGCTGGAACTCCCCACTTCTGAGTCACCTCTCGTCTCCACCCCTACCCACCTCCAAGCACCGACCCCTGGTTTCACCCCTTACCCACCTCCGAGCACCGTCCCTAGGTTCCACCCTCTACCTACCTCCAAGCAATGTCCCTTGGTTCCATCCCCTACCCACCACCGAGCACCATCCCTTACCTTGGTTACACCCTCTACCCCCCTCCCAGCACCATCCCTTGGTTACACCCCCTTCCCCCCTCTGAGCACCATCCCTTGGTTCCACCCCTACCCACCTCCCAGCACCACCTAATTTAGAGAATACAGAACCAAGGATCATTTTGTTGTGCTAAGCAGTTTGTATGGAATTAGTTATTGGTAACAAGAAAAGCAGTAAATTAGATCACCTGGAATCAGCAACAATAGACCCCCCCTAACAATAGATCCCCCAGCAACAATAAATCCTCCACTGCAACAATAGCCCCACCCACAACTAAATGCCCTCCAGCAACAATAGATTTACCCCAGCAACAATAGATCTCACAGCAGCCAGCATCAATAGGCCCTTCAGCTCACCCCACTGACCCCAGCACCCCTTTACCATTGCATACATTCAGACGGGAGGTTCCGGAACTGCGTTCCCCCGCGTTCCCGCTGAAAAAAAGCCCTGGGGCTGTCTAATCTGAGTTTGCACTAGGTCCTTCCATTTGAAGATTAATTTGAAATTGAGATGAACCCATGGGCTGATCATAACTGTACTAAAGTACCAGTTCAGTGAAAAGTCTAACAATAGGAACAAAAAAAAGTATTTTCTCTGCCTGGAGCCCTGCCAAATCAGCTATTCAAATTAAAAATAAATAAATAAATTAATTAAGAGAAAAGTTTGTAGGTTGACTTTGATTTTCCTAGAGAATCGCTACTGTATTATTTTTCCTGGCCCCCACTCTCCATGTGAGTCATGGAAACTCCAATTGTTATTATTTTCTGTGATCTAAGGGGAACCAGAGAATCCCTTCAACTCCTTCACCCTTGGGCGCTTGCAACAATCAGGCCATGTATGGTGTGACGGAACCACCTGGCACCCTGATTAGGTGCTTCCTTCTGCCAGTCAGTGCCTCTTACCCTCCAAACCGCTCCAAGCAGACAGAGAGCCAATACCAGTCCATTTTTTACCCCAAATATTGTACACAGACAAGATGTGAGGTAAAATCCAAGGGAATTACTGTTTTTTGAAATTCAGACATATACTTTTCACCCCACAGGAGGACATTCGCCTCCTGATCATATTACCTTAACAATACAAACTGTATATAGAAATCTATTTAGCATACCTAGGGAACAATCAATATATACTATACTACTCCCCCTCAACAACTAACACTTTACAGTAATATACTTAACATGAGCTAATTACCTAGACATCTAAACCAGCCTAGGTGGAGGGAAAAATACTAGAAGACAGACAGAAACAATAGAAAAATTGGGATACAAACCGAGGAGGCACATAATGGGGAAATGATACAATGGGACAAAGACACATAACACCCTAATAAACAAACTATAGCAGGAGACCTACTTACAATAAACACATTATGGCAGGGGACCCCAGTGGCTTGAGCGGATTACATTAACATCTATAGTCATTGATGGTTTGAGGCATAGAGGCCCCAAATATAGATATGAAACTCCAGTTTCCAGAATCTGTGTGTTTTGGAGAGACATGAACTTGAATCAGAAACAAGACCACTACAAGAATCCTCCAGGCATACACCTCCCATGGAGTAGTGTTCCTTTAAATGCCAGGGCCCATAGTCAGTGGGTAAGAGGTTTGATTCCAGTCCTCTCCAAAAGCCCCTGTTCTGGTTAGTTCTGTCACATATGGGTTAATTAGAGAATGAACATGAGCGCCTCCTAACAAAATAATGCTCTTTATTGCATGCAGAGATTTCCTACATGTTGAAAATTCTTTCCAACAGGGATGCAAATATTACCTTTCCTGCACAGAAAAATGAATATCCCTTTTAGCTTTTTGCTGCAGTGTAATGTCAGTAGAGCGCTGGGTCACGGCACTGAAAATATTCACGTTAAAATAAATAAATCTCTCACTGTGATAAATTTTCCTGTGCATGTAACAAGTCTTCGTTTTTCTTTTTTATCTTCTTTTTTACATACCAACAAATAGACTAGTTTTTTTTTTTTTTATATATAATTGTCTCAAATCAACACTTTTTGCACCTTTAATTGGTTTTCTTTGTATTAAAGTTATTCTCCACCTCAGTACTCTAATCACAAACTTTCTTGCCTACAGGACTCCAAGGATTAGAAAGATTAGGATTTTCTCCCACCCTCCTGAGATGAAAGGGAATAGCATAGAGTGTCAGCGAGCCGCGTAGAATTTTAAGGAAAGCTAAACTCATTATTATTTATCACTCCTATGACCTTGTTACATTAATATCTATATATTTTATCCATTTTACTTTGAACGTTAAAAAATCTTAGGGATTTTTGGCCTGGCGTAATGAGAGGAATAAGTTTAACTCTTGAGCTGTCAGACAAGCTAGTAATTAGGGTGAATAGATAGCTTTGCTGGTTTAGCCAAGTATATCATCTCCCTAGGGGGAACTGGAGAAAGTTGAAAGTCCAAATAGTATAGTTCACTAGGCATGACTTTCCCAGGCTGCCTTGTACTTGGAGGGATCTTTCAATAAGAGCACATAAGCCAAGATCAGTTACTAGCAGCATGCAGTAATGATGCATACTCCATAAATAATTCCTGCTTGGATACATTACCCTATCTGTTGACTGTTTGTTATGCTGTGTGCATAGAAACTAATGAAAGGTTTTATTTTGACATTTTTAAGTCAGTTTTAATTTTATCTTGAAGCTGATTCCATTTTTTTTTTTTTTTTTTTTTTAGCCAAGATAATTTTTTTTTTTTATTCCATTGTAAGAACATTTTAGTCATCATGAGGTTCTGCTGAAAGAAAGGTGGTATCAAATTAAAATATGCAATTACAACCTATGGAAGGGAGCAGCTAAAGGTGCAAGCATTTACTTGTTTCTGGAAGTTAAAGTAGAATAAAACTTAAAAATCAGGTCTGAGTTATTTCAAAAACCCAACTGAGAAAGAAAAAGAGCACAATCTAATTTTTTTCCAGAAAAAAAGGCACATTGCAGGTTGTCAAGGTAGTTTTAAAACTTGCATTGTAATCCTGCTTTATATTGAATTTCCATTGACCCATGGACACTGAGAGGAATTTTAAATTAGGCATTAGTAGTCGCTGTACTGACCATTTAATGTACAATTCTGGCCAAATAAAAGTCAATCCTCTGCAGTGGAGCTGTGCAATGGTTAATTTCTCATTTTGGTCAAGGGGAACAATAAAAGGCGATTTGATTACCTGACCCTCTACTTCCACCTCTCCCCCAATACCTAGCTAGAATGGTCCCCACAGGATCTGCAACCCCATGCTCCACCAGTCTAGAGTCCTGACTTCATCAAGACCAAAGTAGAGTCCATAGCCCTGCACTGTGCATGAGGACACCAAGGGAGAGTCCACTGCCGGATTGTGGGGGAGCGCCTTCTGATCAGAAAGTGGAGGATCAGGTAAATACTGTTTCTTTTTCCCTTAGACCAGGGCTTCCCAAACTTTTTTGGGTCGAGACCCACTTCTGAATACAGTTATTTTTTGGGACCCACTTGCTTGTAATTGAATATTGTAAAGTGCTACAGAATTTGTTGGCGCTATATAAATGCAAATAATAATAATAGTAATGCATATTTTAAAGGGAGGGGGGTGTTAAATTAAAAATACCAATTTACTACTTTTCGATTTATTATTGAATACACTTGCCAGATGTTCTAAGTGAGGGGTCATAAACCTGTGGCATATAAGCGGAGTTGTAAGTAATCAGCACCCTCATAGACAGTATAAGGCAGGCAGAGGACAGAAAGTGACCACCCCAGGACAGTGATCTGCAGGTTATATGGCACTCACCCTCCTTCCTCTCCCAGCGGTTCACAGTGAAGGTGAAGCCCCTGTTTGCCCTCTCCAGGGCCCAACACACCTCACCCAGAGTCTCCATGATGAGAAGCCCTATGCTGGTCTTGGTGTCCTGGCTCTTCTCCTTCAGATTCCCTACTGGTGTCACAGAAGCTGCCATAAACTCCTGACACCGCTGGGCCATCTGGTCCTCCTATGACACCGAGGCTGCCACCTCTGGCCGCTATAGCTAAGAGAATCTCGCCGCCAGTCTAGCCACCACCACTGCCATCAGAAGGACCGAGGAGCTGGCTCTGCACCCCATGAACATATCCTACATAAAAGCCTAGATACATATTCACTGATACAAGTATCCTCCTCGCTGGAAATGCAGACCAGCCTCCATAAACTGTGTGGGTGGGGTCCTGAATCCATCGTAATTTGACTGCTCTGGCTCTCTTTAATTTGTGTGACCTCACACAGCACAATTTATGTGGGCCCACTCTCAGTGATTTCCGGCTCAGTGTGACCCACTCAAATGCAGCTCGCGACCCACCAGTGGGTCCCGACCCACAGTTTGGGAACTCCTGCCTTAGACAAAATGGGCTATGAACCCTTGCAGTGCAGGCTCAGCCCCACTGTAAGGGATTATTTTTATTTTTGCCTGGAGTTGGGCTTTAAAAATGAGTGAAGTGTTAAAACAGGATTGATTGGCACAAATGCGTTGCTTCAGTTATGTTTATCTGTTTTGTTATTTTTTTTTTTTCTGTTATTTAACCACTTCTGGACTGAGCCCATTTCTGACACATGTTGTTTACAAGTTAAAATCTGTAATTTTAGCTATAAAATTTCTTAGAACCCCCAAACATTATATATACATTTTTAGCAAAGACTCTGGAGAATAAAATGCAATTTTCTGTTGTCACACGGTATTTGCGCAGCGGTCTTTCAAACGTAATTTCTTTTGGAAAAAATATATTTTACTGCATTTAAAAAAAAAAAAACTAAACAGTAAAGTTAGGCCCAATTTTTTTGAATACTGTGAAAGATGATGTCATGCCAATTAAATAGATATCTATCATGTTACAGTTTAAAATTGCGCACACTTTCGGAATGGCGACAAACTACGGTCAATAAAAATCTCCATAGGCAACGCTTTAAAAAATTTTTAATGGTTACCAGTTTAGAGTTACAGATTAGCTCTTTTTTTTTTAATTTTTGCCCTCGCGCTGGTGATTGTGGCAATACCTTACATGTGTGGTTTGAACAGTGCTTTAATTTGCGTATGCATTTTCATTTGTGTATAGGCTCATGGCGATAGGGGCACTTTAAATTTTTTTTTCCTATTTATTTAATTTTATTTTCTTAATTTTAGCACAGTTTTTAAAAAAATATATATCTGATCACTTTTGTTGCTTTCACAAGCAATGTAAACATCCATTATGACAGTAATAGGCAGTGACAGGTACTCCTTATGGAGGGATCGGGGGTCTAAAAGACCCCAGGCCCCTCCACTGCACTTCAATCTATTCAAAATGCCGAAATCTACATTTTTGAATACTGACACTTTTTTAAATTCGGTGCCTTTAGCCGCAGATCAACCCGGACGTGATGTCATCATGCAGCTTCCAGGGTAGTACATCAGAGACCTGATCAAAGCTGAATTCAGCTTTGATCGGGACTCCAACCAGCCGGGCGGATGTGCCGGCTGGTTGCTCGGGACTCCTGGTGGGACGGGAGACCCGGGCAGAGCCGCGGAAGGAGGTGGGAGAGGGGGCTCTCGAGCCGCATCAGCTGTTATCACCTAAAAGCTGACCGCCGGCTCTAAAAAATGGTACCAGGATGATGCCTCTAGCTGCAGGCATCACCCTAGTACAACCACTTCTCTGAGCCGACGTAGGGCTACGTCGATTCGCAGGAACTGGTTAAATCACATCATTTTTTTTTTGGAAGTCCTCTATATATATGGGGTTTTCATTATAGGATTGAAAAAAAAAAATCCTTATTGATTGGGGCAGAATAATAATATAAAGGGATACCCACTCCTTTAGAACCCTGTAGAAAGTGATGTCAGGGCTCCTGTCCTGCTCTTATTTGAGGTGCCAAAATACATGTTTTTCTATAGAGAACAACTGAATAAAAGACTTTACCGGCAGCTGGTAAAGCAGATGAAATGATCAATTATGGGTCTTTGTCTAAAAGGAAGCATGCTAAAAGACAAATGCAAAGACCATCATTACTGACCTGTATCTGAAAATGTTTAGCTGGCTGTCTCTATCTTTAGTAGTTCACTGAAACAAGTATGCCTTTCAGGTAAATCAGACTGAAGTCATCTGATCCAGGACAATAGCTCAAAATGCCAATAGATCAGAATGACCTGGTAGTGACCTCAGATTTTCAGAAGGAGAGGTCTGCAAAGGCAGTCTACCCATGTCTCTTAGGCTTCCTATGGAAACATGACCGGCAAATGGTTATTACGCTAAAACTTCTTGACAAAGGAGGGGGCATTGGTTTCTTTAGAAAGCCAACTTGAGTAGGAGATAGATATCTATTTTTTTTTTTGGTGGCATTATATTCTAGTGAATGAGCACTGACATATTGTGAAGACTCGAAACACAGACCTGTCAGGTCATCCAGGACATTTGGGAGTCAAAAGATATTTTGGGGGTGACCTGTTTTTGATTTTCTTCTGGAAACTTTACCACATCACCTGTCTCCTGATATTTTCTCCTGTCCTGTGGCACCACTAGCTTGTCAGGAATCAGCAGCTGGGAGACCAGATATACACTATAATACCAAAAGTATTGGGACACCTGCCTTTACACACACATGAACTTTAATGGAATCCCAGTCTTAGTCTGTAGGGTTCAATATTGAGTTGGCCCGCCCTTTGCAGCTATAACAGCTTCAACTCTTCTGGGAAGGCTGTCCACAAGGTTTAGGAGTGTGTCTATGGGAATGTTTGATTATTCTTCCAGAAGAACATTTGTGAGGTTAGGCACTGATGTGAATGAGAAGGCCTGGCTTGCAGTCTCCGCTCTAATTCATCCCAAAGGTGTTCTATCGGGTTGAGGTCAGGACTCTGTGCAGGCCAGTCAAGTTCCTCCACCCCAAACTCAATCATTCATGTCTTTATGGAGCTTGTTTTTGCATTGGTGCGCAGTCATGTTGGAATAGAAAGGGGCCATCCCTTAACTGTTCCGACACAGTTGGGAGCTGGAAATTGTCCAAAATGTCTGAGTACCATGACCCCTTAAAAGTTACCTTCACTAGAACTAAGGGGCCAAGCCCAACACCTGAAAAACAACCCCACATTATAATCCCCCCTCCACCAAATGATTTGGACCAGTGCACAAAGCATGGTCCATAAAGACATTGATGAGTGAGTTTTGGGTGGAGGAATTTGACTGGCCTGCACAGAGTCCTGACCTCAACCCAAAATACTTTTGGGATGAATTTGAGTGGAGACTGTGACCCAGGCCTTCTTGTCCACATCAGTGACTGACCTCACAAATGTGCTTCTTAATGAATGATTAAACATTCCCATTGACATACTCCTAAACTTTGTGAATAGCCTTCCCAGAAGAGTTGAAGGTGTTATTACTGCAAAGGGTGGGCCGGCTCGATATTGAACCCTACGGACAAAGACTGAGATGCCATTAAAGCTCATGTGTCATGGGCAAAGACAGGCGCACTAGTACTTTTGGTAATATAGGGTATGTAGCTACACCATGAAACTGGGACCAGACCATATGTTTTTATCTTTAAAGTGAGATTTATTTAAAGTGAATCAAAAGGCAATAACACACCAACAAAAAATCAACATGAGAATCAAAACGAAATGACAAAATATCTAACCAGCAACCAAAAACAAAACTAACAGTACACTATATACACAAATGAGATACACAAGACGGCACAAAATTGGAGGAGCAGGGAGCAAGGCAGCAGAGTACTGGGTGCAGGGCAGGAACAAGGGCAAGGCCAAGAATAAATGGCAGCAGAGTCAGGTGGCAGCAGCACGGCAACCAGAGTACAGGGCGGGAGCAGTCAAAACACTGAAGCTCCATGTACTAGTGGGAGAAGCATTACACAGGTGCATCTCAAAAAATTGGAATATCATCAAATAGTTAATTTATTTCAGTAATTTAATTCAAAAAGTAAAACTCATATTAAATAGATTCATTACACACAGAGCAATATATTTCAATAAATTTTATATTTTACTTTTAATGATTATGGCTTACAGCTAGTGAAAACCCAAAATTCAGTATCTCAGAAAATTAGAATATTGTTAAAAAGTTCAATATTATAGACTCATGGTATACCACTCTAATCAGCTAATTAACTTCAAAACACCTGTAAAGATTTCCTGAGCCTTTAAATGGTTTCTCAGTCTGGTTCAGTAGGTTACACAATCATTGGGAAGACTGCTAACTAGACAGTTGTCCAGAAGACAGTCATTAACATCCTCCACACGGAGGGTAAGTCACAAAAGGTAAGTCAGCTAAAGAAGCTGGCTGTTCACAGAGTGCTGTATCCAAGCATATTAATGCAAAGTTGAGCGGAAGGAAAAAAGTGCACAAGCAACAGTAATAACTGCAGCCTTGAGAGGTTTGTGAAGCAAAAGTCATTTAAAAATTTGGGGGAGATTCACAAGGAGTTGACTACAGGTGGTGTCAGTGCGTCATGAGCCACCACAAACTGACGCATCCATGACATAGGCTACAACTGTCACATTCCTTGTGTCAAGCAACTCCTGAACCAGAGACAACATCAGAAGTGTCTTACCTGGGCTAAGGAGAAAGGGGATTGGACTGTTGCTCAGTGGTCAAAAGTCCTCTTTTCAGATGAAAGTCAATATTGCATTTCATTTGGAAATCAAGAGGAAGAGTGGAGAGACACATAATCCAAGTTGCATGAGGTCCAGTGTGAAGTTTATACAGTCAGTGATGATTTGGAGAGCCATGTCATCTGCTGGTGTTGGTCCATTGTGTTATATCAAGTCCAAAGTCAGCGCAGCCCTCTACCAAGAAATTCTAGAGCACTTCATGCTTCCCTCTGCTGAAAAGCTTTATGGAGATGCTGATTTCATTTCCAGTAAGACTTGGTACCTGCCCACACTGCCAAAAGTACCAATACCAGGTTTACTGATCATGGCATCACTGTGCTTGATTGGCCAGCAAACTTGCCTGACCTAAACTCCATCATTTCAAATGTGTGGGGTATTGTCAAGAGGAAAATGAGAGACACCAGTCCCAACAATGCAGACGAGTTGAAGGCCACTGTCAAATTAACCTGGACTTCTAAAACACCTCAACTGTCCCACTGGCTGATTGCATTGATGCAGTAATTCATGTAAAAGGAGCCCCGACCAAGTATTAAGTGCATACTATACTGTACATGGCCAAACTTTTCAGTAAGCCAACATTTCTGTATTAGAAAATCCTTTTTTTTTATTGTTCTTATGTAATATTTTAATTTTCTGAGATACTGAATTTTGGGTTTTCACTAGCTGTAAGCCATAATCATCAAGATTATATGAAAGAAATTATTAAAATATATCACTCTGTGTGTAATGAATCTATATAATATATGAGTTTCTCTTTTTGAATTGAATTACTGAAATAAAATAACTTTTTGATGACATTCCTGATGCACCTGTATGTATTGCTAGCAGCTGAGACCATTTGGAACTGATTACTGGGGCCTGCTGGCCTGTAGGAAACGCCTGCTGGTGGAGACTGGAACTGCAGCAATCAGCCCAGCGCACCACAGTGCCATCGGCAGGCGAATTTGATCCTAACATAGGTAGTGGCTGTACATATGTTGTACGTGACACATGAGGCAAGCACTGGATTTTCATATAGTCCATAGACTGAGAAATTATTTTTAGGAATGCCACTTTTAAATAGCGGAGAGGTGTGACAACACAGCACAGAACACTTTTATTTATTCAATAAGCTCAATTCACAGTACTCACTGTACAAAATAGTTTTGGCTGTTTTCTACTGCTAATGTAATTTGCACTTAGTATTTTGCTTATTACGCTGTTTTAACTAAGTCCAGACCATATGTCGGTCTTTGTGATATTCAGTCCCCATGCACACAAGGCGTTCAAAAAAATGAGCTGCAAAGCCACTACCAATGGCAGTAACAAAGCAGCTTTAAAAACGTGTTTATAGTAGCTTTTTGCATTGGCATTAATGTGCGTTTAGCCGCGTTGGCTTTTAGCAGCATTTCCCTGCCCGCCCCTTCAAAATCAATTGTTCCCTATGAGAGCTGTCCTAATTGATCCGACTTTCAGCTCATTGATTTGAATAGAAATCCAAGTCAGATCAAGTCAGACCATGATGATCCAACTTATGGTGCGACTTGCTCTGAGGATCTTGAAGGGGAACCCCACACCAAAATTGAAAAAAAAAAAACAAAAAACGGTGTGTCCCCCCCTCCCCCAAGATCTATATCAGGCTCTTTGGGTCTGGTATGGATCTTGAAAGAGAACCCCACGTCAAAATGAGAAAAAAAAGTGTCCCCCCCTCCCTTAGATCCATACCAGACCCTTATCTGAGCATGCAGCCCAGTAGATCAGGAAAGGGAGGGGGATTAGCGAGCACCCCCCTCCTGGACCATACCAGGCCACACACCCTAAACATGCGGGTTTGCGGGCATGGGGCTTATCAGAATCTGGAAGAACAGCAAGGGAAGAAGACCGGAGGAAGAACGCCGAAGGGAGAAGCTTGGAAGAAGAACAAAAATGGAAGAAGATCAGAGGAAGAAGACCGGAGGAAGAAGATCGGAGGAAGATTTTTAATAAAGGACTTCTCAAAACCATCTCTTGTCTTTATTTACAGTACACTGCCTTTTTTTTTGGAGTGAATGGGTACTCATTTACATGGTAGATATTTTATTTATTTTTTTTTTTTTTTACATGGGGGGGCAGAATCTGGGGGCTCCCTTGTTAAAGGGGACTTCCAGATTCCGATAAGTCCCCTGCCCACAGACCCCCACATTCACTGCCCAGGGTAGAGGCACTTATCCCCATCAAGGTGCTTTGGGGTGGGGAGCGCAGAGCCCCCCCCTGCCCCAAGGCACCCACCTCCCCATGTTTAGGGCTTGTGGTCTGGTATGGTCAAGGAGGGGGTGGGGGGGCATTTTAAAGCTACAAAAAAAATAAAAAAACTCTGACATTGGTAAAAGCAGCAGTAAACACGCCCTGTGTGCATGGGGACTAAAAAACAAACCTCCTGTCCATTCTTGTTTTGTCATAACAAAGTGAGGCTGCCTCTCTAAACTTGAGTTACTATAAGACAAGCAGAATCGTATGTATCCATGTCACAGTCAAAAGACCATGACTCCAGTGTGTACTCCTCCTATCCGTTATTTGCTGGATGCTAAAAAAAACTATTCTCATTAGATTTTTAGGCTTTTTAAAGCTTATTTGAGGCTATAGCGGTCTGTCTTTTATTAGAAGATCTTTTATTAGAGAAGTGTATGAAGCCAGTGAAAAAAATCAGGAAACACAGGAAAAAAAAGGGGGGGAAATCCATACTCAGCATCCATGCAGCTTGCTGTTTTCCGTTGGTACCTCACATAATGATGCTCAAGCCTTTAGGCTACTCATAAATACTTATGAAAGGCCTCAGAGTAATGCAAATTTACATAACTATAAAATCTCATAAATAATTCCAGGTACCAATGTTTAATGAGGTGACCTATATTGTGCCGGAGTCTTCAGCATCATCCTGTGCTCATTCCCCTCTATGTAAATGAGACCCAATCTGAGAGAAGGTTGGGGTAATTAGGAGGACTGTAAAAGACAGAGACAATATGGCAGTGCTTTAACACAGAACCCTGAGCGCCGTTCCCTGTCTAACTGTCTTATTACAATAATGTGTGCGTTGCGTATTACCTATATTTATTTTCCCTATTAAGCAACATAGAGCAGTGATATTGCCTAAGTGATTTGATCAGGAGGAACAATGCAGCTTAGTGTTTCCAAATTGTCCTTCAGCAAGAAAAAAAAAAAAAGCAGCATTAAGCTGCTTAATGAAATTATTCCCACCAAGGACACCTTCAGAAGGTGGAAATGGTACTTCTAAAGAATGTTAAATTAATCAAGGGATTTTACCAACAAGTGGAGAGGCTTTCAGCTTCTGTTGGCTTTACCTGAAAAGACCAATCTCAGTTTGCCATTTGTGGGCATTGGGGAATCAAAAGCTGTAATTAGTGATTAGCTGAATGTATCTGGGTTCAGTTCAGGGTGGATTCACCGAAGTTTACTGATGCTGAGCCTCAACCCCATTGGAATTAGTGATATCTTGAACTCAGTAATGATCAGTTTCCAGATTTATAGGTAAGAGATTGTAAAACAAAAGGACATTGGGAACTGGACACTGCCCTGGGAAACATGTACCAAACATTTTTTTAAATTTAAATACTGCCTAAAGTGAAACATTAAAATTGAAAAATTCCTTTAAATAACATGCTTGTGGATTCCCTAAACTTGCCTATAAAATGACATGTCTGTACAATGTATACATCCAACTACAGCACAGCTGACATTTACAAAAGGAAAAACTGCTGTTTAAAGAATATGTTCACCTTTGAAAACATGTAAATACGGGTGGAACATGTAATGTTTTCCAGAAGCCTCTCCCCCCGCCCAGGGACAGCAGATGGGCCTCTTCTTCATGCAGTAGGTTTGCATCGATACCAGTTTTTTAAGACCGAGTACGAGTTCTGTTTTTGTTTCCCTCCCTAAGTACTCGCCGATACAAATTACGATACCTATTTTAATTTTTTTTACATTTTTTTTACATTTTTTTTTTTTTAACACTGTACCTTTAACTTTTTTTTTTTAATCAATGTTATTTCAATTACAAGGGATGAACCACAACCCTTGTAATAGCATGGGCCATGAAGGTCCTCTTTATGGAGAGATCTTGGGTCTTTTAGACCCCAAGTCTCTCCTCTGGCCTCCAATGCAGCCAATCACACACAGAACGGTCTGATCGGTTGCTTCACTAGCCACTATATACAGAGGTGATGGTATATTGATGCGGAGATATATATATATATATATATACAGAGTTGATGGTATATAGATGGGGGAGGTATATATACAGAGGTGATGGTATATAGATGGGGGAGGTATATATACAGAGGTAATGATATATAGATGGGGAGGGGAGGTATATATACAGAGGTGATGGTATGTATATGGGGGAGGGAAAAAATATATACAGAGGTTATGGTATATTGCTGGGGGAGGGGGTATATATATATATATATATATATATATATATATATATATATATATATATATATATAGATAGGGAGGTATATATTCAGAGGTGATGGTATATATTTGGGGGAGGTATATATATATACAGAGGTGATGGTATATAGATGGGGGAGGTATACAGTATATACAGAAGTGATAGTATATAGATGGGGATGGGGTATATATACAGAGGTGATGGTATAAAGATGGGGAGGGGAGGTATATATACAGAGGTGATGGTATATAGATGGGGAGGGGTGGTATATATAGAGAGTTGAAGGTATATAGATGGGGGAGGGGAGGTAGGTGGGACATATACAGAGCATGGGATCTTTATATAGACAGGAATGGAGGGGGATGGGTGTATATTGGAGGACAGATGATATATACATACAGGAATAATAATAATAAGAAGAGCTCCTAGTATCCACAGCAATACAGATATCAGTATCGGTATCGGTGCAACCCTACCATACAGGACTCCACCCACTCAGCCACGTCATTTATTCACAGTCCTCTGCCTTTGCGGCTGTTGACTTGTAGTCTCAATGAACTACCAGGGTGCTGTTGACTTTGAGTGCTCTGGTAGTTCATCCATTCTTCCTGTTAGTGTGTATCTCTCTGCCTGTATGAGGTACGAGCAGACAGATACATCGGGAAGTCTGCAGTAGCCCTGCATGGCACCAGCGATCTGCTGATCGTGGGTGCAATGTTTTCCAGGATCAAAGTAAAAAAAAAATACACATTTTTTTTTTACAGAATGTGATGCATTGTGGGAGAGTAGTAATACAAGCTCTGTGAATGGTGGAGAGAGCAGAAGGAAGCCAGTGTAGCCACATCATCTGTAGCAGTTTTGAGCAATTCCTGTTGAGCATCTCAAAAGTTGTATGTTGCATGCTAGTTGTATGTCATTTTGTAGTTATTTATTAATGAATACATAATTGTATAATATTGTGTTCCTAATATCCACATAAAATGCCACATTGCCATTTTAGTTCACCCACACTATGTTTTAGTTTAGAGGAAAAGATTATGCCTATGAGAACTTATTATTTTTAAAATATTTTTCATCAAATATTTTACTGCTTAAATGCAATTTTTGTATTGTTTATTTACAATATTCTGTAATATTTATTTGCCTAAAATAATAATTTTCAGAGCTAGCACCCTGAGACTTTGCTGAGACAGTAGGCTTATATCATCCATTTGAGGACATACCTTCTACATATCTCTGTTCCACATCTGTCTTCCCTCTAATATCCTCATAAATCCTAACAAAGCTCCCTGATCTCTGCAACAAACCTTAAGGTACTGTTCATCCTTAATGTGGTCTAATCAAAATGCACATTACATAGATTCCAATGATAACACATGTAAAATGCATTGTAAATCCACCTAAAATACATTTGTGATGGTAAAATTGAAAGCTTTTAACTAGTGATACCCTGATTAGCACCCCTTACGACTAGCTGTAGTTGCTACACAAACAGTGACCTTCTCAAAGTTGCTATTTGGATATCCAAAAGGAAATCTGTCCCTCAACCCCTACATGGCCTATACATTGGTGAAGGCAGAGGACATAACTACCAAAAAATTTATAATTTAGGCATTACTGGATGTAAAACTCACTATGAAAAAGAATAGATCAAAGAACATCTACAGTGTAAAGCAGAACTTCAGTCAGACTTTAACCACTTGCCGTCTGCTCACGTTGAGCCTACTGCGGCAAAGTGGTTCGTTATCGTCTGACGACGTAGACCTACGTCGTCAGACACTCTCCTTTCTCGGCGGGGCGTGCGCGCCGCCGGAGGCTTGCTCCCGCTGTATTCAGTCACAGCGGGAGTCGGGCCAGGGGAGGAGCAGCGGCGATCGCCGCTGCTCTTCCTCGATCGTCGGGGAATCGAGTGTGGAGATCCGCCCGCCTGTGTAAACACAAGCGGGCGGATCTCTGAAGTGACAGGCAGGGTCAGATTGCAGGGTTCAGCATAGTTGAACCCTCGATCTGTCCTTGTGTCACACAGTCACCTCCCCCCCCCCACACGTTAGTAAGCACCAGGCATACATTAACCCCTCCCTCTCCAATAAAATTAACCCCTTCCCTGCCAGTGTCATATTACATATATATAGCACTGATTACTGCAGTAATGTCACTGTCACTGGTACCCCCAAAAGTACCCCCAAAAGTGTCAAAAATGTCAGTCAAGGGTCCGATCTGTCCGCCGCAATGTCGCAGTCCAGCAAAAAAAAATCGCAGATCGCCGCCATTACGCGTTAAAAAAAAACCACCAAAAATGACAGAAATCTTTCCCTTTGTTAGTAAACGCAATAACTTTTGCGCAAACCAATCAAAATACGCTTATTGTGAATTTTTTTACCAAACATAGGTAGCATAAAACAAATTGGCCAAAAATTAAAAAAAAAATTGATTTTTACATTTTTTGGGGGGGAATTTCATATAAAAAAATGTGAAAAATATTGTTATTTTTTCAAAATAAACGCTCTTTTTTTGTTTATAGCGCAAAAAGTAAAAATCGCACAGGTGATCAAATACCACCAAAAGAAAGCTCTATTTGTGGGAAAAAAAGGACGTAAATTTCGTTTGGGTACAGCGTTGCGCGACCGCGCAAATTGTCCGTTAAAGTCGCACAGCGCCGAATCGCAAAAAGTGGCCCAGACGTAAGACAGCAAAATACTCTAGTGGTAAAGTGGTTAAAAAGTTGTGGAAAAAATACATGCAGCATGTAAAAACCTCAATATTGTGACTTATCCACATTGTTGTTCTAAATCTGCCATTTGTAAGTGTAAAAAGCAGGCTGTAAACACACTGGCCATAAATGTCATGGTGGCCATTTTAACTGAGAGCAGCTGAAGCCAGCACCCTCGCTTTTTTGGGAAATTCATGACACTTCTCTGTGGTGCACAGAGAGTTTCTGCTTGCACAGTGCACATCAGAGTTCTTGCCCACTACACATTGTCTCTGTCCATCCTTTGCCAGTCTCTTCCCATCTCTGCCTGTCCTCCGCCCCCCTTCAGCTCATCCATGCCCTTCTTCAGCTTCCCTATGCCTTCCTACTGCTCTTTCCTGTCCTCCTCCAGCTCCCCTCCACCCTCCTCTAACTCTCCTCTAACTCTCCTCCCCATCACAATAAAAAGAAAAAAAAAAAAGGAAAATCCTGAAGACTCCTGGAACTGCTGAAGAAAATATCCCAGGAATCAACAGGAGTAGAGTTTTGTCATCAGTCGCCTACGAGGGGGAAGCAGGAAGTGGAGAGGAACTATGAATAAAAAGGTATTTGGAACTAGAATTTTCTATTTATTTTTTTCATCCGTTGATTTTCAAAAAGGAGGAGAGAATACTAGTAGAAGGAAGTCAAAAAATAGACTGAAGATCTGATTTAAGTTCTGTGAAAAAAACACATTCTGTCTAACCTTACTGGTATCCTGCTTAAACCCAGCCCAGCCATGGCCCTTCTTTCACTGGGGCTGGATACCATCCCCCCTGACATGAGAACGGTCTACTGTCATGTACTTATAGCACAACGCTGATAGCGAGACATTGGAGACAGCCAGTGGCACCGTCCCATCTGGAGGTGGTGAAACAGGTCCATCTCCAGTATTCCATGGAAAAAGCCTATGCATACTCGGTTTCCTGGGGAGCCAGGTTCCACAAAAACTGGCTCCTCTGGACCCAGAGTCAGTACTATTCCCCTTCCACTTAAGGGTTAAGCCTACACAAGTTACTGCAGTTTACCTACTCAAGGATTCCCACATTATTTGTCTTGTTAATGTTTTGCTGTGTCCGACATTTCTGGATATTTTGCACTGTTGTTGTTATTTACAACAAATTCTTTTGAAATTTGTCTTTTTTTTTTTTTTGTTACGCAACCTGTTCATGCTTTGCATATGTTTACAACTTGTTGATTGAACACCCCACGACAATGTTCTTGTGAATTTTGTGTTTATATGCTTTGAAACCAATAAAAACTATTGAAAGTAAAAACACACATTCTGCTTAACTACTTGACCTCCGAAAGATTTACCCCTCTTCATGACCAGGCCATTTTTTTCTTTGTGATACAGCACTGCATTACTTTAACTGACAACTGCGCGGTCATACAATACTGAACCCAAATAACATTTTTTTTCCTCACAAATAGAGCTTTCTTTTCATGGTATTTGATCACCACTGTATTTTTTATTTTTTGTGCTATAATAAAAAAAAGACTGACGACTTTAAAAAAAAAAAAATCTGTATTTTTTACTTTCTGCAAAAAATAATATCCACTCAAAAAAAAAAAATCAAACTTCTTCAAAAATGTAGGCCAATATGTATTCTGCTACATATTTTTGGTAAAAAAAAAAAATCCCAATAAATATATGTTAATTGGTTTACACGAAAGTTATAACATCTACAAACTATAGTATATATTTATGGATTTTTTTTTTTGTTTACTGGTAATGGCGGCGATCAGAACCTTATAGCAGGATTGCTATATTGCGGATGTCAATCAAACACTAACTGACACTTTTGACACTTTGTGGGAACCAATGACACTAGTAGAGTGATCTGGGCTAAAAATATGCACTATCACTGCAAGCGGAAGTGCAGGATCCTGTATACATACATGATCCTACGCAGAGCTGGTGCCCTGTATGTATAAAACTGCTTTAGGGTGATCAGCAAGTAGTTAAAGTACCTCTGCCGTGAGAAAAGTAATGAACCTGCCCATTGAAGCCCTTTTTTTGTAAATGCTTGCTGTGTGGCGTTAATACTTTTAGAGTCACAGAACTGGAATGAGCATGCTTTAAATGTGTTTCATAAATGTTCCTTACCTCTTTATTTGTTCAGAGTTAGAGACTCATCATGACTGCTGGGAACATCATGCCAACCATCAAGCTAATATGTGTGCACATTTTTACAGGCATAGAAGTCTAAATGCTCATGCATCATTGTGAGCACGCATGAACATACGCATGGGTGGACTTACATGCATGTCCACTATTGCCAAATGGCTTATTTAAACTTAAATTCTGCACAAGCTCTTTGCTGAATGGTCTTCAGTCTTGCTCCTGTGTTCTCAAACCGGATACTCATTCTGATTTTGTGATTGATCTGGCTTCCACCTGACCTCGCTCACAGATTACCCTTGTCTGCTCGTTCTCTGTCTATCTACCTACCTCTACCTGGATTAATGACTATACTCCTGCCTGGCGAGTTCATATCTCACTGCCTGTTTGTTGCCAGCCTTTGCTGGTCTCAGACTCTGATACTGCCTACAATATGGTGCTTTCCTGCTTGGCTGCTACTAGACCAGGCTTGGGACCCAACTCCACTTCTAACGGAGCTTGGCACACCCTTAATGTACTACCAGCTGTACTTCTGCTGAACAGATACCAGTACTCTTAAGTTCCAGTCCACACTATCGGCACCCTGGCACTTATGCTTTTCCATCACACTTGCAGACCCTGTCTCAAATTGCAGGAGTGCTCAGATGGAAGCTGCCCAAGAGACCACCTTCATCATTTCAGCTTGGGACCCAACTCCACTTCTAACGGAGCTTGGCACACCCTTAGTGTACTACCAGCTGTACTTCTGCTGAACGGATACCAGTACTCTTAAGTTCCAGTCCACACTATCGGCACCCTGGCACTTATGCTTTTCCATCACACTTGCAGACCCTGTCTCAAATTGCAGGAGTGCTCAGATGGAAGCTGCCCAAGAGACCATCTTCATCATTTCAGGCTCCTCATACAGGTGCATGACAATTACGTTCTCCAAGAAGAGGACAGCAATGGTGGCCCTCATACTTTTTTTTATGACAGAGTCACCATAAACGTAACCACACCAAGTATAGATGGTTTGTATTTTCTACAATATTTGGCTGGAATTGTAAAATATTGTGACGTGCATTCAGATAGGATCCAAGGAAATCATAAAAATTGAATGAGGTTGGAGGAAGCAGTGTGTAGGGTAGGTATAATTATTCTATTTGATCTTAGAAGACTCTGTAATGTGTGTGGTATGGCTGTATATTGCCCTGTTGAGTATTAGGGTATCTTAGGGGGTAAGGTGACAGTCTTTGTCTTACAAACAGCATCAGATTGTTCCTTATATGTCTAATCATCTGTGAATGAAAATATTTTACTATGGAGATATTTCCTTTAAATCAAACATGTGTGGCCAGCATTAATTTAGTTAAACTAGAAAACTGATGTATTTATCTGATATTATCCCCAAGGCTTATTTCAAATGTGCTAATCAGGAGAATTGCTCTTAATAGTTACAAGTCCCATTATTTAGTGAAGGTAATGTAATCTGCAAATTCTTCAGGATTGCTGCAAAGCAAAATAAAAATAGAATTATGTTGAAAGCTATTGCACATTACACAAATTCCTGTCTCCTACTGGCGTTATAGAACAAGAAACTGCAAATGTGTCATTCATTTTTTTCTGCTAAAGTCATTTGGTTGCAGGGTTTCTTCAAAGTCGGAAGCAGCAGCCCTTGTGGATTCTGAGACATAAAGCAACAATTCAAAGTCAATGTTAAAAATACCCAGGAATTAGCCTGCAGCTAAACATGCCATCTGTGCCAATAAAACATTGGCCTACTGGCAACATGATTCATACGCTTAAGAAGACAGCCAGTCAACAGCTCTGCTTGATGTGTCCAAGCACAACACATATCCTAACAGTTGTCCATCACCGGCCACCTGCCCTTGGCTCATGTTAGGAGCTGGGGTTCAAGTGTGCCAGCCCAGTGAAATGTCACGTACAGGCTGGCTTCAGTTTTTAGATTAATAAAGAATCTCTGTGACCTTTTAATGGTTGAGTGATCAAAGATGTTAGTGACACAAATAAGCATTTACATTACCATTTTCACTGTCTGATTACAAATGCACTGGCTCATGAAACCTGGCTACTAACCCTATCTGCCACATAGACTACAGTACTATCGCATTGCTGTGTAACCCTTCACATTCCAGTGCTAGTTAGATAATAGCATTTATAGCAATTAAAGGGACATCCTTTATTTCTCATGCTTAACTATTCAAGTTAATAATAATTTCCCATATTAACAGAATATAATTGTGGGTAACTGAAGGGCTTAAATCAAAAGATATGAACTTCAAACGGTTCTCTCGTCACTTAACATGTACATGTACTGTTCTCAGTTTTGTCATTTTAAGCAATTTGTGCAACCCCAGCTATTTACCTCTATATTATATCTGCCAAAGTCTGCTGATTAAGAAGATATCACATATGTGCAATCTTTATGTTGATAAGTGGAATGGAAAATGTCAAAGCGAATGTTAATGTGGTACTTTAGCAGAACTTTACATTTTTTAATGCTTCATTGCGACACATGCAGGAAAATATTTTTTTCGTGTAAAATGTTATCATGAAACATTAGGATAAGATCAATTCAGGTTGGCGTTGACACAAATTAGCATGACAACGACATTTTCACAGGTTTCCAATCATCCAAATCCTGAATGAAGTTTGCTTACATGAGAATGTGACATATATGCAGTACGTGCAAATGTCATACATATCAGTCAACAAAATTGCTGGGGCCCTGGGATTAACCTGGGGAGGGATTTTTTAATTTGAATTATATATATATATGTATATATATATATATATATATATATATATATATATATATATATATATATATATATACCGTGTATATACTGTGTATATATATATATATATATATATATATATATATATATATAATGTGACAGTGTGAGACCCTGCCACAATGAGAGTTTAGTAAATTGGTATTGAGATGTTAAGATGACATAGGACTCTCATAGGTCCAGTTTCGGAAGCTCTAACAGGTGGTTAGGTGGTTTGTAATCTTGTAATCCAAGAAAACTGTGTCTTTAGCATTTTTCTGGATTTGGTCGTTCAGGATTGGACCTGAAGCTTGAAAATTCCAAAGAGTCTTGGGTCTGATGGAGCTTTCAGTCCCACATCAGGGCTTTGCTAATTTCCTACAGCCTTAGTCCACAGGTGGGCAAGATCAAGTAAAAGCCAGATCTGAGCATAGCCCAGCAGAGTTACTGCCATGTGAAGACAGAGCCCAGTCAGGAGAAATGGAAGTTCCTGTTGGAGACTGCATCCCTTGTGTGGGGGATTCTTTGCTCAAGGACTGGGAAAGCTGGGACAGCTACACAGGTCTGGGAGGCTGAGAAAGCGGAGGCAGCTAGTGGGAACCTTTAAGTTTCTAGAAGGAGAATCTCGAGGGGCTGGGAAAGCCAGGAGGGCCAGGAGAGATCCCATGCAGTGAGGTACTGTATCCAAGGCTAAGGGAGCCTGAGGAGCCTGAGGTCAGGAAGACCAATGCTAACAGCCGTATTCCTGCTTAAATATAACCAGGTGGGCTGGCATTTTTCATTATTGTATGTTTGAGAAGACCCGTGTATGCAAAATCCAGGTTTGTGAACTTTGCTTTAATTTAATTCAATAAAAGTGGGCTGCCAAGCCCTTAACTTCAGTTCCTGTCTGACATGGACTCACTTTACAAACGCATCTACCACAACAGCTAAACATCCCCTATATACAGTATATATGTGTAGCACTGCCCCCTTGAGGGCTGCTTAATTTCTTAACTATCAGGTCCCCGTGGGTTACCGATAGCAATTGCATGCAGACTCTTAACATTTTACTTTCCTGGCTCAGTTAATGAACGGTCTAGGGGTTGTTTTTTTGTTGTTGTTTTATTTTAGATGGAGATGGGAGAAGAGATGAGTGGGATACTTCAACACTTGAACTATTCACTATCTGAGAATGCGGCAAGGCCGCAGCTTCATCCTGCCACTAGATGAATCTCAGGTAATGTTCTTTAGCACTTATCTTCAGGGCACAAGCCTAGTACCCCCTTTCTATCCACCATCTGACACCCGTCCTCTGACTACTCTACTCTGGAGTGGCCCCCTTCCTGGTTAGGCCCTTGTACTCACGATACTGCTTTTCAGGTTCTCCAGTGTCTCAACTCATCCTAGTCAGCTCTACGGGACCTCTGGGTTCCGCTCCACACTTCTGGCTCACCAGGCTGACTGCCTGTGACCATACACCAACCACTGCAGAAGAGAAGGCAGCCGCCACTCTCCTTCCGGGACTCTGCTCACCAGCCAAAGACATGTGCTCCTGGCTTTTATACCACACCCCACAATGCACTGAGACAGCAGTCTGTGCCAATCACTGGGGCTGTATTGAAGCCTGTGTGCCCTTTGGTCAGGTTTCCTCCACTGTCCAATGTGCCTCCCCACTGGACCAGTAAGGAAACTCCCCCAGACCACATGAATCCCACACTGAGCACATTGAGCAGACCTAACCTCACAGATACTGCTCTCTGTTAAGCAGAGTGCAATATGTGTATACTGTAGGAACTAGTAGTGATAGGGATAAATCAAACCATGAAAGAGACAGTTTGTCCTACACTTGTGTTCAGCAAGGCAGAGAACGAACACAATTTCAATGCAGGAGAGCTTTGCACAGCAAATCCAAAGCAAAACATACAAAACATCTGCTTGTCCAAGCATCTAATTAAACCCAGGTCAGATCCTGATGTAGCACCCTCATAGTTTAGGTGCTAGGATGTAAATAGTTTGATTGGTGTAATTAGCTATTTTGCCTAAAGGTGGGGCTAAAGGCAAATCTATCTTCAGCATTCTGCTTAAAGTGTAACTCCACTTCTGCCTAAAGCGTAACTAAACTTTTGTTGAGAAAAAACCTTTTCCCTCTGGGTGATCTATGTACATTGCAAGGATTATAACAAACTTTGTTTCAGATTTCATAATTATCGATCAGGTGTGCAGATGCAGAGCACTTATGAGGAAAGCTGCTGGGCCTGCATCTCTTTAGATGTGTTCCTATTGGGAGTATCTCACCAAAAATGTTTTGTTGGAGGGGATGCCACAAATTTAACTTATCTTAGGCAGAGTTCTGGGAAAATTGGTGAGCCAATCACACAAGAAGGAAATTATGTTTCTGGGGGCCATATTGCATTTTCAGAAAATTACAAGGGCTGAAGTTTGAAAATGAAAGGTAATTTTTAATAACATTCAATTAAAAATATGACCTGTGTCACAATTGTATACCCTATATTATTTTTTCTGTATTTGCTATTTTATTCCCCTGCGAAAGTGGAGCTACCCTTTAACAGAATGCTGCAATTTATTAGTGTGACTGCTCCTGTGTTCTGGTGCTGTTGAGTTTGCTTGGACTGCTCCAGATTTCTAGAAACTAGTAGAGCTTTCTTGAACATGGGAGGTGGTTAGGCAAAAAGGCAGCAGGAGTATGTAAGTCCCAGCATGCTGGGATTGCCGTATATATTCAGAGGACATGTGAGCTCTGGGTCCTTCCCAGATGGTGGAGTGCACCAGCCAGGGGTCAGGCAGGTTTTCCACCCCTGGCACTTGCTGCCATGCGACCTCAGGTGGTCGACCTGAGGGCTTGAAACTAAAGAAAAGGAGTGACCCTGGTGCTTCTAAAGAGTTTATTGAGGGGGAGCTGTGCCTGAGAGAATCTGTTTGCAACTCCAGTGAGTACAAACAAATGAACTAGGAACCTGTTCTTTTGGCTACCCCTGTGTGCTAGTACAGTCAGCCAAGGGACTTTGCTCAGTTCTACTACTTTTGGACTGTCAAACAGTCTGCTGTAACTGGCTTGTACCTGAAGAGCTTTATCTACCTGTCCAACATTACAAGAGACTTTGCTCATTGCTATTAATTTCTTTACTGCTATACAGGAGAAGTCTACTTTCTGCTCTCAGCAAGGAACTTCACCTGCTTCTCAATTCTAGGTCATCTAGAGTCCTCAAATTGTACATAGTTTTATTCCGGAGTATCTTACTAAAAATTCCCTACCCTATCCAGATTTCTACAAAATAAAACTTCAAAAACAATAACCCTAGACTGGTCTTTGACTACATTGAGCCAAAGTGTATGTGTGCCTGGCTGCAGAAAATACCTTGCACCTGGCTGTTAGTGAAGACGTGAGGACTGGTAGTGTAATACTCAATCGGCTCCTATGGAGTAGCGCTACACTGGCTAACAGGGTACCTTCTAATGCCTTCCACAAAGCAAACACAAAGCTCTTGTACCTTTTTTAGTGTTCTGTCTACAGCCGAGAGCATAAGAAAGAGACAGGTGAAATTCTGTCCGATCAAACATAAAAAGGCCTGTGGATAGAATAAACTAAGAATGAGGTCTGGCTACCAGGTAAGCCCTACCTACAGTAAGGTTATTATTAAGCCTGTTCTGTCACCTGCTGGCTGGTGCTGCAGGAGTTAAAGGTTTTGTGCTGAGGGTTTTGTGCTCATGTCTTCCACTGTGTGTCTGACTTCCCTTTGTGAGGTGATATATAGATATATATATGAGAAAGGATTAGCCTTGTGGTGCAGATTTGTAATGGGAGTGAGTCAGTGAGGACCCTCTGTACTATGTTACATGTCAGAGCAGTGGTATAACCCTTTAATGGGACTTGGTTGTGGACTCCCAAAAAGATGGACTTTAAGCATAATTTCAGGAGCGATAGACTTTTGCTAATGTAAATATGGACAGCACCAGCACAGCCAAATCCAGTATGCTGTTCTATATGAGAAAGGACAATGTTTTAATCAAGTTCGTGCTCTTACCTAAACTGTACTACCTCAACATGTAACTACTATTTTAAGTAAGCACAGTTCCTGTTAGAGCAGTTCCTGCTTTCAGTTACTGAGACAAGTTTGTGAATAGCAAAATGTATTCATAGTTTATCTAAAGAACAGGGAAATAGTGAGTAACAGCCATGGTTAACCCTCTGGGTTCTACAATAAAGAGTGGCCAATATAGATAACCCTTGAAGTTATTGAGTGGAGCGTAAAAGGGAGAAGCAGCTAGCTAAGGAGAGGAGGCAGTGGTGGCTAATGACGTAGGTTGACTAGGTGGAGTTGCCTGCCATTTGACACTCGACTGAGGGGCTGCAGTTTCGATACTGTGAGCCGATGCGAGGCAGAACCCTCTTAGGGCCCTTTCACGCGGGCGCTCCGTATATCTGCAAATCATCCTATTTTTTGCGGATGATTTACGGACATAATGTAAGTCAATGGCATTGCGGATGTCAGCGGAATACCATCCGCTGACATCCGATTTTCTTCCTGTGAAAGAGCCCTAAGGGACTAAGCCTTCAATTAAGTGTCTGCAAGGCATTGAGGAACTAAGTGTGCTGGCTTCCCTATGTGCATTCAGCAGAACAAGCTTAAGGGTACAGGGTGCTGTGTAATAAAAAGCTAGTGGAGATAAGTCAGTGTTCTGCTCTACTTTCTCAAAATTACTAGTCTATTGTCAAGATAGATAGAAGCAGACCATGGTGCCAGCTGAAGAAGAAGAAGTGGCCTTTCTGCATGTGGGGCTCTGAAGTGTTATATAGCCTTCATTCTAAAAGTGTCACTAACTTGCATAAAGGTATTTAACTGTGCTAATGGCTGTAGTTTTCCTAGTGACCACCCAGAGGTAGTGATGTCGCGAACCTAAAATTTGCCGTTCGCGAACGGCGAACGCGAACATCGGCAAATGTTCGCGAACCGGCGAACCGGGCGAACCGCCATAGACTTCAATAGGCAGGCGAATTTTAAAACACACAGGGACTCTTTCTGGCCACAATAGTGATGGAAAAGTTGTTTCAAGGGGACTAACACCTGGACTGTGGCATGCCGGAGAGGGATCACGCAAAAAAAAAGTTCTTAAAAATTATAATTTTTTGATAGAGAGCCAATTATTGGAAAAATTAAAAAAAAATAAAAATAAAAAATTTCTTTGGATTTAGCATCTGGGGGGTCTAAAAAGTGTACCTGTGAAGTTTCAGCTCTGTAGCATGTCCAGAACCCCTAAAAAACAGCATTTTTCTTATATTTTCAGGAATATGGCTTCTCTGCGGCTGGCTTTTTCTCTTGCAGGCATTTATCGGGCATTTTTTTAGGCAGGCATGTCATTTTTTGTATTTAGTGTCTGGGGGGTCTAAAAAGTGTACCTGTCAATTTTCAGCTCTGTAGCATGTCCAGAACCCCTAAAAAACAGCATTTTTCTTATATTTTCAGGAATATGGCTTCTCTGCGGCTGGCTTTTTCTCTTGCAGGCATTTAGCGGGCATTTTTTTAGGCAGGCATGTCATTTTTTGTATTTAGTGTCTGGGGGGTCTAAAAAGTGTACCTGTCAAGTTTCAGCTCTGTAGCATGTCCAGAACCCCTAAAAAACAGCATTTTTCTTATATTTTCAGTAATACGGCTTCTCTGCGGCTGTCTTTTTCTCTTGCAGGCATTTATCGGGCATTTTTTTAGGCAGGCATGTCATTTTTTGTATTTAGTGTCTGGGGGGTCTAAAAAGTGTACCTGTCAATTTTCAGCTCTGTAGCATGTCCAGAACCCCTAAAAAACAGCATTTTTCTTATATTTTCAGGAATATGGCTTCTCTGCGGCTGGCTTTTTCTCTTGCAGGCATTTAGCGGGCATTTTTTTAGGCAGGCATGTCATTTTTTGTATTTAGTGTCTGGGGGGTCTAAAAAGTGTACCTGTCAAGTTTCAGCTCTGTAGCATGTCCAGAACCCCTAAAAAACAGCATTTTTCTTATATTTTCAGGAATACGGCTTCTCTGCGGCTGTCTTTTTCTCTTGCAGGCATTTATCGGGCATTTTTTTAGGCAGGCATGTCATTTTTTGTATTTAGTGTCTGGGGGGTCTAAAAAGTGTACCTGTCAAGTTTCAGCTCTGTAGCATGTCCAGAACCCCTAAAAAACAGCATTTTTCTTATATTTTCAGGAATACGGCTTCTCTGCGGCTGTCTTTTTCTCTTGCAGGCATTTATCGGGCATTTTTTTAGGCAGGCATGTCATTTTTTGTATTTAGTGTCTGGGGGGTCTAAAAAGTGTACCTGTCAAGTTTCAGCTCTGTAGCATGTCCAGAACCCCTAAAAAACAGCATTTTTCTTATATTTTCAGGAATACGGCTTCTCTGCGGCTGTCTTTTTCTCTTGCAGGCATTTATCGGGCATTTTTTTAGGCAGGCATGTCATTTTTTGTATTTAGTGTCTGGGGGGTCTAAAAAGTGTACCTGTCAAGTTTCAGCTCTGTAGCATGTCCAGAACCCCTAAAAAACAGCATTTTTCTTATATTTTCAGGAATACGGCTTCTCTGCGGCTGTCTTTTTCTCTTGCAGGCATTTATCGGGCATTTTTTTAGGCAGGCATGTCATTTTTTGTATTTAGTGTCTGGGGGGTCTAAAAAGTGTACCTGTCAAGTTTCAGCTCTGTAGCATGTCCAGAACCCCTAAAAAACAGCATTTTTCTTATATTTTCAGGAATACGGCTTCTCTGCGGCTGTCTTTTTCTCTTGCAGGCATTTATCGGGCATTTTTTTAGGCAGGCATGTCATTTTTTGTATTTAGTGTCTGGGGGGTCTAAAAAGTGTACCTGTCAAGTTTCAGCTCTGTAGCATGTCCAGAACCCCTAAAAAACAGCATTTTTCTTATATTTTCAGGAATACGGCTTCTCTGCGGCTGTCTTTTTCTCTTGCAGGCATTTATCGGGCATTTTTTTAGGCAGGCATGTCATTTTTTGTATTTAGTGTCTGGGGGGTCTAAAAAGTGTACCTGTCAAGTTTCAGCTCTGTAGCATGTCCAGAACCCCTAAAAAAAAACATTTTTCTTATATTTTCAGGAATACGGCTTCTCTGCGGCTGGCTTTTTCTCTTGCAGGCATATATATCAGTGGTGGGTGGTCAGTGGCACAGTACACTCTCTGTGGACCTGGCAGCAGTCACTGGCACCCAGGCAACTGCAATTTAAAAAATATATATATATTTTTTTTACTTTGCAAGCTGCTGTGCCACTTTATATATCAGTGGTGGGTGGGCAGTGGCACAGTACACTCTCTGTGGACCTGACAGCAGTCACTGGCACCCAGGCAACTGCAATTTAAAAAATATATATATATTTTTTTACTTTGCAAGCTGCTGTGCCACTTTATATATCAGTGGTGGGTGGGCAGTGGCACAGTACACTCTCTGTGGACCTGACAGCAGTCACTGGCACCCAGGCAACTGCAATTTAAAAAAATATATATTTTTTTTTACTTTGCAAGCTGCTGTGCCACCTTATATATCAGTGGTGGGTGGGCAGTGGCACAGTACACTCTCTGTGGACCTGACAGCAGTCACTGGCACCCAGGCAACTGCAATTTTAAAAAAATATATTTTATTTTACTTTGCAAGCTGCTGTGCCACCTTATATATCAGTGGTGGGTGGGCAGTGGCACAGTACACTCTCTGTGGACCTGACAGCAGTCACTGGCACCCAGGCAACTGCAATTTAAAAAAATATATTTTATTTTACTTTGCAAGCTGCTGTGCCACCTTATATATCAGTGGTGGGTGGGCAGTGGCACAGTACACTCTCTGTGGACCTGACAGCAGTCACTGGCACCCAGGCAACTGCAATTTAAAAAAATATATATATTTTTTTTACTTTGCAAGCTGCTGTGCCACCTTATATATCAGTGGTGGGTGGGCACACAGTGGCACTGCAGTGGGCACAGTACACTCTGTGGACCTGACAGTCACTGGCAGCCCAGGCAACTGCAATAATAAAAAATATTTTTTTTTTCAATTTATTGCAACAAGATGCTGTGCCAACGTATATATATCAGTGGTGGGCAGTGCACTGCAGTGGGTACAGTGCACTCTGTGGACCTGACACAGCACTCACTGCAATTATGACAGAGGAAAAAAAAATATTTTTTAAAATGGCAGGTACTGTGACTGTGCCACCCGAAATGAGTGTGGTGTGCACACAGTACAGTCTGTAGTAGGTCTGTGGCCTCTCACACACAGCGGGCAGGCAACTGCAGTGTACAATAGATATATATATATATATATATATATATATATAAAGAAAAAAAATCTATTACCTTACCAGCCCTTAAAAGGGCTTTTGGGGACACTATATATATATATATATGTATATATATAAATAAAAAAATCCTCAATTACCAGCCCTTAAAAGGGCTTTTGGGGACACTAGATAGATATAGATATATATATATATATGAAGAAACAACTCAATTACCAGCCCTTAAAAGGGCTTTTGGGGACGCTAGGTATATATATATATATATATATATAAAAAAAAAAAACACAAATACCAGCCCTTAGAAGGGCTTTTTGGGGTGCTGATATTACAGCAGTAGTGGACCAAGAACACTGCAAGACCAGGAACACTGACTAACTGTCCCTAGCTTAACAGCAGCAGCAGCAGCAGCAGCTCTCCCTACTCTCACTACACACACTGCTTCAGAATGATCTAAGATGGATGCTGCCTTTGCTTATTTATAGGAGGTGGGAGGGTGTGGGAGGGAGGTACGCTGATTGGCTGGAAATGTGTCTGCTGACTGTAAAGTTCAGGGTCAAAGTTTGCCTCAATGATGTCTTATGGGGGGCGGACCGAACATCGCATATGTTCGCCGGCAGCGGCGAACGCGAACATGCTAAGTTCGCCGGGAACTGTTCGCCGGCGAACAGTTCTATACATCTCTACCCAGAGGGTAATCTGTTAAACCAGCTAACATGTTGACCAAGAAATCTATGCTTTATCCCACCCAAAGCTCATCCAGGCCAGAACGTATTAAGGTCTGAGTACAAAAAAAGGTTCCCCTGTATAAGACACTAACCCTGAAACCCCTCACCATGTGCAAATGAGAAACCTAGGTGACTTAATCCAGTTCCCCCAATCCAGCTCTGCAGAAATAGATCTCTTTAAATAGCAATTTATTGCTGGTCTTGAAACTGACAGGAAGTGCCACAGGTGGAATAGGCCTGGAGTTTTCAGTTCATGCTTTAGAGCTCTCCATATCAGCATTATTCAGCAGGATCTGAAGCCCAGGAGCTGATCATTTGCTGTTGCTGACAATCAAATATTCCAGTCCTTATACCGGTTAGGGATTTTGAAGACTGCTAAGTCCCAGTGCCATTTTAAAATAGTACTGAGACATATAGCTGCTGCCAGCAGCAGTGCTTTAAATCAGCACGTGGACCTCAATAGGGTTGATTTACTAAAACTGAAGAGTGCAAAATTTGGTGCAGCTCTGCAGAGAAACCAATCAGCTTCCAGGTTTTTTTGTCAAAGCTTAAAGTGGTTGTTAAGCCACTATGTTATCTGTACACCATCCCCTCTGTTAGATTACAATCTGTGTCCTAGTGCCTGTGCTTTATAAAAAAAAGCAGATTTCTTCCAGCTTTCCCAGTGCCTATCGGCGCTCATGTGACTCCTGGTTCTCTCCTCTCCCAGTCTGACATCTCCAGCGGGTGGGGCAGAGAACTTCCTCTGACGTCAGCCAGGGAGGCGAGGAGGAATGGAGAAGAGAACCGTGAGTCACGCAGAGGCGCACCTAGGGTCTCCAGTGCCCTTGGCGAGGAACTGTATCGCCCCCCCCCTCCCCCCGAGAAAGAGAGAGAGGGAGGGGGGTTTTTACAGAGAGAGAGAGAGAGGGGGCTTACAGAGAGAGAGAAGGGGGTTGACAGAGAGAGATGGGGATGACAGAGAGAGGGGGGTGACAGAGAGAGAGAGAGAGTGGTGACAGAGAGAGAGAGGGGGGTGACAGAGAGAGAGAGGGGGTGACAGAGAGAGAGAGGGGGTGACAGAGAGAGAGAGGGGGTGACAGGGAGAGAGAGAGAGTGGGTGACAGAGAGAGGGGGTGACAGAGAGAGGGGGTGACCAAGAGAGGGGGTGACCGAGAGAGAGAGAGAGAGGGGGGTGACCAAGAGAGAGGGGATGACAGAGAGAGAGGGAGGGTGACAGCGTTAGTGAGGGGGTGACAGAGAGAGAGAGAGGGGGGTGACAGAGAGAGAGGGTGACACAGAGAGAGAGTGACACAGAGAGAGGGGGTGACAGAGCGAGAGAGGGGGATGACAGAGAGAGAGAGAGGGGGGGGGTGACAGAGAGAGAGAGAGGGTGACACAGACAGAGGGTCACACAGAGAGAGGGGGGTGACACAGAGAGAAAAAGGGGGTGACAGACAGAGAGAGACAGGGGGGACAGAGAGAAAGAGGGGGGTAACAGAGAGAGAGAGAGAGAGAGGGAGGGGCAGAGAGAGAGGGGTGACAGAGAGAGAGGGAGTGACAGAGAGAGAAAGAGAGGGAGTGACAGAGAAAAAGAGAGGGGAGTGACAGAGAGAGAGAGAGGGGTGACAGAGAGATAGGAGGGTGACAGAGAGAGGGAGGTGACAGAGAGAGAGAGAGAAAGAGGGGAGTGACAGAGAGAGAGGGGGTGACAGAGAGAGAGAGAGAGAAAGAGTGACAGAGAGAGAGAGGGAGTGATGTAGAGAGAGAGAGAGAGAGGGGGGGTGACAGAGAGAGAGAGAGGGGGGAGACAGAGAGAGGGGGGTAACAGATATATATAGAGAGAGAGGGGGTGACAGAGAGAGAGAGAGAGAGAAAGTTGGATGACAGAGAAAGAGAGGGGGTGACAGAGAGAGAAAGAGGATGACAGAGAGAGAGAGGGGGGTTACAGAAAGAAAGAGAGGGGGGTGACAGAGAGAGAGAGAAGGGGGTGACAGAGAGAGAGAGGGGGTGACAGAGAGGGAGTGACAGAGAGAGAGAGGTGGTGACAGAGAGAGAGAGGGGGGTGACAGAGAGAGAGGAGGGTAACAGAGAGAGAGGGGGGTGACAGAGAGAGGAGGGTCCCCAAGTCAGATTTGCCTGGGAGTGGAGAGGAAGTTGAAGGAGTCTCACGGTGCTGAGCGGCGGTATGGGCTCCTCTGACAGCCCCAGTGCAGTCCCCATCCCCAGCCTGCCGCCAAGCTGGAGCCGATTGATGATGTCATGGTCATGTGACTGCTGACCGACCGCATGTGTGGGCGGACAGAGCTCCGGAGAGCCCGCACTGCCGCCTGGAATGGATACAGGGCTCCAGGATTGGAGTCGCAAGCTGCCTGGGGATGCAGGCTGAGCAAAGGAACCCGCCAGGGGCGAAGGCTGGGGGGGGCGCAAAAAAATTGGCAGTGTTAGCAGTGATTTTTGCGCCCCCCTCAGCCTGCGCCCCTGGCGGGTGCCAATCTGGCCAACCCCTTGGTACGCCCCTGGAGTCACGTGAGCGCCGGTAGGCGCTGTGAAAACAGGAAGAAATTGGCTTAACTTTTTTTTTAACAGAGCACAGGAGCTAGGATACAGGTTGCTATTTAACAGAAGGGATGTAGTAAAGATAACATAGTTTTGTAGCAGCTGGGAGGGGAGGGGAAGCAGAGCGGCGCTAGTGAGAGCTGATGGGCAGGGAGGGTTGGGGGGAGGAGGACAAAGGGAGATAGAGGAGAGCTGCAGATAGCTGTGGATGAAGGAAGCACGTACGCTGACCACAGTGTCAGGGCTCAGCAGCCATGATATATCATTGTCAGTATGCAGAGGGGAGGGAAGAAACTGGCAGGATCAGCCAGGTTTTTTTAGGCGATACAGGGGGCCAAATTATACAGCACAAGCACTGTGCTGTATAACATGCCTTAGGGGAACAGGATTAGGGTTGAGCGAACCCGGACTGTATTGTTCGGGATTGTACCGGACTTTTGGGTATTCGGTACCCGGACAAGGACCCGCACATTTCACTGTATGTTTCGAATACAGTCCGTTGTTCGGTATTGTTATTTCATGTTTTGGCACGGTTTCAACAGCTGCAAGGCAGCCAATCAGCAAGCGTTTAACTAGTGTGCCCTTAGAAGTCATCACAGCCATGCCTACTAATGGCATGGCTGTGATTGGCCAGTGCAGCATGTGACCCAGCCTCTATATAAGCTGGAGTCACATAGCGCCGCGCGTCACTCTGCTCTAACTATACTAGGGACAGGTTCCTGATGCTGCTGAGGGAGAGATAGGAGACTATTGTAGGGGCACGCTGGAGATTGCTTTCAGGGAAAGAATAGGAAGAATCTTCTTTAATCAGACAGTGATCTACATTGATTGTATTGTGTGGGAGCGCAGTGCACAATCTTTTTGCCCTGACCTGAGCCCAGTGAGGAGGAGGGAGAAAAAAAAACTTTTATCAGTCTGTTAGGTGGGCGGTGTGCGGCGAGCAGTGGCCATGTAATGCAAGCTTAGTGCATATGTGTCTGCTTAATCTGGATTTTAAAAAGAAAACTTTTTTCCTTTATATTTTACTTTGACATACAGTGTTTGGACACTGCTTTTCTAATCTGTTCTTAAAAAAGCACCAATTTAAGGGGAAAATATTTTTTTTTTTTCAGTTTTTAGGGAAATTTTTTTTTTCAGTTTTTCATTCAAATGGGTTTTTTTTTTTATTCATTAGCGGAATAGAACAACAACAGTATCCAACCTGTTAGGCGTGCGGCGTGTAGTGGCCATGTAATGCAAGTTCAGTGCATATGTGTCTGCTTAATCTGGATTTAAAAAAGAAAAAAACAATTTTCCTTCATATTTTACTTTGACAAACAGTGTTTAGACACTGTTCTTCCAATCTGCTCTTCAAAAAGCACCAATGTAAGGGAAAAATAATTATTTTTCAGTTTTTAGGGAAAAAAAACATATTTTTAAGTTTTTCATTCAAATGGGTTTTTTTTATTCAATAGCGGAAAAGAACAACAACAGTATCCAACCTGTTAGACGTGCGGCGTGTAGCAGACATGTAATGCAAGCTCAGTGCATATGTGTCTGCTTATTCTGGATTTAAGAAAAACAAAAAACTTTTTTCCTTCATATTTTACTGTGACTTACAGCATTTAGACACTGCAGTTCTAATCTGCTATTCAACAAGCACCAATTAAGGGGACAATTATTTTTCAGTTTTTCATTCATACTTTACTGTGACACTGTCATACAGCGTTTAGACACTGCTGTTCAAATCTGCTCTTCAAAAATGACCAATTAAATGGAAATATAACATTTTTTCATTCATACGTTACAGTGAGATACACCCATTGGATACTGCTGTTGTATTCCACTTTGCAATAAAAAAACATTTAGGGGAAAAAAATTAAATTGCAGCCTAGTCTGTATATGTTACAGTGATATACACTCATTGGATACTGCTGTTGTATTCTGCTTTGCAATAAAAACCCATTCAGGGGAAAAAAATTAAATTGCAGCCTAGTCTGCATATGTTACAGTGAGATACACCCATTGGATACTGTTGTTGTATTCCGCTTATCAATAAAAACCCATTTAGAGGGGAAAAAAATATGCGGCCTAGTCTGCAAATGTTACAGTGAGATACACCCATTGGATACTGTTATTGTATTTCGCTTATCAATAAATACCTATTTAGGGGAAAAAAATTGAATTGCGGGCTAGTCTGCATATGTTACAGTATTTGGGAGATAGAAAGCTGAACGCTTCCACAGGACATTGTGGAGATGGTTGTTGGTGACCCAAGTGGTGGTGTTGCTGGCAGATCCTCTGTTTGCGGGGTGGCAGGTGCCGGTCTCACTACAGAGGTGGATGAAGAGGCCAAGACTGCAGCAGAAGAAGAAGCAGGAGGAGCCAGAGACCTTTCTTGGTTTTTGAGGTGTCTACTCCACTGCAGCTCGTGCTTTGCACTTAGATGCCTGGTCATGCAGGTTGTGCTCAGGTTGAGAAGGTTTATGCCTCGCTTCAGGCTCTGATTGCACAGCGTGCAAACCACTCGTGTCCTATCATCATCACATTGTCTGAAGAACTGCCACGCTAGAGAACTCCTTTGAGCTGGCTTTGGTGTGCTTGGTCCCTTGCTGCGTTGGGCAGTAGCAGGTGTAGTGTCTAGGGCATGGCCGCTCCGCTTTTGCACCCTGCTCCCTCTTCTGCTGTGCTGGTGGCTCTGTGCGACCACCGCCTCTTCCTCCAAACTACTCAGGTCACCTGCATGATGTTCATTCCATGTGGGGTCGAGGACCTCATCGTCCTCCACATCATCTTCCACCCAGTCTTTACCCCTGCCCTCCTTGTCGGTCTCCACAATTCAGAATTCAACAGAAGTTGGCACCTGTGTTTCGTCATCATCCGAGACGTGCTGCAATGGTCCTCCCATGTACTCATCTTGAGACATAAGTGGTTGGGCATCGGTGCACTCAATCTCTTCCACTTCTGGGGCAGGGCTAGGTGGATGGCCCTGGGAAACCATGCTAACAGAGTCATCAAAAAGAAGAAGAGACTGCTGCCTGACTTGGGGCTCAGACTGCTTGGCTGATTTGCAAGGGGGTGAGGTGAAAAAATTGATGGACATCGGCTGCAGGTGCCAACTCTGACCTTAAGCAGAAGACTGGGTGGGAGATGATGTGAAAGCAACTGGAGGCACTGTCAGCAACCCAATCTACTATCGCCCGTACTTGTTCTGGCCTCAACATTTGTAGAGGCGCATTAGGCCCTGCCAAATACTGCTGCAGGTTCTGTCGCCTACTCACAGCTGTGCGTGTAGCTGGCACAGATCGACCACATCCTCTCCTTGCAACAGGAGCTCCACTAGCAGCACCATGATCCAGCACTAACATGGTGGAGCAGTATGTGTGCTCACGCCTAGATGTGCTGAATGCCTGAGCTTGCCCTTTACACCTTGTAGGTGCTGGCCTGCCCTGCAGCCAGTGTATTACCTGAACGTGTATTTAGCACGGCTGGGGGCGTTATCACAGACAAGCGCAGCCGCCTGTCCAGAGCCAATGTGGACAAGCTCACGTTCATTAAAATGAACCAGGCATGGATCCCACAGGACTTGTCCATACCTTGTGCCGAATAGACATGTATACCGGCCTTACCCAGCCATTGTTGTGTTTGATCTTTCTTACTCTTTTGGGATGTACCCTAATATAAAAAAAAAATTAAATTAAAAACCAAAACCAGTGTTGGCTACCTCGTCCTCCTCCTCCACCGCCGCCGCCGCTTCCACCTACACCGCCATATCCACCGCCACCTCAACCTCCTACTCCATATGGGCCTCGTCCTCCTCCTACATCATTCAAGATTATTATTTTTTATTTTTATTTATGTTATTTTAAGTTATTTGTATAAAATTAAATAAGTGCGCAGGATCAATAGTGTGAATAGCTGCAACCTTCGAACCAAATGGTGATAAAATTGTGTAGAAAAGAAATCAGGTGCGCTAAAATTCACTAGTGTCACAAATCAGGAAAAGGTGTGACACTATAATGAGTGTCCCCCATATACCTGTGATGTGTTTCCAAAATTGATGTGCACTTGAACGGGTGTACAGTAAATACTATGCACCCTGGTGCATATACTTGGGTGTGTTATGGTGAATAGGTGATGATAAATGGATAATGTGATACCAACATAAACCAACAAAGTGCACAAGTAATTCAAAGAAAAAGTGTCCAATATTTCAATGGTTGCCACCTCAGTGTATAGTCCATATACATATAAAAGTGCATAAAGTCCCAATCGTCCCCTCACAGGCTAAAGTAAAATCCACTCTGTGGGTTCCTCTAGATCCGTGGGGTGCAGATGGGTTCCACCACCTTTGTGGGGATTAGCCCCTTACCATAGAGAAAAGAGGTTAAGGACGGATAATCAGCCCAGTAGTGTCTTGGGAATTCAGGGAGGTCACCGTGAAATAATCAGATAGTAAGTGTGGCCTCTTACCGGATCGCTCAAACCAAAAGGCGACTGTCTCACTGATCTTTCGGTGTCTCAACCCAATCCCGGTCCACTCTTGTTCTGGGTGTTACTCTCCGCACAGGTGAGGGCTTCCACGTGTATCTCACAGAAACAGAATCAGACCATAGCGCAGTACCTTTGACAATTTATTAAAACAAAAGTATCCAGTGCACTTACAGTTAGATGTTAACTAATGGACACAGGAAACCGATACCAATATTGGAGAGGCCGTGGCCGCCTGCAGTGCGGTCCTCGGCAACTTGCAATGACGATGCGGCGCTCCTCTGTGACGCGTTTCCACTAAACAGTCGTCTACGGAAATAGGAGTAAGCCAGCACCGCCATCATCCGCCCTTAAATATCCTGATGTACGCCGAACTTCCGGTGTCTGCAATGTATGTCTTTCCCAGTGCACACAGGAAGTGACCTCACATCCGGGTCTGCCTAGGAGACTTCCTGTCTCTGAAGGGGATAAACATCCGGGTCAAAGGCCGGGGATGTCAGTCTTCCCCAGTGCACACAGGAAGTGACTTCACACTCGGGTCTGCCTAGGAGACTTCCTGTCTTTGAAGAAGGTAAACATCCGGGTTAAAGGCCGGGGATGTCACCGTTCTCCTGAGCCTATCAACACCTGAATTGTAGGCTGAATAGGACTTGCAGTGACCGGAAGCTGGGTCTTAAGTAACTGAATGTATACATAAAAAAGGTAATCTAAAGCACGATATTCCATTCCGCTGTTTTACAATACAGCGGTGGAACATACTCTGCTAATTAACATACACCAATTAAAATCATAAAACAATAAAACAATATACCAATATAAAAATTGCCTTGTATTATATCTTAAGCTTAATAGGCAATGGATAAAAGCTCTAAGAAAATATGAAAGCCAATTGGGACCAATTCATCCGATTGATCGAATGGAATGTCCCAATGTAAGGTGGGGAAGATGTTATGAGCGACTATTCTAATAGATCTGGTACGTGTTCAGCTATTGTTGATAAATGCATTAATATCCAGATCTACATTATGTCCTAAGGGGCGGGAGCTCTTTAGCTGATATATCCAGAAGGTTTCCCTTCTGGATATGGTCCTCTTCAAATTGCTTCCTTTGGCAACCATTGAAATATTGGACACTTTTTCTTTGAATTACTTGTGCACTTTGTTGGTTTATGTTGGTATCACATTATCCATTTATCATCACCTATTCACCATAACACACCCAAGTATATGCACCAGGGTGCATAGTATTTACTGTACACCCGTTCAAGTGCACATCAATTTTGGAAACACATCACAGGTATATGGGGGACACTCATTATAGTGTCACACCTTTTCCTGATTTGTGACACTAGTGAATTTTAGCGCACCTGATTTCTTTTCTACACTATTTTAAGTTATTTCCCTATTCACATTTGTTTGCAGAGCACTTGCCATGCTCTTAAGAAGATTTGGCTGCCATTTGCAGCCCTCTAGCCCTTTCCATGTGTTTTTTAGAGCCATTTTAGTGCTCAAAAGTTCGGGTCACCATTGACTTCAATGGGGTTCGGGATCGGGGTCAAGTTCAGGTTAAGTCCTAGTCACGAACCTGGACTTTTTTTTTCAAGTTCGACCGGACCTGCCGAACCCGGACATCCAGGTGTTCGCTCAACTCTAAACAGGATCCATTATTTTTTTTATTTTTTTAGGGTAACAAATGCTTTAATTGAACAAGCTGAAGTTAGAACCTGATTGGTTACCATCCGGTTACCACCAGATTTTGCCTTCTCCAGTTTTAGTAAATCAACCCCAAAGTGTTTAAGGGTAGGGTTGAGCGGACACCTAGATGTCCGTGTTCGACGGGTTCGGCCGAACTTTAAAAAAAAGTCCGGGTCCGTGTCCCGGACTTTTACCGAACTTTTCCCGGACACCGAACCCCATTGAAGTCAATGGGGACCCGAACTTTAAGGCACTAAAATGGCTCTAAAACACCAATGGAAAGGGCTAGAGTGCTGCAAATGGCAGCAAAACGTAGTTAAGAGCATGGCAAGTGCTCTGCAAACAAATGTGGATAGGGAAATAACTTAAAACAACAAAAAAAAAACAGAAAAATAAAACAATGTTCTTCATCTCTGAAGGACGAGGCCCATAAGGAGTAGGAGGGAGGTTGAGGTGGTGGTGGATGTGGCGGTGTCATAGGCGTGCACACAGGGTGTGCCTGGTGTACCTGGGCACACCCTAATCACCTAGGGCACATAGCATTATCGCTCTGTTTGCCAGTGAGGAGATGGGAAAGATCTCCCTCGCACCTGCTCTGCTCTATTTCTCTTTGCCAGCAGGGAGAGTAATGTATCGGGGCCATGTACATGTAGGCAAACACATGCATGTGTATTTCAACTTTGGGGTGCACACCCTAATGCAATAGGCTGCGCACACCTATGGGCGGTGTAGGTGGAAGCGGCGGTGGAGGAGGACCAGGGCCGGATTAAGAGCATCATGGTCTTGGTGCTGAGGATTTTGAAGGGCCTTAAGGGTCGTGCCTTGGCATGCACCCAGAGGAGGAAGGGTGCAGCCATGCATGCCTAATTCAACATGGGATGCTGTCTCTGAAGCCCATAAACACATCCATGCATCGGCAACTGTCCCTCCTTGTCAGGCCTTCGCGCTGTGTGGGGAGGTTCTGAGGGTGCTGCCTGGGGAAGCGAGCATAGAAGCCAGACTTCTGTATTTACAAGTGACAGAAGAGCGGTCACAGTGAATATGGCCAACCCGGGGCCTATATAAAAGGTAGGGGCCTGGAGCTGCAGCTCCAATAGCCCCTACGTTAATCTGGCCCTGAGGAGGAGGACGAGGTAGCCAACACTGCTTCTTTTCACAAATTTTAAATGAGGGTACACCCCAAAAGAGTGAGAAAGAGCAAAAATGGAACAATGGCTGGGTAAGGTCGGTATCCATTGCTATTCTGCACAAGGTACGGAAAAGTCCCGTGGGATCCATGCCTGGTTCATTTTAATGAACGTGAGCTTGTCCACATTGTCTCTGGACAGGCGGCTGCGCTTGTCTGTTATAACACCCCCAGCCGTGCTAAATACCCGTTCAGATAATACACTGGCTGCAGGGCACGCCAGCACCTCCAAGGCGTAAAGGGCAAGCTCAGGCCATGTGCCCAATTTGGAGACCCAGAAGTTGAAGGGGGCAGACCCCTCATTCACTACATGTAAGCGTGTGCACACATACTGCTCCACCATGTTGGTAAAATGCTGCCTCCTGCTAAGACGTTCCATCTGAGCTGCTGGTGCTGCTGTTTGTTGTGGCGTGCTGACAAAGCTTTTCCACATTTCGGCCATGCTAACCCTGCCTTCTGAGGTGCTGGCGGTGCCCTGGTTGAGTTGGCGACCTCCTCCTCCTCCTCCTCTGCCTTGTGCTTCCACTGTGGCCCCGCTGTCAGATGGGAATGCCAGCAGCATCGCGTCTACCAGCGTGCGCTTGTACTCGCGCATCTTGCGATCGCGCTCCAGTGAGTGAATTAAGGACGGTACGTTGTCCTTGTAACGGGGATCCAGCAGCGTGGCCACCCAGTAATCAGCACAAGTTAGAATGTGGGCAACTCGGCGGTCGTTGTGGAGACACTGCAGCATGTAATCGCTCATGTGTGCCAGGCTGCCCAGAGGCGACGAAAGGCTGTCCTCTGTGGGAGGTGTATCGTCCGTGTCCTCTGTATCCCCCCAGCCACGCACCAGTGATGGCCATGAGCTGGCCTGGGTGCCACCCTGCTGTGAACATGGTTCCATCTCCTCCTCCAGCTCCTCCTCCTCCTCATCCTCCTCATCCTCCAGAACTGTGCCCCTGCTGGACAATTGTGTCCCTGGCGTTTGTGTGTGCAGGAACCCACCCTCGGAGCCCCTTGCGAATGACTGCCCTGAAAGCCTTTGAAATGTTACCTCTTCATCCTCCTCCTCCTCCTCCTCATCCTGTGCCACATCCTCTTCCATCATCGCCCGAATTGTTTTTTCAAGGAGGCATAGAAGTGGGATAGTTAAGCTGAGAACGGCGTCATTGCCACTGGCCATGTTGGTGGAGTACTCAAAACAGCGCAACAAGGCACAATATATGCAAATGTCAAATATGCAAACTATGCCGCAATTTAATGTTTTTTACACCAAAAGGGTGTGTATTGAATAGCGGAATAGGATAAAAAACTTTGTATCTCACACGTACAAACACAGACTAGGCCCGATTAAATTTTTTCCTACCCTAAAGGGAGGATGAGGAAGAGGAGTATGGAACAGGCAGCACCCTCAAATCTTCAGAAGTATGAGATGAACCCCAAAAACTTGGAAAGGTGGATCTCACACGTACCGACACAGACTATTCCGCAATTTAATTGAGCCCCAAAGGTTTTTATTGAATAGCGGAATAGGAAATATGATCAAAAAAAAGTGTATGTTTTTCACACGTACAGAAGCACACTAGGCCCCAATTACTATTGTTTGTACACCTAAAAGGATGGATGAGGAAGAGGAGGAGGAGGAGTATAGAACAGGCAGCACCCTCAAAGCTTCAGAAGTATGAGATGAACCCCAAAAACTTGGAAAGGTGGATCTCACACGTACCGACACAGACTATTCCGCAATTTAATTGAGCCCCAAAGGTTTTTATTGAATAGCGGAATAGGAAATATGATCAAAAAAAAGTGTATGTTTTTCACACGTACAGAAGCACACTAGGCCCCAATTACTATTGTTTGTACACCTAAAAGGATGGATGAGGAGGAGGAGGAGTATAGAACAGGCAGCACCCTCAAAGCTTCAGAAGTATGAGATGAACCCCAAAAACTTGGAAAGGTGGATCTCACACGTACCGACACAGACTATTCCGCAATTTAATTGAGCCCCAAAGGTTTTTATTGAATAGCGGAATAGGAAATATGATAAAAAAAAAGTGTATGTTTTTCACACGTACAGAAGCACACTAGGCCCCAATTACTATTGTTTGTACACCTAAAAGGATGGAGGAGGAGGAGGAGGAGGAGTATGGAACAGGCAGCACCCTCAAATCTTCAGAAGTATGAGATGAACCCCAAAAACTTGGAAAGGTGGATCTCACACGTACCGACACAGACTATTCCGCAATTTAATTGAGCCCCAAAGGTTTTTATTGAATAGCGGAATAGGAAATATGATCAAAAAAAGTGTATGTTTTTCACACGTACAGAAGCACACTAGGCCCCAATTACTATTGTTTGTACACCTAAAAGGATGGATGAGGAAGAGGAGGAGGAGGAGTATAGAACAGGCAGCACCCTCAAAGCTTCAGAAGTATGAGATGAACCCCAAAAACTTGGAAAGGTGGATCTCACACGTACCGACACAGACTATTCCGCAATTTAATTGAGCCCCAAAGGTTTTTATTGAATAGCGGAATAGGAAATATGATCAAAAAAAAGTGTATGTTTTTCACACGTACAGAAGCACACTAGGCCCCAATTACTATTGTTTGTACACCTAAAAGGATGGAGGAGGAGGAGGAGGAGGAGTATGGAACAGGCAGCACCCTCAAATCTTCAGAAGTATGAGATGAACCCCAAAAACTTGGAAAGGTGGATCTCACACGTACCGACACAGACTATTCCGCAATTTAATTGAGCCCCAAAGGTTTTTATTGAATAGCGGAATAGGAAATATGATCAAAAAAAAGTGTATGTTTTTCACACGTACAGAAGCACACTAGGCCCCAATTACTATTGTTTGTACACCTAAAAGGATGGAGGAGGAGGAGGAGGAGGAGTATGGAACAGGCAGCACCCTCAAATCTTCAGAAGTATGAGATGAACCCCAAAAACTTGGAAAGGGGGATCTCACACGTACCGACACAGACTATTCCGCAATTTAATTGAGCCCCAAAGGTTTTTATTGAATAGCGGAATAGGAAATATGATAAAAAAAAAGTGTATGTTTTTCACACGTACAGAAGCACACTAGGCCCCAATTACTATTGTTCGTACACCTAAAAGGATGGATGAGGAGGAGGAGGAGGAGTATAGAACAGGCAGCACCCTCAAAGCTTCAGAAGTATGAGATTGTGTTCACTGTACCCCACAAAGATTGTGTTCACTGTACCCCACAAAGGTTTTGTTCACTGCACCCCACAAAGATTGTGTTCACTGTACCCCACAAAGATTGTGTTCACTGTACCCCACAAAGGTTTTGTTCACTGCACCCCACAAAGATTGTGTTCACTGTACCCCACAAAGGTTGTGTTCACTGCACCCCACAAAGGTTTTGTTCACTGCACCCCACAAAGATTGTGTTCACTGCACCCCACAAAGATTGTGTTCACTGTACCCCACAAAGGTTTTGTTCACTGCACCCCACAAAGATTGTGTTCACTGTACCCCACAAAGATTGTGTTCACTGTACCCCACAAAGGTTTTGTTCACTGCACCCCACAAAGATTGTGTTCACTGTACCCCACAAAGGTTGTGTTCACTGCACCCCACAAAGGTTTTGTTCACTGCACCCCACAAAGATTGTGTTCACTGCACCCCACAAAGATTGTGTTCACTGTACCCCACAAAGGTTTTGTTCACTGCACCCCACAAGGATTGTCTTCACTGCACCCCACAAGGATTGTCTTCACTGCACCCCACAAAGATTGTGTTCACTGTACCCCACAAAGATTTTGTTCACTGCACCCCACAAAGATTGTGTTCACTGTACCCCACAAAGATTTTGTTCACTGCACTCCAAAAGGATTGTCTTCACTGCACCCCACAAAGATTGTGTTCACTGTACCCCACAAAGGTTTTGTCCACTGCACCCCACAAAGATTGTGTTCACTGTACCCCACAAAGGTTTTGTTCACTGCACCCCACAAAGATTGTGTTCACTGTACCCCACAAAGGTTTTGTTCACTGCACCCCACAAAGATTGTGTTCACTGCACCCCACAAAGATTGTGTTCACTGTACCCCACAAAGGTTGTGTTCACTGCACCCCACAAAGGTTTTGTTCACTGCACCCCACAAAGATTGTGTTCACTGCACCCCACAAAGATTGTGTTCACTGTACCCCACAAAGGTTTTGTTCACTGCACCCCACAAAGATTGTGTTCACTGTACCCCACAAAGATTGTGTTCACTGTACCCCACAAAGGTTTTGTTCACTGCACCCCACAAAGATTGTGTTCACTGTACCCCACAAAGGTTGTGTTCACTGCACCCCACAAAGGTTTTGTTCACTGCACCCCACAAAGATTGTGTTCACTGCACCCCACAAAGATTGTGTTCACTGTACCCCACAATGGTTTTGTTCACTGCACCCCACAAAGATTGTGTTCACTGTACCCCACAAAGGTTTTGTTCACTGCACCCCACAAAGATTGTGTTCACTGTACCCCCCCAAAGATTTTGTTCACTGCACCCCACAAGGATTGTCTTCACTGCACCCCACAAGGATTGTCTTCACTGCACCCCACAAAGATTGTGTTCACTGCACCCCACAAAGGTTTTGTTCACTGCACCCCACAAAGATTGTGTTCACTGTACCCCCCCAAAGATTTTGTTCACTGCACCCCACAAGGATTGTCTTCTCTGCACCCCACAAAGATTGTGTTCACTGTAACCCCGAAAGATTTTGTTCACTGCTTCCCACAAGGATTGTCTTCACTGCACCCCACAAGGATTGTCTTCACTGCACCCCACAAAGATTGTGTTCACTGTACCCCCACAAAGGTTTTGTTCACTGCACCCCACAAAGATTTTGTTCACTGCACTCCAAAAGGATTGTGTTCACTGCACCCCAAAAAGATTGTGTTCACTGCAGCCCACACACAGAAAAATGGATGTGGATCACTGACACCTGCCTATCTCCTATCCCACACCACACAGCAATATCGATTGTAGTTTGTAGAACACAGTTTCCCTAAAATTCAGCAGACTCTGTCCCTAACAGGATTGAGAAGAGATCGTAGATCAGGAGAACTAAGTGCAGACCCCACCCCACACAGCAATATCGATTGTAGTTTGTAGAACACTCTGACCCTAAAATTCAGCAGCAGCCTCTCCCTAACAGGATTGAGAAGAGATCGTAGATCAGGATTGAGTGCAGACCCCACCCCCCACACAGCAATATCGATTGTAGTTTGCAGAAGACACTGACCCTATAATTCAGCAGACTCTATCCCTAAAATGCCTACAACTCGCCCTGCCTAAACACTCCGACCTGTCCCTCAATTCTATCCGGACACAAATGGTTTTTTCCTGCCTATCTTTCCCTAATCAGCAGCCAGCACGTTGATGTGTGATCTGTCCCTGATCTAAGCAGCATAATGACGCCGCTGCGGCTGCCTCGAACTTATAAAGACTTGGTCACATGCTTCAGACGGCCAATCACAGCTACTGAGACATTTGCAGGCATGGCTGGGATGGCTTAAGGCACACCAGTTAAACGATTGTTGATTGGCTGTTGAAAGCCCGCCATGAAAAGAGCGCCAAAGCATGCAAAACCCGGAAATAAAACGACCGAACACGGATTTTTACCCGAATATACAGTAAAGTGTCCGTGTTCGGGTAACAAAAATCCAATTATTCGGTACGAACACGAATAATACAGTCCGTGTTCGCTCAACACTATTTAAGGGTAAATCCATTCATTTGTTTTCTATTTTGTCTTTGGATAAGTGGGAAAGGACTAGGATCCCAGGATGTTTTGAGAAAATCCCTCTCACTTACTGACAAAGTGACAAAGGTTTTCCCAGACAGGGAGTAGGAGAAAATCTCCAACAGAAATACAGACAGAAATACATTTTTTCTCCTAGCCATCACCTACTCTACCAAAAAAAAGTTTATTTCTGCATTGCTGTTACATATACAGTATTATTCCTCATTTTATCCCTGGTGAAACTGTTGTCCCTGGAACAGAAAGTTAATTACCAGAGCTGTAGTAGCAGTAGGAACCCGACAGGGGCTCTAATCCTTTCAACTTTATCCAAAGCTAAAAGAAAAAGTATTGCCCCGATACTGTATGCTTTAATTCACTTCATAGCTACATGCAGCATTTTTCCTGCCCCAGGACCTTGTCCATGGTGCTGATTCTGAGACTATACCAATAACATAAATCATGCTGGGTCTCCTTAAAGAGGTTGTAAACCGAGAAAAAAATTTTTTCTCTTCTTTACATCCTGAAAGAGAAACCCATAATGAGCTAGTATGCATCGCATAGTAGCTCATTATGAAATACTTACCTTAGAACGAGCCCCCGCCGTGCCGTCCGCTTACCTGTATGACGGGCGACATGTATAGTCGCCCGTCTTCCGGGATCGCGGCATCCGGCCATCTGATTGGCCGGAGCCGCGGTGACGTCACTCCCGCGCACGCGCGCGGGAGCCGACGGTCACGGCACGGGGCTCTGAAGGAACGGCACGATCTGCCGTTCCTTCAGAGCGCATGCGCCAGTGACGTCACTGGCTGCATTAAAGGTAAATATCTCCTAAACGGTGCATGTTTAGGAGATATTTACAGTACCTATAGGTAAGCCTTAATATAGGCTTACCTATAGGTACAACTTCCTGAGGAGGGTTTACTTCCTCTTTAAGCTTCAAGCAAACAGCTAATACACAGATTAAATACATACACAAGAGCTGTTGTAGCTGCCAAAGGATTTGTATTTCTGATTTCTACTTGTATTTCCAGTTCTGAGATTTACACAGATGTGCTACACGGCACAGCCCTTACTGGCGAGGGAGGGGATCAGATCTTTCTCTGTTTAAATTATACTTTTACTTACAGGTCTCTACCCCACCTTGACCCCGTGATCAGACAGAAAAAAAAGAAGCAGCAGCACAATAAAGCTGGATACACACTATATAACTTTTGTTGTTAGATTTCCTTTATATTTACCTTCAGTTATGTAGTGCAATGGCCTGCCTGATTGCATACAAATTGAAAGTGTTTAGCTATGACCTCATATTATATGGTTTTGGTAAATCAAAAGGAAAAAAAATCTAAAGAAAATTGTATAGTGTGTGTCCAGCTTAAGTTCATCTTTCTGTCACTCTGTTCTCTTCTCCTGTCAGCATGCTTCTTGCACTGTAATAAAACAAATTGTTTCCTTGGACTAATTATCCCTCTTCCATTCTGAAATATAATTATGTATAAATGATTACAGAACTATAGTAATGGGTGTTTTATATATCTTCAAAAATTAAATCTCAGCTACTCACACTAGTTGTGGAAGTGCCGAGTGAAGATAAGGGACTTTGAATGGGCAGGAGGTTACAAATTAAAAAAGAATCAAATATAAAACATATAGGCTTTCGTAAATTTGAGATTACATTTTTTTAATATACGTCTTTTAAGGATGGTACAATTATGTAATTTCTCTATAACTGCACCCACGTAAATATTGCAATGTTACCCCCACTGCACAGAAAACCTATAGCGACAGGGGTGGGGAGGCATCAGTGGAGGAAGATTGCTACTAAACTAGAAGACAGAAGCACAAGGGACACATCATCATACTCAAGGTAAGCAACGTATTTTGCTTTTTTTGTAGGTGATCAACATGCATATGTGTTAGTAACAATCAGCAAAATGATGTGTGCTGCCCCTGGCAGCCCCATCACCTTAGACAATGGCCTATTTTATCCATGCAAAAATGCAGTCCAGGTGAAGGGCTGTTTTGAGCCTTGACTCCCCACACCTCTCATGCCTTGTGAGAACCCTTTGTTTTATGGGACATGCTTTGTGGTGAATTTTAAAACTTTTATAAAGAAGAAGTACAGACAAAGCTTGTTTGGCTATACTTCTCCTGTGTATCACAGGAGTGCAGTCCCTTCTGCACTCCTCTGACCCGTTTTCAGCAGACAGTGGGCTGAAGCCCGCTGTCGGCTCACATCACAGAGCCGATCCAAGCTGGGGAAAGGTCATGACAATATGCTCAGGACCCATCTACAACCCTCTGCAGAGAGTATGAGCAAGCCATTCCTGCACCATCCACAGCCTAGCAAGCAGGGGGGGCGAGCAGACAGTCACCGGCTCTCTGCTCATGGAGCACTGAGAACCAAGCAATCAGTGGTGTTTGATCGCTCGGTTCTCAGTCTTAGAGCCAGCGGGGGATAGAAGCCGCATCGGACCGATGCTGCATCCACCTAGGTAAGTATGATTATTTAAAAAAAAAATCCTTTACTTCTCTTTTAAGTACACGTGGAATAGAAGAAAAACTTTGCGTTTTCTTAGGACATCTGCTCATTACCGGAGCCATAAAAGAGTTAGGTGGAATTTTTAGTTGTCGTCGACAAGGCCACAAATGTTAGTTGGTCTTGGTACTTGATAACCACAATAGTTGTGCATGGCATGGAACTCTGCTTTGTATCTATATACTGGAACTTTTTAAAGTGGTACATAAGTTGTACCTGTTTATCTGCCATCTTCTCTTTTCTACATTTGTTCAAAGTACATAATTTATAAAGCTTGCTGAACTGTCAGAATAAAAGAAAAGGGGCGGAGAGATGAAGTTACACTCTGCAGAGCTCAGTAAGGAGAGCTCTGAGAGCTGATTGGAGGGAAGTGACACACCCCCTTCACACAGCACACAGGAACAGAGCTGCGGCTGTCAAACAGCTGGAGATTCCTCCCCTGTCACCATTTTTTCCTTGGTGTCAGGAAAACTTGTCAGAAATAATTCCTGTTGATAGCAGAGGAACAAAGCAGCAGAGAGAAATTACATTAGTGCTCCTAATTGTGACACATACACACTATTGAGGGATATGTTTTGTTCATATTTCATATCTGAGGTTTACAACCACTTTAAATGCTCCTGGAATTTGACTTGAAATGTCTGCAAAAATTAGCAATCAGTCAGATGACTTAAATGCTCCCGGAATTAAACTTGAAGTGTCTGCAAACATGTATCCATAAGTCAGATTCTAGCTGTCATCTTTTCTGTGCAGATTTGAAGAAGAATAGTAGGAATGACCAAACAGTCAGATCTTTTTCCATCGCTTTGATAGATGAGTCCATATTGGGTACAGTACTTGGACAGGGTTGAAAAATACTCCTTGTTGGCAATGTTTCTAAAGAACTATGGATAGTGTAAATATCTCCCATCTCTGTATAAATTTAATTGTGGCTACTAGAAGTTGTATTACATGATGTGTTATATTTGTTCCTCATTACTACTAGTTTTTAAAGCTAATGTGTTTAGTAGTTAGGCATACAGTATGTCATTTATGAAGTTCCAAACAGATTTTATGAGGAACATCATAAGAAAAAACAACTGGACTGACAGGAGCAATGGGAGGATTTGCTAGACAGGCGCTTTAGTATTTAAAGCAAATAAAAAAATGAAGGATTCTTAAAACTCTGTTCTGTGAAACTTAAAAGGAAATGTTATGTTCTGGCAGATGAGGTTGATTGAACTTTTTTAAAGGGAAAATGCTTAAGCCAGCAGTTACTGAATGCTTTGAAGTCTTATTCTTTGAAAAGATGGAAAAGAAAAAAAAAAAAAAAAGAAAATTGAAATGTAGAAATTAGCAAAGAGTGGGATATAAGCTGGGGTATGTTAGGAAAATAAATTATTCTTAATTTCTTATTGTGGAATTTTATTAGTCTGCTTTACAGTCCAAATCAGTTAATGGCAGGGATAAAGAAAATTGAGACCTCTCATGCCATTCATATTGTATGACCCATGCAGGGCAGGGACAAGGGGTGGGCAGGAGGGGAGGCTGCTCTGGGCACTGTGGTATCATGTGAGGTGGGAGGAGAGGCACCAAAATCAGAATGGAGGGGGGGATTTGTGTAGATTGGAGCAGGGGATTGTATCGTATTTTGTATGTTTGCCTTGGGCTCTAGATGACCTTGTCCCAGCGCTGGACCCATGCAACCTGTGCACAGTAGGTCCCTATCACGGCAGCAATAATGGAGTTAAGGGGAGCCTGGAAATGCAGCGGTGGAACAGGTGCTACCACAGGGAACCAGCCACATACAGTATAATATTAAAGTGATACTAAAGTCTACTTTTTTTTTGTTAAAAATAACAAACATGTCATACTTATCTGCACTGTGCAGTTGGTTTTGCCTAGGGGAGCCCGGATCCCCCTCTTCTTGGGTTCCTTTTCTGCACTACTGACCCCTCCCTCCTGTTGAGTTCCCCCCAGCAAGCAGCTTGTTATAGGGGCACCTGAGCCAAACCACAGCTCCTTGTGTCCACTCAGACATGGAGCTGTGGCTCGGCCCCAGCCCCTCACTCTCTTCATTGGCTCACTGAATTTGATTGACAGCAGCGGGAGCCTATGAGGATGGAGAGTCTTGGGCAGCCAGGACACTCCTGCAACATCGCAAGATTGAGATGGTCTCAGTTGAGTATTGGAGGGGTTGAGGAGGGCTGTTGCACACAGAAGGCTTTTTATCTTCATTCATAGAATGCATGAAGATAAAAAAACCTTCTGACTTTACGAACACTTTAATGTTCTATACATTTATCTTTGGAATTCTAACATTGACTACGAGATACTTCGGCTTTATTCCTGGCACTCATAGAACTACAGTATAAATACAGAAACCTGAATGCACATAATAATCATAATATTAAAACACAAAGAATTCCAATAATCTGCAAAAACAATACATATCAATTAAAATGAACCTTACCATTAACATCAAATATTCATTAGTAATCTCATCACTTAATCGATTAGGTAATTCAAAGTGCTCTCTTCTTTAGCTCAGACTAATACAAATGAGAAGCCACACACCAATGATGTCATCACAGGCAAAAATTTATTCAGCCTCCAAGTTTCATGGTCCTGCCCCAGGACCACCCCTCCAAAATGTTTCACTTGATATTTCACCCAAATGTTTCAAATTGTATCCTCATTCTCCAAAAATAAGCCACACACATCCACTGCTTAATAGCCTTATAATCTGTAGTACACAAAATAGTTCCTACTATGTTTTTGCATCTCCTCAAAACATCCTCCATGAACTCCCAAACCTCTCCTTTTCATTCTAACTTTTATTTGTTTAAAGTGAGCAGTGCATGCTATTTTACTGTATGGTCTTGTGCAGTGCTCTATGCACACTACAAACCCCATAGTCCATAGTTTCTAGGCCATTTTGGGAGTAAGCAAGAGAGGATGGCTATGTTCCCACATACAGTGGGATCGTGGAAAACAAATGTAGCCACCCTACAGGAAGTCAGATCACAGCAGCAAAATAAAAGGATTTTGGAGATTTGGAGGAGGTTGAGAGCAACAGTAGATACGTTTTGTTTAACCACTTAAGCCCCAGAAGATTTTACCCCCTTCCTGACCAGGGCCTATTTTGCGATTCAGCACTGCGTGACTTTAACGGACAATTGCGTGGTCGTGCAACGCTGTACCTAAACAAATTTGATGTCCTTTTTTTTTCCCCCACAAATAGAGCTTTCTTTTGGTGGTATTTGATCACCTGTGTGATTTTTTGATCATGCGCTATAAACAAAAAAAGAGCGTCAATTTTGCAAAAATAACAATATTTTTCACATTTTTTTATATGAAATTCCCCCAAAAAAATGTAAAAATCAAAATTTTTTAACATTTTAGGCCAATGGGTTTTTTTGAGAAGAGATAACAGAAAGAACAAGGGGGGAAGAAAGGGGGTAAAAGGAATGGAGGTTGAGAAGAAATGGGGGGGGGGGGAGTCTAAACCAAGATTTATGCAGTGAGTTGCCAAAAGCTACAGGAAAAAGAATGGACAAATCGCATGTGTAGCCAACATATCAATCGGAATGGCAAATTAGTTCAAGAAAGAGTAGCAAGGTGAGAGGAAAAGGGGGTATGCCACCTATCCTCCCAAGGAGCAACAGCAGAAGGGGGCTCAGTTCATAACTTGGGGCGAGCTCCGCTGATTAAACGTCCAGGTGATCATATTCAATTGGAGGAGTGAGAGAGCTCCATGTCCAGGTCTGATGGTTATGAAAAGGTTAGGATAAAGAGTAGCAACAACATAGAGGGCATTTCGAGCGGTTCGGAAGCTCCTTGTATTTTAGGTGGGGGTTGTATGCCCAATGTAAAATTTTGAACTGTTGTTCTCACCAGAATTCATTTGTTGTATAAGTACTTGTAGTACGATATCCTGATATGATAGCGGTGTGGCAGTCCAGTGGATGGCGTTTCTTATGCCAGGCAGAGAGCAAAGCGGAGATTGAAGGAGGTAGATAGAGAGCAGCTAAAGGTTTGTAGATCCTGTGTCTTTCTCGAGGAAGATGTCCAGTATTGAGGATTTAAATGGAAGAACTCTGGTGGGACACCTATTGGCTGCAAAGCTCATTCCCTGGATGATATAGAATAGATGACTGGTGGGGAGATTGAAGTAATTTAGGACCTGTGAGGGCGGGATGGACTTCACTAAAGACGGATCGAAAAGTTGAGAAAACCTTGCTAGACCATGTGAAGCCCAGGTGGAGAACGGGAAGGACTGCTGCACCTGGAGGAACAGAGGATGGCCCCGGATAGGAAGATATTTGGACATGTAGGTAGAAATACCCAGTGTTTTTGTGATCTCTCTCCAGGCCACCGCTGTGTCCCGGATGAGGAGGGTATAATTCAAATGGGGGGGTATAGCTCTGATCCCGCAGTGCAGCAATGCCGACAGCTCATAGGGACTAGATAGTTGAGATTCTAAATCATAGTTTGAGTAGCCAGAGGTCTTAGATATCCAATCCAATCCCACTCTCAGAAGGCATGAGAGATTGTACAGTCTTATATTGGGGAGGTTTTCCCCTCCCTCGTGTTTGGGGAGAAACAATTTCTTCAAGGCAATACGCTGATGTAAGAGGGCACTGATGGGCACGCTGGAGGATGTGAGTTGGCTCTGATGTAAGGTGGGACTCTGGGGGCTCTGATGCTAGGTGCTGTGGACTTTGATGTAAGGGTGGATTCTGATGGGAATGTAGCGCTCATCCTGACTGCTGCACTCCATATGTTGTTTTGTTTGTTAATACTCCTGACCCCGCACTCTATACATTATGTTGTACATAGACCTGACCAAGGTGTTCATTGTCTCAACAGTTGCTGGTTTTAAGGACGTTTTTTTTCTAAGGTAGGCTAAGAAAGACAAAAAATATCATTTTTGTGTCCATAAAAACATGTGTAACGGAAACATTTAATTAAAAAAAAAAAATGTTCCTTTGTCCTGCGGTTTATTAGTGTCTTTGAAACTGTGTCAATTGTGGCACATTAATTAGTATTTTGTTGGTACAAGGACTGTGGTATAAGTGTCCAGTGTATACTGCATGTACAGGTTCTGTTCAATCCCCCTTTAAGAGGCACTCACTGGCCATGCCCATTGTTCATCGCGGCGCACCAAGTGCACCACAAAATGTATTTTTCTGTTCCTTCCTTCTGTCTTTCATAGTCTTGGTCTTGCTCACATTTTGCCAAGTTTTGAATTTTTATTGCAAAGCCTGCAGATTACTTGGTATGATTATTGTTATTGTGTATGTAGCACCCTCCTAGTCGGGTGGTAGATAGGTAGCATCGTTTTGATTCTGGCTGCTCATCAGCAGAATTACAGGCTAATTTGATGTGCCTCCTGCTTATCAGGGAGCAGGATTTACAGTTAGGCCTGTTGCATGTGTCCAGGTGTGATTCATTTGGTCTGGGGGAGTGTCCCCACTGTATCCAATAGGGGAGCCAGTTGAACAGTGGAGGAAACCCAGCCAGTGACACACAGGCTTTTGTCACTATCTCAGTGGGTTGGCACAAGAGTGGTGCATCCTGGGATAGGTGATAAAAGCCAGGGGCACATGTGACAGGGTGTCTTTGGGTTGGAAGCCAGGTCCCAGGGGGAGGGTGATGGTTGTCTCTCCTCCTGCTGCTGAGGAAGGTGGTCACAGGTGGTCGGACTTGTAGACCAGAAGTGTGGTGCTGAGGTCCTGTGGATGCTGACAAGGGAGTTGGAGGCAGAGTGACTCAGGGAAAAACAGTGTTCGTGAGTACCTGGAAGCTTGCCAGGGGTCTGCCCAGGAAGGGGACCACTCCAGTACCGTGTCAGTGGACAGAAGGTCAGCACACACAGTCAGTGAGAAAGGGGGTGCCAAGTTAGACCCTGAAGAGTAATCTAAATGAGAGTCCATATTCTTTATATTCACTTCAGTGGCAAGGTGAAGCAGCTGCCTTGCCGCATTCTCCAGTCAGTTGTCCCCAGGAATTGTGCATAGTTCAATTTGGAGTATCCCACTCATCCCTTCTCCCATCCAAGTTCCAAAGTAAAACACAAAAAACAAAATCCCCTGGACTATTATTGTCTGAGTCAAGGACTTTCAAATGCCGTTTTGCCTGCTATCGGTTGCTAATGGTAACCCAGGGGACCCGCAAGGTGTAATTCTCAGCAGCTCCCTAGGGGGCAGTGGTACATTTACATATTGTTTGTATTGTCAAAAGTGTAAGTTCACCTTAGGTGTAATATGTTGCTAAGCACCCCAAAACCCTCACCCCATGATCAGTGTAGTCCTTTGACATTCCATCCAACTTTCTACCTGAAAAAACTGGAGGAAGGGTCTGCTGGAGCCTGACTTTGTACCTGCCAGTCACTGATTTACTAAGCGCATGTGCAATGCTTTGCAGGCCCCTGTGGCACTTTTTTCCTGCAAAAATATGTGCACTTGGTGGCACTGATGATGAGGCACTGGTGGACATTGATTGGCAGCACTGGTGGACATTGATTGGCAGCACTGGTGGGCACTGATTAGCAGCCTTGGTGGGCACTGATTAGCAGCACTGGTGGGCAATCTTTGGACTGATGTCCCTGTAACAGAAGCCGGTTACTTGCTTTCTTCTTTTCTCTTCATGCTATCAGCATGAGGGTAAAAAAAGCTGATAACCGGCTTGTGTTTACTTCTGTGATCAGCTGTCATTTGCCCTTTACCCCGAACTGTGGTCAGCCGATGCCCTCCTGCCACTGGAAGCCTCCACTGTAGCCGTCTTTCGACTATAGCATTGGCGGAAAGTGGTTAATGGTGACTTTAGCCTAGTTTATAATAGGATTTTCTGTCATATTTAGGCTCCATGTACACGGGACGTTGTTAAAAGTCCCTTTGAATTGAATTGAATTTATAGGACGTTTGAAATGTCCGTTAGGTCACGTTTGCACCCGCGTTTAGCGGGCGTTTGCGTTTAGAACCATTCCTAGAGGTCAAAAAAATTATTCTCCTTTAAAATGGAAAAACGCGAACGCTAAACGTGGGTCATCGCCTTCGGTCGCGTTTGGCCGCGTTCGGTCGCGTTTTTGCATTTGAAACGCCGGGAAACACAAGTTCGAACGCAAATAATTGCGTTCCAAAAAATGTCCCTGAACTCAACTGCCTGCAAATGACTGTAAACGACCCTGTGTACATGGACAGATAAGATAACATGTAAGTGGGTTCAGGGGCTCCTGAAAAAACGCCCAACTGCTCCTAAACGGTAATTTACAACTTCCCGTGTACGTTGTAAATGGCCATTTAATAAGGCTCCATTTAGGTTGTCAGTAAAAAAAGTGCTCCTTCAGTAAGTTTGTTATGCTTTGTCGATAAAAATGGGAAGGAAGGGCCCTGGGCTCAGGCGAGGGGGGGGGGTTGGTGTCAAGGGGGCCCTTCATGGTTTCCTGTACCAGGGCCCTGAAGGTTCTAGTTCCGCCTCTGCCTCAGAGTTGCTGCCAATCCCTTTTGTTCTTTACCGCATCAAGTAAAGTGTCATCATAGCGAGACTATTTATCAACATGCTGTACGTCACATAACTATTCCTAGGACTGGTTGGGATGTTTGGTAATGTTTTGCACACATATGTACTATGCAGGCATTTGTGTATATGGTGCTGGCTTCCTAACATTCCAAAACAGCCCTAGCATACATTTTACATTGGTATCAGGGGTTATTTAGGTCCTTATCAGGACAACAGACCATCCAAGCCACAGAAGAGCTCTTATTGAGAAATGCCAAGCAATTTCCTGGTCAGCAGGTAGATATCATTCAAACAACATGGTTGTGTCTTCCCTGAGGCTCCTTATCAGTTTTATTAAATCCTAAAGCAACCATTTATTATATTGCAGGTTGCAAATTCTTATGTGATGGCTGCATTGTTTTTTTTTTTTTTTTTTAGGCTTTTTTCTCCTTCTATCTTCATCTGGTGATCCAGCCAGTAAGTTTTTTTTTTTTTTAAGAACAAGCTCTAATGCAGTTACAAGGATGAGACAAACCATTTACCACTGACAGGGGTGCTTATACTGATCAGCTTTATCCTAAAAGGAACACAACTGTTTAATGTTGCTTGCTGTAAGTGATTATAAAGTGTGAGCTGGAGTTTGGTTTAAATTTGTCAGTGTATTTAAATATTCTAGTACATCACTCACCTCCCCCCAAACTGACAATGCTGCTGTCCTAATCTGCCCCCTAAACTCATTCATCAAGAGTGGAGGCACTTTAATACAGAAGGTGTGTTACTGGCCAGATCACCATGGGAAAACAGGGAATAAGTCTACAAAAAGAAAACAGCCATCACATATAATGTTTGGTGAGCTGCAGTATATTAAATATTTGGTTTTGTGTTTAATACCACTTTAAGCATGTCTGAAGTACTGAATAAACCTGGCTATACACAAACAACCAGACCTTTGGATAACTTATCATCCAACACACATCAATTTAATCATGTCACTGTATTTCTCTATTACTTTTTAAGCAGAAACATTTTGTCCGAAATGAATAAAATATTGGATTAAAATTTTCATTGTATAAATTTGATTCTGAAGCAGACTCCAATGGGTAATAGTTGCTGTTTGACAGTCTTAAGTTGGCCATAGACAGTTCAACAGGAACTGGCTGAGATTCAGACCATGTAGTGTCAGGCTGAATGTACCCAAGTTGATTGATTTAATTTTTACATTCAAACATTATTATTATTTGTTATAGCCGCTAGCAATAATCACTGTCAATGGCTCCACTAGAGGGATTTCCCTGTCAGAACTGCTTATAGTTGCAGGAAAGAAATTCGATCTATTTATGGCTAGCCTTAACCTATGTATAACCAGATTAAAATAAATCAGAATTTAAACATGGCATACACGGTAAGTTTTATTTAGTCACCCATAAGTGAACTTGTGACTATACTGGGCACCTTAAAGTATTTTCATATTGTGAACAAGCAGTAAATACACAAGATGTACCTCTGTAGCTATAGGCATTATGGAAACATTAGTCTTTAAAGTTTACAAAAGAGGCTAACAAATCAGAACTCCTCTTCTTGCAGCTAACATTACTTACACGTGTCTTCACATAGCTTCTTGAGCTCCAAAATTCAGGGCACTCTAGACTGAAAGTCTTTTCACTCTGATTGACAAGTCTATCAACGAATTTCACCTTGTTATGAAGATTTAAGTGGAGCTTCACTGCATCTGAGCACCAAAAACCTAAAACACTATTTAATTCCTTTTTAATATTCAAAGCAAACGTCCCACCCATCCCTGTCTCTATGCTTTATTTTGTTGAGCAATCACTTTGAAAAATAACCCACTAGCATTTTTGGCATTGGCCATTTTGAATAAGGGCAAATGATTCATGTAGCATTTACTGCCTGGAATCTATCTGCCCTTAGTTTAAGCATGCATACAGGAGAGTGTTTGGCTGAGAAAACCCTTTGTCAGGGATACTACATGGAAGTATCCAGCAAGGATGACCAGATCAGTGTGCCGTACCTTAAGAAGTCAGGAATCAGGCTGAATTAGGTTAAATTAAGTTTATTGAGGTAAATAACACACTTCTAACACCAATTCTAACACCAGTAAACCATAAACAATTTGAAATAACAAAATTAATATAACAATGCAAAAACCCAAATGATAATCTAACTATGTGCAAAATAGAGGGATCACACATTAGCAGAGCCAAGGTTGGGGTTGAGATAAGAAACACGGGAAGCAGGGAGCAAAGTACTGGGAGCTGGCAGAAGGGAGCAGGGAATAGGGAACAGGTCACAGGATCAGGTACAGGAACTAGAAACAAGGATCAGGCACAAGAACAGGTACAGGGATCAGGATCAGGCAGGAACACGGCTCACAGGAAAAACAATGAAGCATTGACCTTCAGTCAAGGGTGGGATTATATACCTTTCAGCAGCCCACATGAGGTGCAGCCTAATTACTTGGACAGCGAGCCCAGCTGCTGGGAGACATCCGCTTGGTGGCCACCAGAACTGCGCCCTTTGACTACGGGCACAGCACTACCACCAGCAGGTGACCCAGGTAATGACACCCCTCATCCTTTCCTAACCTCCGGAAGACTCCTGAGAGGAATGACACCATTTGCCTAGGCAAGAAACCAGGAATTAACTGAGGAAATGTAAAAAAAAAAAAGTTTAAAACAAGGAAATTTAATAAACTTCCCTATCTATTTACTAATGCTAGCAGCATGAGGATTAAAAATAAATAATGCTGATTGGGAGAGTGAAGTTCCACTTTAAGCTAACAGTCTCTGCAGAAATGCTATGTTTCAACCACGTCTAACTGTGACCACACAGGGGCAGCACAGCACTGCCCACATCACTGCACCTGCACCACTGCAAAAGGGGGATTCGAGCGGGCACTCACCCTCTGCTACCCACTACTGATCACCGGGGAGTTTTTAGGCGAGACCAAGGGGACCCCCTTCTACAGTGAGATGTCACCACAACATCCTGGGGATTGGTGAGAGGACTATTTGCCCAATGTGGATACTGCTAGCTGGGAATGAGACACTGAGAGCAGGACAAGTGTACCCAATCCATACCGCAGTCATACTGCACTATATACCACACTTCAAAAATGTAGACTGCACCCAGCACTAGAGTTGAGCGGACACCTGGATGTCCGTGTTCGGCGGGTTCGGCCGAACTTGAAAAAAAAGTCCTGGTCCGTGTCCTGGACTTTTTACGAACTTTACCCGGACACCGAACCCCATTGAAGTCAATGGGGACCCGAACTTTCAGGCCCTAAAATAGCTCTAAAACACCAATGGAAAGGGCTAGAGTGCTGCAAATGGCAGCAAAATGTAGTTAGGAGCATGGCAAGTGCTCTTAAAAAAAATTCCCCTTTAAATTAATTTTTTAATAGCAGATTAGAACAGCAATCTGTAGTGAAATATAGCTGAACGCTGCACACAACAGACTGATAAAAATAGATTTATTTCTCCCTCCTCCTCAGTGGGCTCAAGTGAGGGCAAAAAGATTGTTCACTGCACCACCCCCCACACAGCAAAATCGATGTAGACTGTCCCTGCCTAATCTCCAGCCTGTCCCTAATATGCTCAATAAGATCGTTCACTGCACCACCCCCCACACAGCAAAATCGATGTAGAAGACTGACCCTGCCTAATCTCCAGCCTCGCCCTAAAATGCTCTAATAACTTTCCCTGTCTGCACTCCGACCTGTCCCTGCATTCTTTTCGGACACAATTTTTCACAGAATCATTGTCTGTCCCTAATCAGCAGCCAGCACGTTTGATGTGTGCTCTGTCTCTAAACTACAGCAGAATGAGGCGGCGCGCTGGGGCTCTCGAACTTATAAAGACATGGGCACATGCTTCAGATGGCCAATCACAGCTACTAATACATTAGTAGGCATGGCTGTGATGGCGCACACCAGTTAAACGCTTGTTGATTGGCTGTTGAAAGCCCGCCATTAAAAGCGCGCCATTACATACAAAACAGGAAATAAAATGACCGAACATGGATTTTAAACCCGAACATACAGTAAAGTTTTCGGGTCCGTGTTCGGGTAACAAAAATCCAATTATTCGGTACGAACACGAATAATACAGTCCGTGTTCGCTCAACACTACCCAGCACCTATACCAACCCTATTTTTTTTTGCTTTTAATGCTTTTAATATATATATATATATATATATATACTGTATACACACTATATTACCAAAAGTTTTGGGAAGCCTGCCTTTACACGCACATGAACTTTAATGGCATCCCAGTCTTAGTCTGTAGGGTTCACTATTGAGTTGGCCCACCCTTTGCAGCTATACAAGCTTTAACTCTTCTGGGAATGCTATCCATTAGGTTTAGGAATATGTCTATGGGAATGTTTGACCATTCTTCCACAAGCACATTTGTGAGGTCAGGCACCGATGTAGATGAGAAGTCCTGGTTCACAGTCTCTGCATCTTACTTATCCCAAAGGTGCTCTATCGGGTTGAGGTCAGGTCTCTGTGCAGGACAGTCAAGTTCCTCCACCCCAAACTCACTCATCCATGTCTTTATGTGCACTGTTCCCAATCATTTGGTGGAGGGGGGATTATGGTGTGGGTTTGTTTTCAAGGGGTTGGGCTTAACCCCTCAGTTCCAGTGAACGGAACATTGCCTTAGACACGCTCCTAAACTTTGTAGACAACCTTCCCAGAAGAGTTAAAGCTGCTACAGCTGCAAAAGGTGGGCCAACATAATATTGAACCCTACAGACTAAGACCGGGATGCCGTTAAAGTTCATGTGCGTGTAAAGGCAGGTGTCCCAATACTTTTGGTAATATAGTGTATGTATATATATATATATATATATATATATATATATATATATATATATGTATGTATATACAGTATACCAGGTGCATCTAAAAAGTTTGGTGAATGGTTTGATATATTAACTGCAACATGGGCCAGCAGCGCATGCATGCACATGGCTATTCAGAGACACGGCGCAAAGCCCCCCTAGCGTGGGGTACACATGAACTACAAACCTGCTGCAGGCAGTCAAACATAGTCAGTGTGAGAGATAGAGTCCCAGTGCAATGAAGCAACGAGCGAACATCAAGTTCTGCTACAAATTAGGGAAAATGTCGACAGGGACACATGAAATATTGGTGCAAGTGTATGGGAGGGAAGCCGTGAGCATAAAATGTTTTTGTGACAGACCCAACCAGGAAAGAGACTTTTGAAAAGGACTAGGGGCAAGCCTCTTACACACTTACTATGGCCCCTGGCATTTGAGGGAGCTACAAGCATTTATGAAGATGTCCTGTTATTTAATGCAAAAGGACAGTATTACATTTAACAGTCAAAGAAGTCATGATGGTCTCTGCCAACTTGAAACTCAGTGAACAGATGTATGTGAAATTAAAGCTGGTTAATAAAATTTGGACTGCCCTGGGTCTTCTTAAATACTACAGTATTTCTGTAGGTGAGGTGAGATCATCGTTTGTTATGTGTTTATTGTTAAGCAGGTCTTTCCCATTGTTCTATTGTTTCTGTCTGTCTGATCATCTCTTAGAGATGAGATTAATCTGGTGACCACTTTAACTTACCGAATTATGGTGGGACGTTATACAGTATGTTTGTTGATTAACTTACTTTTTAAAAAATTTACTGTTTAATTATTATCATTGTTAACTGTGGTATTTATTTTCCTGTTCACAGTTTTTATTGTTAGGGTAAAATGATCAGGAGGGGAATGTCCTCCTGTGGGGTATAAAGTATGTGTCGGAGTTTCAATAAACAGTCATTCCTTTGGAGTTAACCTTAACACCTTGTCTGTGCATGATGATTGGGGTAACAGGGCTGGCATTAGCTCTCGGTCTGCTGTAATGGTGTGGTGGGCAGGAGGCACTGTTTGACGGAAGGAACACTTAATCAGGGTGCCAAGAAGTTTAATCACAGTGTTCATGACAGGTTCAAGCACTTTCGTGATGGGAAGGAAACGACTGAGGATGAGCCATTTTCAGGTTGGCCATCGAAAAGCAGAACCCCAGACATGATCGAGCGAGTGTGACAAATGCTGCCATGAGATTAGCAATTCACTCTAAGATTGAAGGTGGAGCAATTGGGAATTAGCAAGGACATGGTGCGCACCATTGTCCGTGAAGATTTGGGTAAGCAGAAGCTCTGTTTCTGGGTTAACGCCACACAAGCTGACAGACAAACAGAAAGCAAAACGGATTAAAACTTCTGGAGATTTCATTACCATGTGTGACCAAGATCCATCCTTTCTGTGAACCATCGTCACAGGGGATGAGACCTGGTGCTACCAGTTTGATCAGGAATCTAAGTGGCAATCATTGGAATGACGTTCACTATCTTCTCCGCGACCCCAAAAGTGTTGCCTGCAAAAGTCCAAGGTCAAGAAAATGTTTTGTGGATGTGGATGTGGCTGCAATCTAAGGATGTGTGACAGCAGTTCTGCAATTGATTCCGAAAGAGGCCTTCGTTGACAGTTTCCAGAAGCTTTGTGAACTTTGCCAAAAGTGTGTTGTGAAGGATGGCGAATATTTTGAAGGCCAATAAAGGTAATTTGTTTGTATCTTCTGTTTTGTTTGTTTTCTTCTACCCTTGACCGAACATTTTAGAAACAGCTTGTATATACAGTATGCTAAAAATGTTTATATATATATATATATATATATATAAAGGATTAAATCACTGTGAATTTTTTTTTGTTTATGGCTGTGTCTTACTGTGAATTTTTCTGTTCACTTCCCATTATGGAGATGCCCTGACAATAGGGGGGGAGTTTATCCAAAGTAAATGGAATTCCCATTTTAGAGAGTTGTCATAGGATAAGATATTCTGTAAGATCCTGGTACTTTCAGTACCTTTCTAGCCTCTTACTTCCGCATTGCGTTCCACCATTCAGGTAGGTGGAACGCATATAGCTGCATGTCTCTTTAACATCTGATGACGTCATCACTAGGCGCCGCTCTGAGCGGCTATTTCAACCGACGCTGTGCACTCACAAGGTGTTCGTGCAACCGCTCGTTATACATCCCTGTCTGACGCTGCCGAATCCTCCAGCTATCTTCCTATACCTGGATTGACCGGAGCCTCGCTACCTGATCCTTTACCTCGCTACCTGATCCTTTACCTCGCTTACCAGCTAGTGATAAGTACCCCGCAGGGGATCCCTTCCTATCAAGTCACATGCTATCTATTCTTGGATATTAAGAACTGTTGCTAAACTCTAGGATATATGCACTACAATATCTATCACCTGCATCGTTACCTAGATTGCTAGCTCTTGAGCCTACTACCACCTGTAACTTATATCCTTGCATTAACTTAGCATCTCCTGTACACTTCATCTGCTATCCCCTACCACCTGTTACTTGTACATGATTGCTAACCCTCCTGCATACTATCTATCACCATCTGCTATCGCTCCTGCAACATTACTACCTGAGTGCCTATCATTAATTGCTATCACTACTCAAGCCTATTCCTTCAGTATATCACCTCAATACTATTGCATAGATATCTATAACTCCAGCAACATCTTATCTGAGTGTTTGTGTATGTGCATACTGAAGCGGGCTGAGCCACTATGATGAGTCAGGAGAGTTGGATAAGGTGATTCAACACATCTCTACAAGACTACTGAGTGGAAATTCTGCAGCTGCAAATCCAGTTCACTAAATCAAACCCCAGAGCGTTACAGATTGCACGAACCAGAAAAAATGGATTCAGCAGAATTAGCCACTCATGTGATGCACCTAACACAAAAGGTAGATGCATTAATTGTTTCTCTTACCGAAGTGCAAAAAGAAAATCAGACTTTGAGACAGCAGATAGCCCGTGTATCACAGCTCACTGCTGCTCAACACCGTGAGCCCAAAATAAACCCTCCACAAGTGTTTACAGGTGATCGGAAAAAATTTCGTGAATTTAAAAACGCATGTCAATTGCTTTTTAATTTAAAACCTCGTACTTACAATACAGACCAAATTAAAGTCTGCACCACTATCTCATATATGTCAGGTGATCCACGGGCTTGGGCAGACTCTCTCTTTGAGAAAAATGACCCTCTTCTCAACTCCTATCCTGCGTTCCTAGCAGAACTCTCTAGCCTGTATGAAGACCCAAATAGGCAGAGTACTGCTGACAGCCAATTGAGGGCTTTAAAACAGGGAAGGAGACCTGTTGAAGACTTCGTAGCAGAGTTCAAGAGATGGACCCTTGATTCAGGGTGGAATGATGCATCTCTGCGAACCCAGTTCAGGCTCGGGTTATCCGAAGCCGTTAAAGACGAGCTCGCCCGAGCGGATTTACCTGGCACTTTGGATGCCTTAACACAACTCAGCATCAATATTGACAGACGTTTACGAGAAAGGAAGGCTGAGAAAATGGGAGTACCATTACCCAATCCTTCTCGGTTTTCGTCCTTTGACCCTACTCCTATGGAGGTAGGAATCATACGCCCACCATTATCGTCTGTTGAACGAACCAGGAGAAAATCTCAAAATCTCTGCATGTATTGCGCTTCCGCTGATCATCTGATAAGCGTCTGTCCCCTTGTCCGCAAAAAAGAGGGTGAGTGTTCACATGTATTACTGGCGGGATTAACGACTTCTTTTTCTAATCCCTATCTTTTCATTCATTTGATCTTACAGTGGGACCAAAATAGAATCACTACCAAGGCTATGATCGACACAGGATCTTGTGGGAACTACATTGATACTAGTTTTGTTGCTTTGAATAAAATACCTATTATTTCAAAACCTATTCCTGTCTCTGTTAGTTTAATTAACGGTATTCCGTTATCTTCTGGTCGAATTACCAATCAGACACAAGCACTTCTTGTTACTACTAACGAGTCTCATGGTGAGACCACCTCCTTTGATGTATTATCTTCACCACATTTTCCCATTATTTTGGGGCTTCCCTGGTTACACATACATCAACCAAACATTGATTGGAAAACGCGGACACTAACCTTCCCCTCTCACTATTGCGAGACCACGTGTAACCTCCAATCTTATAAAAAAATCCTGTCCATGGTGTCAGATGAAATCACACCACCACCATGCTATCAGGATCTATCTGAAGTCTTCCTTGAGAAAAATGCTCAAGTATTGCCTCCCCATAGGGACTATGATTGTTCTATTGATCTACTCCCTAACAGTAAATTACCTTTCGGACATGTTTATCCTCTATCTCAGGATGAACTTTCTCATCTTAAGGAATACTTGGATGAGAATTTAGCGAAAGGGTTTATTAGACCCTCTACTTCTTCCACAGCTGCAGGACTTTTCTTTGTCCGCAATAAGGATCTAAGTCTCAGGCCTATCATTGACTATAGGCAGTTAAATACTATCACAATAAAGGATCGCTATCCTTTACCTCTCATTCCGGAACTCATTGAACAAGTGCGTGGAGCCACCTACTTTTCAAAGTTGGACCTAAAAGGGGCATACAATCTCATCAGTATCCGTAATGGGGATGAGTGGAAGACGGCATTCAGAACTAGATACGGACTTTTTGAATATCTAGTGATGCCCTTTGGATTGTGTAATGCTCCCGCAGCATTCCAGCGGTTTATAAATGACATCTTCAGAGACCTACTCGATGTTTGTGTTGTGGTATATCTGGATGATATACTCATTTACTCTCAATCCTTGTCTGAACATGTAAGACATGTAAGACTTGTGTTGTCCAGATTACTCGCACACAATTTATATGTAAAGCTGAAGAAATGCCTATTTCATAAGGAAGAAGTATTATTCCTAGGATACATCATATCAAAGAATGGCATCAAGATGGATATGAGCAAGATATCGTGTATTCTGGATTGGCCTGTACCAACAACTCGTAAGGCATTACAACGATTCCTTGGGTTCTCAAACTTTTATAGGAAGTTCATCAAGAACTTCTCTTCTATTGTAAGACCGCTCACACAACTCACAAGTGTGAAAAAACATACAAATGGTCTGAAGAAGCAAATAAAGCTTTCCGCTTGTTAAAATCAAGCTTCACTTCTGCTCCCATACTACGCCATCCAGACCTATCCCTCCAATACATCCTAGAGGTGGATGCGTCAAATATGGCTGTAGGAGCAGTTCTTTCCCAACGACCAACGAATACTTCACCACTCCACCCAGTTGCTTTCTTCTCTAAAGCACTAAGTAGCCCAGAGGTGAACTACCCAGTGGGTGAAAAAGAGCTGCTTGCCATAAAACTGGCACTTGAAAATTGGCGACATTTACTCGAAGGTACTCGGTTGCCAATACTCATATATACAGATCATAAGAATCTCCAATACCTTCAGACCAACAAGACCCTTTCCCATCGGCAGGTACGTTGGTCATTATTCTTCCTAAGAATTAATTTCTTAGTGACCTACACACCTGCAGATAAAAACAAGAAGGCGGATGCGTTATCACGGTTAACCGAAGATAACTGTGCTGAAATCCCTTCACTTCCTATAATACCCCATGATCGTATTATTGGTGTTGTTCGTTCCTTAAAGGAAGAGATTCTGCACAGTCTAGGACTGGATTCACCACCACCACAACTAAGTGCTGATGCAGAAGGCTTCCTCTACTTTGACAACAAACTCTACATACCTCCTGGTATGCGTACTAAAATCTTGGAACTATCACATGACGTACCTATGGCAGAACATATGGGTATGACTAAGACATTTAATTTGCTCACCAGGCAATTTTGGTGGCCTGGAATGAAGACGTCTGTACAGAAATTTGTTTCCTCATGTGACATCTGTGCAAGGTCCAAAATTGACACTACAAAACCATCTGGTCTACTTTGCAGTCTACCAATACCCAAAGTTCCATGGGAAGTTGTGTCTCTAGACTTCATAGTAGAATTACCACCTTCCAAAGGATTTACTACCATCCTAGTGTCAGTGGACCATCTGACAAAGATGGCACATTTCATTCCTATTCGCAGACTACCTTCATCTAAGGAAACAGCGGAATTACTAGTGAAACATGTGTTCAAACTACATGGAATTCCAAAGACTCTTTTATCTGACCGGGGTTCACAGTTCATCTCTAAGTTTTGGCAAGCTCTATGTCATATACTACGTATTGAGCGAAAACTTTCTTCCCCTTATCACCCACAGACCAATGGACAAACTGAAAGAGTCAACCAGTGTATTGAACAATATTTGCGTTGCTACACCTCATACCTAAAGGATGATTGGGTGGACCTCCTCCCTTTGGCGGAATTTGCTTATAATAATGCAACCCACAGTACTACTAAGCAAAGTCCGTTCTACCTAAACTATGGGTTTCATCCCACACTTCTTCCACCACGCATCCTACCATCAAGTAATCCAGTAGCCTCTGACTATCTTACCCAAATAAAAGACTCTCTGGGTTTACTTAACACCACCATCTCACATGCTCATAGCCAACAAAAAAGGTACTACGACCTTCGTAGAAGACCTTCTCCTCAATATACTATTGGGGATCTTGTTTGGCTATCTACAAAAAACTTGAGGTTGAAAATCCCCAGTAAAAAGCTTGGACCTCTGTTTTTGGGACCTTTCCCAATCGAGAAACTCATTGGGACATCTGCAGTTCGACTTACTTTACCGGCAGATCTTAAGATACACCCCATTTTCCACGTATCTCTACTAAAGCCACATATACCCAACCAAGGAATTAGACCTACCATCTTGCTTCCACCTCCAGTACAAGTTGAATGGGGAGAAGAATTTGAGATTAGGGAGATTTTGGATTCTCGTATCCACAGAGGAAAACTCCAATATCTCATCAGATGGAAAAACTATGGACCCCAAGATGACACCTGGTTGGATGCTTCTGACGTTCACGCATCCAGGCTTATAAAAAGGTTCCACTCAAAATACCCTGAGAGACCAGTGCTATAGGCCTTCTGGAGCCGGCCTTATGGGGGGGGTACTGTAAGATCCTGGTACTTTCAGTACCTTTCTAGCCTCTTACTTCCGCATTGCGTTCCACCATTCAGGTAGGTGGAACGCATATAGCTGCATGTCTCTTTAACATCTGATGACGTCATCACTAGGCGCCGCTCTGAGCGGCTATTTCAACCGACGCTGTGCACTCACAAGGTGTTCGTGCAACCGCTCGTTATACATCCCTGTCTGACGCTGCCGAATCCTCCAGCTATCTTCCTATACCTGGATTGACCGGAGCCTCGCTACCTGATCCTTTACCTCGCTACCTGATCCTTTACCTCGCTTACCAGCTAGTGATAAGTACCCCGCAGGGGATCCCTTCCTATCAAGTCACATGCTATCTATTCTTGGATATTAAGAACTGTTGCTAAACTCTAGGATATATGCACTACAATATCTATCACCTGCATCGTTACCTAGATTGCTAGCTCTTGAGCCTACTACCACCTGTAACTTATATCCTTGCATTAACTTAGCATCTCCTGTACACTTCATCTGCTATCCCCTACCACCTGTTACTTGTACATGATTTCTAACCCTCCTGCATACTATCTATCACCATCTGCTATCGCTCCTGCAACATTACTACCTGAGTGCCTATCATTAATTGCTATCACTACTCAAGCCTATTCCTTCAGTATATCACCTCAATACTATTGCATAGATATCTATAACTCCAGCAACATCTTATCTGAGTGTTTGTGTATGTGCATACTGAAGCGGGCTGAGCCACTATGATGAGTCAGGAGAGTTGGATAAGGTGATTCAACACATCTCTACAAAACTACTGAGTGGAAATTCTGCAGCTGCAAATCCAGTTCACTAAATCAAACCCCAGAGCGTTACATATTCCCTCATAATTTGCTTGGACAATACCTTAGAATGTTTGAATTTTCCTCACTTTCTACCACGGTAACAATGATAATTAAGACAAATAGAGAGGGTGAATCTTCCTACAGGGGAGCAATACCTGACAGATGTTTAAATCTTTCTCCAATCTCTCCAAAACTAGGGAAAAAATAGCCTTTAACTAAAATAACGAATCTACGTGTTTTCATCAGTAGGTCCACAACTGGCAAAAGACAACATAGGTCAAAGCAGTACAGTTTTAGGATAATGGTCCCTAATTCTTTTTTCCTTCCTTTTTTTTTAAACCTGTGTCCTTTTTACGTAAACCTTCATGAAGAAAATCTAACATTTTACATTTGGTCAGGGGCGGCCCGTCCATTAGTGGCGCAGGGGCGCCGCCCCCCTATCCATGCATCTGGCCCCCTAATCTACATGCAGGGTGCCGGACGCATGGAGCTCAATAGGTTTTTTTTTTTTTTTATGAAGCATGTGATTAGAGCCAGAGGCTTTAATCAGCTTCAACAAAGGGTGGACCTGGGGCACAGAGCACTGCGCCCTGAGCCCACCCAGTTGTGTGACAATAGCGAATGAATATTCCCTATTATCACACTAACTCTCCTCCCAGCAAATCAGGAAGTGGGTCGTGAGACCCCTTTCCCGATTGGCTGAAAGGAGAATCTATCTTATTGGCCGAGGAGAAGGAGGGAGGAGACACACAGCCATAGAGAGGAGAAGCAGTAGAAGCACAGATCCACCAGCCACCACTGGCAGGCAGACAACTAGCAAAAGCAATGTGCCCTTGTGTATCTTCCATGACAGGTTCACATTGATTCTGGCAGACTTGCCTGTGCTGAAGGCTGAAAACCCATTGTCGAAAAAAACCCACCTCTGAAATTTTGGGATGGTAGCAGCCTATGTGTATCCTCCTCACTTACGAAAACAGCTGTCTTGGGAACGTCACATGAGCTGAATGCATCTAGAAACTCCAGACAAAGTGTTGCATGTGATCATGATGTCATGGATTCCTAGTGAATTGATGAGCTACAGTACATTCTTGGAAACCTGTGCCCAACACAAAAAGCAGCAGCCTCAGCTTCACATGTCTGTGAGTAAGGCAGATACACAAAACAGAGCAGTGTTATCTATTGATCATGTGATCACAAATCTAGTAGTTTGTTTTTTTTACATTTATGGAGGGGATCATTTCTTGTACATACAGACTTCAGTTTATATAAGATCTGTGTATATAGCAAGATTTCGCAAAGTATATAGAAAGCAAACCTAGATCAGTTTTCATGAAGATTTAAAATGTCATTCAACTGCAATCTTGGGATGGTAAAACATGGATCTTAATGGAAGTGCTGTCACACTAAACAATTTTTTAGAAGGCGTTTAACAAGTTTCAAGTAGTGGTAAAGCTCACAAAAAGCCTGCTAACAGCTTGTTCAAAATGGCAGGTAGCCCTCCAATTTCAGATCTGTTTTAAAAGCAGCAGAGTTGTGCTTCAAATAGACAATGCAACCTTGCCTACGTACTGTTGGGTAAGTGTCTGTGAAAGGGCACGACCCCCCCCCCGGCCCCCTAGGGGTGGATTGTTGAGAGTTTTCAGGGCAAGTAGAATGTTAGAAGTTAGCAGAGGGTACTGCCAGTACAGGGAAATCAGGGGCATACTGGAGGTGGGCAAGCTGGCACTGTTGATGGGGGACAGATGGAGGATGACAGCTGGAAGCTGATGGGGGGGGGATGTGCAAGTGTCGCAGGGAGCGTTGTCAGTGCAGGATGATTTGCAGCATGTGTGTATAGCAAAGCATGCAATACCACAGTTTACATTGTGATGTTGTAGTCCTGGTCCCTGACTGTGTAATGTGATGTCCTTCTGCTGATGATAGGTCTGGTATGCTGTGCAGCATGATACTAGAGATGAATGATGACAGATGTCAGGAATAATAGGTGAGCCTAGTAGTAGAGTGTGATAAAAAGTGTGCAAGTGTGTTTCTGCATCACATCCATTCTCACTCTCAGTCTATATCACATATGTGGGGGGGTTACTCTCAGTCAGTGTATCCCATAATAGGGTGTCTCTCACAGTATATCCCATAATAGGGCCCCTGCTCCCTATTATGGGATATACTAATTCTGAGAGACCCCTTAATATGTGATATATTGGGAGAATTTGTTCACGCAAGCTAAATACAGGGGACAAATAGGGTGGAGCCTATGAGGGGTGTGGCTTATGAGAAGTGGGATGGGTCAAATGAAAAGTGGGAGGGGTCCAAATGGAAGGACGGGGTCTGACGCCCCACCATCTTAAAACTTCACCAGCCGCCACTGCATGTGGTCTATATTTATTTACATTTCAGGTGTACAGATCTGTGCAACTGCAAAGATCAGTCCACATTGTTGACATTTCTAAAAAGTAATTGCAGGCATCAAAAGAAAACTTATTAGGCTCCTTTCATACGAGGCAGACTTTGTCCACTGTCTTTACACTGCCTAAACATTCAATCCCGGTAAGTAACACCAATCCCGGTAACCTCATATCTCTTGATTACAGATGTTAACTCTATACCTCCTTGCCTCCACTTATTACCTAGCCATGTCTGCCCTTCGACTATTTTCTTTTTTTTGCTCCAAGCCTATCTTTTTGCATGTGACGGGCAGCAAGGAGGGGGTTCAACTAACAGCAGCAGCAAATGTGTACCAGGATATCTTTATTGAGTGTATAAAAGTGTCCACAGAAATGTTTAGTAAAAAAACAAAAAACAAACCACACATGTATGCATGCACAGTTCTGCAGTGAAAGATCCTAAAGGAATGTCTGACAGAACATTGGTGCTTTGCACTCTATGTTTCATTGTGGGGGAAGTAAGGGGCATTGTGGCTCTTTAAAGAAGGGCTCAGATGCTAAATTTGCACTGGGACCAGTAGCTCCTCCAGCTCACTGGCTACTCGATTGTAACCCAATTCAACATATACTCTTTTGTAATGATCAGGCATGTTTTTACAATGAGAGAATAAAACTGCACATGCGTTTGTCTTCATGTGATTAATGTTGCGTGTTTGTTGGCCATTTTGCAGTTAGTGGTTGCTGAAGTGTGATATAAATGTTTACAAGCAACATTGCAAAGTTTGAATAATCTCTTTGAAAAATGTATTCCCTGCTATTAGATGATCTTCATTTTTATAAATCATCATAATGAGAAGTGATTCTGTCTAAGCTTAGCAAAGTTGTTTTACGTTTATGACCCACTTCCATAATCCAGTTGATAAATTGTTGTGCACTGAGGCTGTTTTATGAAAACTGGAGCAAAGGAACAAAAAAAAAAAGGACTGATGTCCACAGCAGCTAGTCTGATGTTACGGTGGCCACACATAAGTAGATAACTCACTCAAAATAATGTGTAGCAAGTCTTTCACCTGTCACGCCAAGCGTACCCTACTGTGCTTTGATGCACTGTTTTCTTAATGTCTGTAACAGCCAGGCAGCAATATCACCACCCAAAACCAAATTCCTACCTTGTTCTTGATAGAGATACGCCTACTGTGGCATTGTTTTAGCAGTGAAATGGTACATGAGTCTCCAGAACAGCTAGCTCAGGAGAAGATTTAAAATAAGGTCAGGTATGTTAACTGCACAAAGGAGAGAGACTGAAGTCAGTCAGGGCACCCATGAGGAACCAGGGATGCTCAGGGAGTGAAATGGAAATCTTATGGATCCTATTGGTGGGTGTTGAGGGCAGGACTCTTCTACCCAGGCCATAGCTGTGCTGTCTGACCATGCTGTTAAGGATTCAGGATGAGGAAGAGTAGTTTGTGGGAGCAACACACAGAGGATGTGCATCTAAAACAGACAGGCCCCCGTTCTAGTTGTACACCGAGAGGGGAGAGAAACAGTCTTCAAGGCAAAGTAGTGTGAATGTGTTTCTCTATTATCTTGAACCCTGTAAGGAAAAATGTGGTGTGCTATGCTACACCAGTTGTTAAATAAACATGGGCAGGAAGCCCTAAATTACATGCGCACTTGCTCATTACAAGCTCTCTTTTAAAAGATAAATCTCATACTACATAAATGATAGAAATACCGTAGTGGTTGTAGACATTAAGAGTCAAGCAGGTGCTCAGGCTAATACACACACATATATATATATATATATATATATATATATATATATATATACATAGCTCAAATTGTAGTGGCAGTGGTAAACCATGCATGAGACAGGGACACCCAGGAACAGTCTAGGCAGGTTTGTCCTGTGCTTTTGTTGAGCAAGGCAGTAAACAAACACATTTTAGTGCGGGTTGGCTTTGGACAGCAATTTAATAGAATAAAGCAAACAAAACATCTGCCTGCTAAGCCACTAATTAAACTCAGGTTAGTTCCTGGCTAACAAAGTGTCCCTCACGGCATTCACAAAATAAAAAGCCAGCCTTTTACCTTATGGTATTTTGTCAGCACTCAGGCTTTTCACCCAGAAGCAGGCTTTCAAAGTAGATAGAGTAAGAGAAAGAGACATGACCATCAATCAGATCACATAAAAAGGCCTGTGGATAGATGAGAAAATTGAATGGGGCATGGCTAACAGAAAGGATGTGGGCCTAGGATGTGGATCAGTCCTTGGTAGGCAGAGGAAAGAAATTAGGCGGTGAGCCCAACACTAAAAATAGGAGGGGCTTAAAATGTGAGCCTACTGTGTACACAGTAACATATGCACCAGACCTTATACCCTAAAACAATCTTTAATTACTGTGCTATGGCCAGAAGTCTAACCAACATATACACAGCTCAGCACAATACTTTTTAAAACATGAATATCTTGTATTACATATGATTTTCTGCACATAACCTAGCTTAAAGAAGAAATAAGAAGAATCATTAACATAGTCACTGACTACTGAGCAATCAAAAATTGTTGTGTTATATCAAAAAAGGATTGCAGTGGTCAGGTGCATGAAATATACTGTATAGTGAATATGGATGAGGTGTGAGGAGTGCGTAATGCTCAGAGCACAGGGGTTAGGAGAGCATAATGCACAGAGTGCAGGGGTCAGTAGTGTGTAACGCATAGAGCACCAGGGTCACACATGTGGGACCAGTACTGCTCCCCTATGAAATTTCTTCAGGATAGATCTTCCTACCAGTGCAGATACCCCCTTAGTACAGCTTCCCCCAAGACAGATCTTCTCCCTTAGTACAGCTAGTACAGCCCCCCTCCCCCCCAGTACAGAGACTCCTCCAAGTATATCTCCCCCCAGTACAGATCTCCTCCACCTTAATAAACCCCCCCCCCCATAAAGCTCCACACCAGCACAGCTCCTCCCCAGTACAGATCTCCCCTCTTAATACAGCTCCCCCAGTCCAGAATCCCCCCCCCCCCACAGTGCAACTCCCCTCAAATGTGAATCTTCCTTCCAGTACAGATTCCCTACCTAATTAGTACAGCTCCCTCCAAATACAGCCCTCCCACCATTCACCTAGTACAGCTCCCCCCAAGTACAGATCTTCCCCCTAGTACTATAGGAGAGGATCATCTCACAGTTCCTATCCCCACTATAGCTGGTGACAATATCCAATGCTTCTGGGTATGAGAAAACATGTGACCTCTTCCTTATGATACAGTGCTCAGGTCAAGCATATCAAGGTGCTCGCTAGATAATTAATTATAATTGAGGCAATGACATTACTGCTCCCCTTGGCCCCCTAAATCAAAGGACAACTTCAATTTCATTTAGACAAATAGACACCCTAAAATGAGTATAATTGATGCAGGAGTTTTAACTTGCTGTTATTGGGCTTGGTGATAGTATTTCTTTATATATATCTGTGACTTTAGAAATCTTGGGTATATTTCATTTCATTCAGTAAAAAGTCCTTATATTTTTCTAAATTGTTTACTTTCTCAGTTTCTGATTCAGTTATACTAGAGCTCAACTGTGTACAACAGAAAGGTTCTCTTTAAAATCTAAACCAGTTAATTCCCCTTGCTTTTACATCTGATCCTATTTGATTTACGGATTTGGAAGTGTAAGTGTTTACATTCTGACCCCTGACCCCCATTCCATGCCATGAGGATTTTATCCAGACTGTTCTAAATCTCCCTGTTCACATCAACTCCTCACTTGGCTGTATTGTGTTTGCTATACACTTTGCTAATGTTGTTTCACTTAATCTCAGACAACAAGCAGCAAATCCCATGTGGTAAGTCCTTTGAAGAAAACCTGCTTGCCTCTGCCCCTCCTGCGTGCAGCTCGGTTAAACACATATAGAAACATTTACAACATTATCTCTCACTGCCAAACAGCTTAAGTCAGACATGGCCTGTCCCGAAGCCCATGCAAAAAAGGAAAGTGACCTTCAGAGGACCCACAGGCCTCTGGGAGAACAGAAGCAGCATGGGTTCTCAAATGTGGCGGGACAGTTCTTCTTACAAAAACAAAAGCCTTAAAATTGTTTTGCTTTCTCAGTGCCCCCCTAGTGAGGATCATACTGGGAGAGATGGAGTGAAAGATTTGCTTTTGGCAAATTTTTGGAGCATGGATAGACTTTGTATTGATTTTCTTATTTTTTCCCAGTACTATCTTTTGTGATAAAGAGAATAAACAAGGGTGAGCGTGAGAGAGAAAAATCTATGTATCACCAGGGATGGCTGTGAGGAGCACAAAGGGAATAGGCAGCACTTGCTGGAAAAATAATAGGAAAAAAATATATTCTTTAAATAACAATAATAAACATAATAAAAAAATTCAAAGAGTAGCAATTCATGTCTAGTTATGTGGTTGCACTGAAAAATATATACTAATGTGCTATTGGACAAACTATTTGCAAGACAATCTACAGTAATATTTTTATAAATATTAGAAAGTATGAAGCTATTGTCCTTTTAATAGGTACTGCAAAAGAGGACCTGCCATGCAAATTTGAAAATCAACTATAATAGGAACAGTGCATTAATTCTCAGCACAGGGAATGTAGAACTGAAAAAAAGGAGACATACTAACAGTCCTAAATGACCCCATCCTAATAAGAGACTTGAACTGAGTATTAAAGGAGAAGTATAGACAAAGTTATTTTGGCTATACTTCTCTTGTAGGTCACAGGAGTGCAGTTTGTTCTGCACTACTCTGACCCTTTTTTCACCAGACAGCGGGCTAAAGCTTGCTGTCAGCTGGCGTCACTTAGCTGGTCCAAGCTCGGGAAAGATTCCGACCATATGGTCGGGATCCACCTAGATGCCGCAGCCTAGACGGGCACCTGGCTCAGCCTCTCAGCAATCCGATGAGAGCCTGAACAAGCCCCTCCCACCCAATCCACAGCCCAGCTCTCCAGTGAGAGCAGGAGGGGTAGCTGACAGTCACCGCTCTCTGCCCAGTGTGATCAGAGGTCTTTGATCACTCAGTTCTCACTGCATAGCGTGCAGGGGACAGATGCAGCACCAAATTGAAGCTGAATCCACCTAGGTGTGAATAAATGTTTTTTTTTTTAAGTCCATACTTTTAAACCGTAATTGACCATAACACTTAACTCTTAAACATAACCATCAACATCACCCCTAGCATTAAAAAGATAAAACACAACCCACTAAAACAAACCTTCTCTTTAACCCTCAACTGTTGAAACTTGGCCTAACTATCACACTTAATACTCTAAATCTAACCCTTACCTCTACCTTGGCACTTAGGCTAGGACTTACACCCATAAACCCTTATTCAAATTTTATTCCTTACATTAATACATACATATACTTACATAGTTAGTAAGGTTGAAAAAAGACACCAGTCCATCCAGTTCAACCTGTGGTGTGCGAGTGTTCTTATGTTTATGTAAATAGTAAACAATTTAATCCTGTACGTTGTGATCAATAAGGTGTCCATCTAATCGTTTTTTTAAACTATCGACACTCCCTGCTGATACCCCTGTTTGTGGAAGAGAATTCCAAATCCTTACCGCTCTGACAGTAAAGAACCCTCTACGCAGTTTAAGGTTAAGCTGCTTAACTTCCAATTTTAGTGACGGCCATGTGTCTTTTTAAACTCCCTTTCACTGAAAAGTTTTTTTCCCTATGTTAAGATCACCAGTATAGTATTTGTACATCGCTATCATATCCCCTCTCAAGCGTCTCTTCTCCAGAGGGAATAAGTACTTGCTTGATAATACTTGAAACAAATAGCCTGAGGATCCTGCAAGCCACTATAAAAAAAAGTTAATGCATATAGGGTTAATTGTAATTGAAAGCTGCAGGCACCTAGCACCCTCTCATTCAAAAAGTTTCATGTGCAAAATACTGAATTATAAATAGTGCTGCGCTCCCACACCAGATCAAAAAAACAAATACCGTATTTTCCGGCGTATAAGACGACTTTTTAACTCAGGAAAATAATCTCAAAAGTCGGGGGTCGTCTTATACGCCGGGTATCGTCTTATACGGCGGATGCTGGAGCCGAACTGGAGAATATGCGGTGGGGGAGTGAGAGCACTTCAGCTATGCTGCCACACAGACTGCCTAAGCTGACAGAACACCCATCCAGGCTCCCCCGCCCCTACCTCCACCGCTGTCCAAGTTAAAAAGCCTGTGATTTGTTGTAACTAGGGGCGGTCCTAGCAACCAATCTGCCTGTTAAATGGAAAGATGGACACTTCCTGCCTTATGCTCGGACATGCTGCATCCTCTATCTGCTGTGTAAGGTAAGGGGGGGGGGCTGTAAAGGGGACTGTGAGTAATGTGCTCACAACTGTAGAAGAGACTGGGATACAAGGAGGGTGACTGTGGAGGGGATTGGGATACAAGGAGGGGTACTGTGGAGGGGACTGGGATGCAAGGAGGGGGGTTGTGGAGCATGGCAGCTCCCATGGATTTATTGTTTTATACTTCCTTTCAGCTTTAGAGTGAATTTGGTGAATTTGGAAAAGTTTAATCCACTTACACTGTTTTATGCATATTCTATATTTTAACTGGAAAAGTTGGGGGGTCGTCTTATACGCCCAGTCGTCTTATACGCCGGAAATACATAAATAATAAAATCAAAATATATAAATTATGAAGCAATATCGCAAAGCTGTGAAAAACATTTCTTAATAATAATGTGTAAATCCACTCGTAATTATAGTACAAATTAGTGATATTACAGTCCATGCATTATAAAGTGATATGGATTTGTAATATTTTTCTCTGTCACCGATATCCTTATAGTGCAAAGTCTTCTCTCTTCCTTCTCCTTTAGTGCAATAATTGAGAGAGACTACATTCATGTGTCACCACGAAAATCGTGCTCCCCCCCTGAGTTAGGTTCCCACCTCTGATATTGTGACCTTGCAATTAAGCTTGGTTTATATGCACATTTTGACCTCTCCCGGGCCCCGGGTATCAATATCCAGTACACCTCCACTACTGACTCCCTATCTTCACTGTCCCCTCCTCTCAGCAAAGTTCTGATGTTACATATAAAAACAGAGCTCGATGGTGCTTATATCCCTAAAAAGTTTCACTTTATTAAAAACAGAAAATGGGTACTCACAGACTCCTGGTGCTTCCAGCGCACCACTCTAAACAAACACAAAAAAAAAATGTAAACATTTGAGGATAGACCTTCTATGTTTTGTACTTAGCTTACAATTCTTATTTAGTGCCCACTTAACTGCTGCCATTGCACCTTCATGATTGGTATTATGTGTAAAGCAAGGCAACATCTGCTGTCGCCATTACGGTGTTCTCTCAAATCCTACATTGCTGCAGTAATTGCAAAGTATGTTTGGTATCTTTTAAATATGCTGTTGTCTCTTGTACCGGTGGTTGCAAGTGGATATCTATATATTCTCCTAAATGGGCAGTAAGAGCTGGTAGGAGCTGGTGGAGGTTAGAGACCTTGTGCTCCTCCACCTTCCATTCAAGGATGCCCCACAGATGCTCAATAGGGTTTAGGTCTGGAGACATGCTTGGCCAGTCCATCACCTTTACCCTTAGTTTCTTTAGCAAGGCAGTGGTCGTCTTGGAGGTGTTTTTGGGGTTGTTATGTTGGAATACTGCCCTGCGACCCAGTCTCTGAAGGGAGGGGATCATGCTCTGCTTCAGTATGTCACAGTACATGTTGGCATTTATGGTTCCCTCAATAAACTGTAGCTCCCCAGTGCCAGCAGCACTCATGCAGCCCCAGACCATGACACTCCCACCACCATGCTTGCCTGTAGGCAAGACACACTTGTCTTTGTACTCCTCATCTGGTTGATGCCACACACGCTTGACACCATCTGAACCAAATAAGTTTATCTTGGTCTCATCAGACAGCAGGACATGGTTCCAGTAATCCATGTCCTTAGTCTTCTTGTCTACAGCAAACCGTGACAGCCATGCAGACCAATTTGATGCAGTGTGCGGCGTATGGTCTGAGCACTGACAGGCTGACCCCCCACCCCTTCAACTTCTGCAGCAATACTAGCAGCACTCATACATCTATTTTCAAAAGGCGACCTCTGGATATGACACTGAGCATGTGCACTCAACTTCTTTGGTCGACCATTGCGAGGCCTGTTCTGCCTGGAACCTGACTTGTTAAACCACTGTATGGTCTTGGCCACCGTGCTGCAGCTCAGTTTCAGGGTCTTGGCAATCTTCTTATAGCCTAGGCCATCTTTATGTAGAGCAACAATTCTTTTTTTTTCAGATCCTCAGAGAGTTCTTTGCCATAAGGTGCCATTTTGAACTTCCAGTGACCAGTATGAGAGAGTGAGAGTGATAACACCAGATTTAACACACCTGCTTCCCATTCACACCTGAAACCTTGTAACACTAACGAGTCACATGACACCGGGGGGGGGGGGGTAATGGCTAATTGGGCCAAGTGGGTTGTCACATGAAAAGATATAATAAAAAGATTTACTAGTCGATCCCGGGCTCAAACCCTGCTCAAGTCCTTGGTTCCCATCCCTTGGTCTTCGGACAAAATCCATTACCTAGGTATTGACCTACCAGCTGATCCCACTAAACTCTTGATAGTTAATGTAACTAGACTTCGCCGCAAATTGGACACGGAAACCACACGTATGAAATCTTTGTACTTAAACTGGCATGGAAGGGTGACCGCATACAAAATGTTCTTATTACCCCAAATCCTGTATCTGTTCAGAGCTCTCCCCGTACACTACCCAGTAACGAGTTTGGCCAAATTCTCTACCCATATGAAAAATATATCTGGGAGGGCAAGAGGGCTCGCTGCTCTTCCTCCATCCCGACCACCAAACGATGCTACGGAGGGGCTGCGATACCTGATATTCAGGGATACTACTGGGCCACTGTGTTAGCTCAAACACGCCACTGGTTTCATACGACAGATTCTCCCTTTTGGGTAGACCTAGTAACTAACATATCCCCCACCACGACTCTTCTGGACTTACTCCTAGGAGATACGTGGCTCCCGTGGATTCTCTCTACTCTTTCCCCCACTATGCAAGCCTCGCTGAGGGCCTGGCGCAAAGTTACCGGGCCTGATAAGGACCGTGTACTTATCCCCACCAAAATTATCCTGTCCTCGATCCTGTATGTGCACATGCCTGACCTCCCCTCAAGCATCACTGCCAAGGGGAACATTACTTCCATACAGCACCTCTACGAACAAGACACCCTGCTGTCCCCTGAACAGATACAGACCAAATACCATGTACCACGCGCAAGGTTTTTCCAAATCTATCGTATATACACCACTTCATGCGCCAACACCCCGTTCAGAGCACCAGAGTGGAGGGGAAAGTATGGGATCTATTTACAGCTGCTCCCATAGATTCGCCGAAGCTGTCTAACTTTTACCATGCTATTTTGGACAACGACACATTCTTCAAAACGCTAACCATGTTCAAGTGGGACAGGGATCTCCGGGAGAGCTTCTCGGTGTCTCAATGGAGACGTGCATTATCGGAAGCCAACCGACACACTCACTGTGCTAATCATTGGGAGATGACCCTCAAACTTACCCACAGATGGTATTACACCCCATACCGGTTAGCGGGCTTCTCCAATAAATACTCCCAATTGTGTTGGAGGGATTGCTCCTGCGTAGGCACACTACTTCATATAATGTGGTCCTGCCCGTCTCTCACCAGCTTGTGGAACCAAGTGTTCAGCTTTATCGCAAAACACACAGGATGCATAATCACACCTAACCTAGCTCTAGCCATTCTACACTTAGGTATTGACAACCTCCCCCTAGTATATAGACCGTGGACCTCGCATGTCCTTCTAGCCACTAGAACGCTCATACTGAGGAAGTGGAAGTCCACTGACACACCTAACATGTCTGAAGTGATCTCATTGTTACGTATGAACTACCAATTTGAAAAGTCTCTGGCAATCAATAATTCGCAGCTACAGAAATTTACTAAGTTCTGGGACTTCTGGTCCACTGATTGAATGTTATGTTATGTCATATTCTTGAAGTTTAACTGCATCTCAATGTATATTCTTGTTCACAGTGATTGCCATGTACTTGTTATATCAAAATGCTATTTGCTTTTTTTCTGTTTGTTTTACATTTACCTCAATAAAAATTATTTAAAAAAAAAAAAAATATTTACAAAAATGGGGTGTACTCACTTTTGTGAGATACATTACATTACATTGGGCATAGGGATTACACCCTGAAGATTGGTGAAATTATGAGGGGCTCCTAATACATACAGGGTATACCATAACATTTGGTATTATCTTATTTTGAGATTGTATTTTGAAATACGGGTTGATTTTTGATACTTTCAAGGATTTCCCCACTATTGGTAGTGTGGGGATTCACTCAGTGGTAGGCGTGGATGACCCCTTGGGGGGGGTTCGTTACACAGGGACACAGCCGAGAAGTGGTTGCAAACAACACTTTGGTTTATTCTTGCAGTTTACTTCACACAATTGCAAGCCTCAAAACAGCAAAATAAAAATAAAACACAAAATAAATCCTTGCCACTGTGGGCAGCTACCTTCACACACTGGAACCTATCTAATGAAGTCTGTCCCCAACCTACTGTTGGGCAGACTTGGCTGGTCATACAGCAGACTCTCAATAGTCCATGTTTTATCTCTTCACACAGCACATGTTCATTTAAGCTGTCCCTTTGTTTTTCTCTTCACATTGAACAAGTCCCTTTGTTTGTCTCTTCACATAGCAAACAGTTCATTTATTTCTTCCACATAGAAATAGTTCATTTTCTCACCTTGAGAAGTCTTCACTCTTAATTAATTTCCCCTTCACACAGGAAATGTCCATTGGTTTCTTTTCACCTAGAAACGATCCAAGACCTCAGCTTGAGTAATCTTCACACTTGTTACCCTCCTCAGCTTCACATCGCTTAAGGAGGTCTTCCCCATGCTCACACAGCTTTCAGGGGGCACACATCTGACTGACCTCCTCTCCCAGCCCACACGGCGACAGGAGGCAGCCATCTGACTGTCCTCCTCTCCCAGCCCACACAGCGACAGGAGGCAGCAATCCTTAGACTTCTTTTGGACAAATTATAGAGGCCTTCATTTCCTCATTCCGAACAGCTGAATGGTTTTCAACTTCCTGCTGGCTATCTCTGCAGCCGACACCCTATAGTAATTGGTGAACTTTCCAAACCAGGTGGAGATGTATCTCCTGTCTGTGACTACATCCCCAGATTTACCAGACTTCCTGTCACAGTAGTTATTATATAGTGTTTGACATTTATCGCTTTATACTGTATACATATGTTGATGACATAAGATACAGTAGTGAATGGTTGATGGGAGGTTTCGAAATGTGCATAGGTTGATACCACGTTGCTGTCCTGTATTTTAAGGAATAAATGATATGTATGGATGGGGAACAATTGCAACAATAATGTAGTACATCCATTAGTAGCGAGTACATGAAAGGTACGAGTTACACCACATGGAAAATGGCAGCGTCCAATTAGCTACAATAAAATTGCGCTCACAATAACATATATAAATCTGATTAGATCACTGCCCAACAGAAATCCCCCTGATGAAGACAAGTGACCCTGTGTCGACACGTGTAGAAGAGGGGCCAGGACAGTGAGGGCACTCGATAGTTACTTAGCACCTATGACCAGGAGTGCGAGCGGCTTACGTGCATAGATAGAACCACCGCAAGGACTTTTTGTGTTTGTTTAGAGTGGTGCGCTGGAAGCACCAGGAGTCTGTGAATACTCATTTCTGTTTTTTAATAAAGTGAAACTTTTTAAGGATATAAGCACCATAGAGCTCTTTTTTTATATGTAACATCGGAACGTCGCTGAGAGGAGGGGACAGTGAAAATAAGGTGTCAGTAGTGGGGGCATACTGGATATTAATCCCTGGGGACCGGGAGAGGCCAAGCCTAAACCAAGCCTAATTGCAAGGTCACAATACTAGAGGTAAGAACCTAACTGAGGGGGGGAATAAGATTTTCGTGGTGACACATGAATGTAGTCTCTCTCAATCATTACACTGAAACAGAAGGAAGAGAGCGGACTTTGCACTGTAAGGATATCGGAGACGGAGAAAAATATCACAAATACATATCACTTTATAATGCGTGGACTGTAATATCACTAATTTTTAATTCAGTAAGTTCAATGCTTGTAGTCTTTCCCCATAGCTGAGATCCTCTAGTCCCCTTATTAGCTTTGTTGCCCTTCTCTGGACTCCAGTTCCAGCACATCCTTCTTGAGGAAAGGTGCCCAGAACAGGACGGTATAATCAAGATGCGGCCAGACGAGTCTTGTAGAGTGGGAAAATTATCGTTTTATTTCTGGTGTAAATCCCCATTTTAATGCATGCCAGTATTCTGTTGGTTTTGCTTGCAGCAGCTTGGCATCTACTAGGACCCCCAGGTCCTTTTCCATTCTAGATTCCCCCAGAGATTATCCTCCTAGTGAGTAACTTGCATTTGTATTTTTAGCACCTAAATGCATTACTTTACATTTTTCAACAATAAACCTAATTTGCAATGTAGTTGCCCAACCCAGTATTTTATTTAGGTGGTCTTGTAAGGTTTCCAAAACCTGCGCAGAAGTTATGGCACAGCTTAACTTTGTATCATTCACAAATATTCAGATTGAGCTATGTATACCATTCTCTATATCAGTTATAAATAAATTAAACAGAATTGGTCCCAGGACAGATCCTTGGGGGACCCCACTTACCACACTGGACCATTCCGAGTACTCGTTATTTATCACCAGCCTTTGGACCTGCCCCTTTAGCCCATTTTCAATCCAGGTACTCACCCTATGGTCCATGCTGACAGACCTCAGTTTGTAAAGTAAATGTTTGTGGGGGACTGTATCAAATGTCTTTGCAAAATACAGATATACCATGTCCACAGGCCTACCTTTATCTAGATGGCAGCTCACTTCCTCATAGAACGCTAATAGATTAGTCTGGCATAATCGGTCTTTCATGAAACCATGCTGATTACTACTAATGATACTGTTTTCATTACTAAAATATTTGATATACTGTAGTACCTTATCATCCCCTCCAATAGCTTGCAGACTATTGATGTTAGGCTAACTGGCCTGAAGTTTCCATGGATATATCTTGGCTCTTTTTAAAATATTGGTACCATGCTGGCTTTTTTCCAATCAGCTGGTACCATTCCAGTCAGTAAACTGTCCATAAACTGTCCATAAAAATAAGGAACAATGGTCTAGCTTTCACCTGACTGAGTTCCTTACGGACCTTCGGGTGTAAGCCATCTGGTCCTGGTGACTTATTTATGTTAAGTTTTTCAAGTCTATTTCTGATACTAGCTTCTTTTAGCTATAAGGGTGCATTCTGTGATGTATTATTAACATTACAGTTTTTGTTACAATATCCCCCTTTTTCCTTCATGAAAACTGAGGAGAAGAATGCATTTTAAATCTTTGACTTCTCTTTGTGTTTTGTAAGTAAATCCCCTGCATCATCCTTTATGGAGCCAATATGTTCTGGCCTCACTTTCTTACTGTTAATATATTTAAAACATTTCTTGTTTTTTTTTTTTTTTTTTTACTTTCCTCCACTATGTGCCTTTCATGGTTCTTTTTTAGCTTACCTGATTGTGCCCTTACATTTCTTATTGCTTTCCTTATATTGTAGGATAGCTGACAATGACCCCTCATCCTTATATTTTCTTTTGCTTTTATATGCATTTTTACATTTCTTACCCTGACCCTAAAGTAAAGTTATTAAACCTAACCCTTAACGCAATGTCTTACACAGGATAGACCCCTACAGCAGTATACCTATCATATCCTGCACCTGCACCAGGGTAGTATATTATTATGTATTATGGAGTGCTCTGTAGCAGGAACTCAAGTGTAAGACATGACCGATCCAGTTTCTAAAGCCCCCCACAACCACTAGTACTCTCCGAACTGGGGTCTGGAGCACAGCAAGCCACACACCGAGTACCATCAGGCTGCATGTTCCAAATCAGGTTTCTATGGCGTTTTGAAGGATGTGGTGCATTGAACTAATTTTTGGAAAAAATTTTAGATTGTATATTATTTTGATTAAATATAACAAAATAGGCATTTTAACAGCATACACTAGAGGAAATTAAAAATATGTGAAGTTGATTTAACCATTCATTTAGATCAGTTAAAAAAAAGAGTTGGATAAAATATTGATGCCTCTATTGTTAACATTACTGAGCAGGGGTCAGTAAATGTCAGCAAATTAAGGGAGAACAAAGATTCTTATTTATCAAGGTTTCTCACATAAAACCTCCCTGTATTGCCCCTAGCAACCAATTTAAAAAAACGTTAATTCTCTAGTATAGGTTTAAATATGATATGCAGCAAGAAATCAGAAACTGATAGTTCATTTCATTAAACACTGTGATAAATAAGGCACTTTGTTTCAAGTTACTCCTACGAGGTATCACCTGAGACAATATTCAACCTTTGACTCGTGGTAGAAGTTTCATACTGTAGGCTCCCCTAGGACAAGTAGACTGTGCTGTTTAATAGACCACATTCCAAATGCAGCATATTACAGATATTACAGATATAGAGATCTCAAAATATTATTGAGAAGGCACAAGAAGCTGTACAATGCATCTGCCTTTACTTAAATAATAAATATAAATGACAAGAATATCATATAGGATGCAAAAGAAGGTCAGAGATTAAAAATTACCCCATACACAAAGATTCAGGCGGAAGTAATGTGGAATAATACAATAATGGTTGAATATTTTAACACAGAAATCTTTAAAAATATTTTCACAAATGCATGTTTGTATGTTCTTTCTTTGACTATGCAACCAGTCTTTTAAAAAGATTGTACAGAGAAAGAAAAGTTGGATAAATAGATTACACGACTACAGGGACGTATTACACCTGTGAAAGGGTAAAATACTGGGTGAAGTTTCCCTATTGTGAAGGAGGGAGTCAGTTAAGGTAGGAAGAGTCTGCTGTAAGTGTCTAGGGATGGCCATTTCAAAAGTTACAGCAGAGCTGAAAAGTTCATACAAGCACCCTTTTTTGTTTCACATTTGAGCAGCTCTATTGGCAAAGCATCTTAGCAGGAAGAGACTTTAGGGTACCTGCTAAACCAATAGTTATTTCTGGAAAAGAGGGCGCATCTGTTGGTTTGGGACCCTCTGATATTTGGTGGCTAGAGTAGACCCCTAGAGGGCAGGTTTACAGGGAAAATTTGTTTTTTTATAAGAGGTCCTTGAGCCTTTGGGTTACTACAGAGAATAGACATTCTTCAATGTTAACGCTGTATAGTTTGCTAATTGCTTTATTTTGGTTGTTTATTGAATTGTTAGGGTTACTAAAATGGCTGCTGTGGCCAACTAAATCCATGTCACACAATCTTGCATTTTCATTATAAAGGTTTTGGGTGATAAGTGGACCTTAATTGACAAACACTTTAGTCAAGCTCCCTTGTGTGGAATGACATTTCACAATGTAAACCATGTATTGCATGTGGAAGAGACATTACCTATCTCCATTATCCCCCTAGTCACAGAGAAGCAAACAACAAAAAATTAATGTACATGTGTTCCTAGGAAGGAAAGGAAGGGTTTAGCAAGGAGAATGTACATTAGATCCCCAGGCAAGTCATTTTGAGGATTTAGAGAACAGGGAGTGTCAGAAAAATGGCAGGAGCACAACTCTCTCTTTAGACCACATATATCAGTAGGCATCTCAGTCCCTAATGTCTCTGTTGCCCTAGGCCACAGGCCAGAATCCAGCCATAGAAATAACTCGGTTGGTGACATCAGTCCTGTATAAACGTGTCAGAAACCCCTGGCATGCCTACAATAAGATAACGCACTTCCATCACAATGCAACTATTTTATGGATTTGTTTTCCTTAACAATTTGACTAATTAACTAAATATAAAGTGTGCATTTCTTTAGGGATGCTTACCCAATCATCCACCTCTCCTAGACTGTTCTATTGTCATTTTTAATCATATTACAATTTTCTATTGCAATTTTCATTTCAATTGCATCTGTTCCAAACCCAAATTTACTTCTGTCCTTTCAAAGCTTGTCTGGTTGACTGTGTCTGAGTGCATATTAAAATAAGACTATTACAATTTATAATTAGAAATTCATTTTACACAATTGCCATTTTTTCTCATATTAAACTGAAAGTTTTTAAGGTCATGCCGAGCTAAACTTTTTATTCCATCTTTTATGTTATTTAATACTTGGCTGTTTATTTTGTGGTTTCATCAAAGTGTAAAGTAATGTGAGTATGTTGGCATTGTATAAAAGTAGATGTAGACCCAATTACTAAAATCTCATGTAAGCTTTACCATGCTAATATAATATCAAGTCATTTTCAATAATGCTAAATACTGTATTTAGCTTTCATTATAATCATACCTGGTGATCCTGCAATAAAGGTCTTTGTTCAGGCACGTCCTTCTGAAGGAGACCCCTATGCACATTGTGGAACACACAATGCGGAGGCATGGGCAACTGTTGCTTTGCCAGCATCATGCTGGTGCACATGTATGTAGACAGGAAGTCGTTTAAGAGAGGCTGCAGATGATCAGAAGCATAAAGACACAACAAAGTATAGGAAAAAACATGGCAGTTAGTTATACACAGTGCCTTAGAAAACTAAGGGGTGTATTTAAAACAGAGTTATTTATCCTGCAAAACTGCGATTCTGTGTGAATGGTGAAAAAATCAAATATTATTAGGCCATTCTTTCTCCAGGTTGCATGTTCTTTGTTCATAATAATAGTGAAAATCAGAAAAATATTGCATTATGGCCACTAGATGTAGCTGATGGTCATAGAAGATAAATACTTATTTACTATGATTGTCAGTCCCATCTAATGACTATATTGCAGGACTTCCTGGCTTACGAATGAAAAACCTTCAACATGGAGAGAGCAGTCTAGTAACAATCGATTTTGCCAGCATGAACAGAAGTACATACAGTTTCAAAGGACAAATAGCTCTGCAAATTTTTTTTAATGACTACAGCTTTAAATGTTAGGCCTTGTTCACATAGGGTGATTAAATCTGAACCACATGCAGGGACGGGAATACACAGGGGTTGGGTGAAATCCCAGTGCAGGTAGTCCCATACTTGTCAATTGGAATGCAGCAGCACCGACACAGCTGCTGCTCCCAATATAACATTTGTGCAGGTGCAGGTTTACAGGCCAAATGCACCCAGGGTGTGTATTGGCACATACACCCGCATCAATGTCACAGTGGGAGCAGCAGTTGTGTCAGTGCAGCTGCTGTTTCCCAATTGAAAGCTATGTGACTGCCAGCAAGGGGATGCATGCAACATCTGTGCATCCCTGGCCCGTAAACATGGCCCTGCAAGGGGCACTGATGTAAAAGGCCTTATGCAGTTAGGGTTTACATCTACTTTAGGGAATATTATCATATGAATCTCAAACAAAAAGGAAGTATTAGTCTCGTTATTCAACATCTTTATTAGGCCTAAGAGAAATGCATCCAAATCTGTGTGCAGGGATGAGGAGGGACTGCAGTGGTTGGCAATATGTTACAACAGGCTAAAACAATGATGCCTAGTGGGTCTATTGGGAAATTAGGCCCAAGGTTTCAGGTTAGCATCATAACAAAGCCTTGAATGAGGCTTGCTCTTCTTTCCCTGTTGGTTCTAAATCTCTTAACCCTCACACTCATGAGTATTTATTTTCAAAGTCTGAAGACACCAATGGCACATTATTTGTCAGTAAACACTAGGGAGCTTTAGATACAGCAGAAAATAATCCCAAATGAACAATCTGGGGCAAAAGAATGAAATAATAGCAGTGTTTCCTCTTTTAATGCTCACTTTCTGAAGTCATACATTGCAACTATCATTAATAAGTGTATGTGCCTCTATTCAATATATTGATACTATAACATAGCTAGCAAAGCAAATGCAATCAGATATTGATTCATTTGTTTTTCATCTGAAATAATCACCTAGGGATACACATATTGTAGACCTGCAGCCCTTAAGCTTTGCCTGGTCTGTTCTGCTGAATGCATGCACTGATTGTGTTAAGATGCTACGAGTGTTGAATTATTAGCAGGAACAGAGCAGGAGCAGCTAAATTGAGGAATTCCCTAAACACCCAAGGCAGAGAAGAAAGCTTATATTAAAGCATTAAAGTCTTATTTCACCTTGAAAATGAAATAATTCTAAATGGGAGCTCTGGATACAATAAACTGTTTTGAGTGTTTGCTCTGTGTGCTTTCCCAAAATATATCTAACATGGATTGCAAACTTTAGACAGGGTAATACCAACAGCATGCATCATCACACATTAACCTTTTCATGTTGAATGTTGCACTATATATTATATAATAACAGACAATTGTAAATGATATTCCATTATTGTGTTTTCCCTATTGTCACAATAACCTGTTGTTTGAGCTCTTAGATGTTATTTTATTGTACCAAAAATCCCAGTTACTTTTTTTTAGAGATCCAGAGATTTAATACGATTCCACAATTCTGAGCCAATTTTGCCTATTTTATGAAATGTGCTATTAATTAAAGGGACATAAAAGTGATTATTTATTTAAAAGTGAAGTCCAGTTATTTTATACTCAAACAATGAAATCTCCTTGACATCATTTCTGACTGTTCCTCTTCATCTGGAGGTTTTTGATGTTCCCACCAGCTTTACATTTTTCAGTAGAACACTTTTAGATAGCTTTTGGCACCTACCAAAAACTGAAATATAATATTTTTGTGTGGAATGATCCCATAGGCGTGCGCACAGGGTGTGCCTGGGCACACCCTAATCACCTAGGGCACATTAGCATTATCGCTCTGTTTGCCAGTGAGGAGATGGGAAAGATCTCCCTCGGACCTGCTCTGCCATAAGAGAAGTGCCACACACTTCTATTTCACTTTGCCAGCAGGGAGAGTAATGTACCGGTGCCATATACATGTAGGCAAACACATGCATGTGTATTTAAACTTTGGGGTGCACACCCTAATGCAATAGGCTGCGCACACCTATGAATGATCCTTTAATTGTTTATATTATTAATGTATGGCTATGATTCATCCTATTTTTATGTTTTTTTTTTCTTTTTTTGTAAATATAGGGAATAACACTGATGTGGTGTGAGTTGAATACGCTTTAAAATGTGATTTCAACAAGCAGCTGGATCACAAGTTGATGCGGTTCAGATGTAATTCTAATGCTGTTCAGATGTGATTAGGATATGGCTGTGATTTGTATCCAGGTCTCTCTCTCATTCATTTTAAAGTTGAACTCCAGGCAGATATAAAGGACATAAAATAATGCAACCATGTATTCATGAATACATTATTACATTTATTTTTACAGCATACAGGTGCAACTTGAGATTACAAATAGCGCCAACATGCAGATCAAGATATACTGTATACTGTATATCCCAAAAAAATTTTGATAGTGGGTGTATAAACAGTTGGCCACTACTCTCACATATAACTGGCCTTTGCAGCAAGGAGCACATGCCCCTGTGCCTTTAAGGAGGGGGGGCTCCCTCCAGGCTCACCTGCCCTCTTCCTATCCATTATATTGCATGTGCTTCCACTGTGGAGGCTTTCAAATTTAGGACTACAGAGAAAACTGGGGTGCCTTGACGGGGCTCTGTAGCTTATGCATGTATTTGCAAATGTGTGCAAACTAAATCTCTGTTTTTAACGCATACTGTCAGACAGGGCAATTTGTTTCATTAGCAGGCTGATCGGTAAGTTGAGCTTGGAATTTTTTTTATTTTGTTTTGCATGTGTTGCCCTTCCATGTGCTCCTTTCTTCAAAGGCCAGTTATAGGTGAGGGCAGTGGTCATTTGTTTGTACATTTAAAATATTGATGAGTGGATATACTGAACACCTTTGCTGCAATTGTGCTATGTGCTCGGTGTCCAGTATGCCCCTATGTCTTTAAGGAGGGGTTAATCAGCTAATAACACAGGCCCAATGCAAGATCACTGAAAGGACAAGTGTTCTCTGTGTCCGATTTACACCATACAATTGTGTTGGTGTTCATATCATAGGAATGCAGCATCTCTGCATTTTTATGCAACTCAACCCATAACAATGAGTTACAATGCACAGCAGCATCATAGTTGCCAACATTTGAAAAAAAATTCCAGGGACACTTTGCAGCACAGCTATCAATTACTTACCATACTCATTTCCCTGAAGCTCTGCCCACTCCACATAATTAATCTCCACCTACTTATCACAATATAGGGTCTACTCAATACAGAGAGAATTACAGGAAATTATTTAGCAGAGCTTAAAATAAAGGAAAAAGCAACCAATTTTAAAAATAGAAAGTGTTTCCTCTATGTCTTTAAAAAAAAAAAAAAAAAAAACAATTATTCTTATTAAAAAAAGCTTTATCTGATTATATGGTCTTTTTAAATACTGTGGCAGAAACAGGTTTTTCACAGACACATATTCTTGAAGGCAGGTTCAGGTTTTCCCCCATCCAGTAGGTGGCACTGTGCCATTATACAGGTGGAGTGGATTCTGTAAGGGGATTTGTGCCCTCATGAACTCAATCGGTATTTCAGAGGAGTCAGCTGTCTGATTGGATGTTGCAACCTATGGTGACCTTCACTGGCCATCTTGGTGTGGAATCTTGCAAAATAGGGTACCTGAGTCATTTGGGTGTGCCTGGAGTAAGTGGTAGGTGAAAGACAGAGACCCCACTGGTTAGGGAAAGTGAATATTGCAGTGATCATTTTCTGGGGAGTAGGGTCAACTCAGGGACAAAGCCTGTGTAAAGGAAACATTCCAGTATTTGGATCAGTGAAGTGGGGTTCCCCTTAGCAGCACCAGAGGGCAGTCCCAGTGCACCACAAACCACGACCCTTCAAGCGGAAGCCATCCTCCTCTAGCACAGGCTCAATTCTGGTGACACTGTACTAATACCAACAACTATATTGCCTGATACCAGTACCTAAAGAAACTGCCTTTATTCAATATCACTAACCTATTTACAATATACACAATGCAGCCCCCTACCACATACAATGCAGACCCCTGTCCCCCTTCGTAAAAACTCACATACAATGCAGCTGGCTGCCCATACCTACTTGCACTCACATACAATGAGGCACCATGCCCTTACAGATATATTGGAGTCTCTCTTCCACTCACACATGCATACAATGCACCCACTTGCTCATCCTCCCCCTCACTCATACATGCAGTGCAGGCCCTCTCCCTTCAAATATACAAACAATGCTTTCCCCCTCTCCCCCCATTCAAACAATGCAGTCCCCCTGCCCCCTCACACATACAAACTATGCAGCTCCCTCGCTCCCTCACAAACATTACATCCCCCCACCACAACAACTTACTACAGTCTTCCTGAAGTTGCCAGGAGCTGTGGGTGGGCATGGCCACTTACTGTGCAGGAGCAGAAAGTGTCCTTGTATAGGACACCTTCACTCTGCCAGCATGTAATACAGGGCTGTGGGCAGCACCACAGCAGCAGTCAGCAAGCTTAAGGACGATGTAGTTGACCATGCAGTGCCCATCCCATGAAAACTCTGCACTTAGAAACTGTCCCTCCTGAACTTAATTATTGTTCGGGGTTCTCTGACTTGATATGTTGTTGTTGTGCCCTTGGTTCTTCTGGTGCTTGATTTTTTACATGGCCAAGAGGTGTGCAGTGCAGTATTTTCTCCAGTATAATCTGTCTTTTGTTCCCCACTCTTACTACAGCACTCTGCTCTCTCCTTGTCCCCCCTTTTGGCATACATACTCCTTAGTGACATTACTGTAAATTCAGTTTAATTATCTGCCGGTACACACTCACTGTTAGGAAGAAGAATGTCAGTCGGGTCCAGAGCTGCTGAGCAGCAGGCAGCTGAAAAGGCTGGTGCTGAGGGCATGCTGGTGATGGTCTGATACTGCGAGGGCAGGGCCCGGCTCCAAACTGCCACCTACGCATGTGCCGCTCACGCTACACTACTGGACAGGCACAGAGGCCAGCCATCATAAACGGGACAGTTGGCAGCTATTCAGCATGCATAGAGTTGAAGTGTGGCCCAAGCACCTACATTAGATCACCACACTTTAGGCTCGGTTTCCACTAGTGCGGCTACGAAGTTGTGCTACTTCTAGCACGACTTCGTAGCGAAAGTAAACTGCGGCTTCAGTTAGACTTTTCCCTCAAGTAGTGCACGATCTACTTTTGAAGTCGCCGCAACTGAAGCCGCGGCAGTGGAAACGGGCCCCATTGAAAACAGTGGGTTTTGACTTGCTGTGCGACTTGACATGTGTCAAGTCGCACCGCAAGTCGCACTAGTGGAAACCGAGCCTTATAAGTCTCAGTGCTGCTTCCTCTAACCTTAAGCGGAGTAGCATACACTGTTCACATCAGTTTACCAGCACCTATTTGTAATGTACCTGCCTGCCCTGTTCTCTAAGAAAATAATAGTGCAGTGGCAGCTGTGAATCAAATGGTGGTAGGTTGACTAAGGATGGGGCTTAGAAAGGACTCTTTCACTGCTGTGCTGGAGTTACACACGTGTTCTTGCATGAAGATTAAGTCCAAAACAGGAGTGCACATGTCAAACTGGTTACAGGGAGGCTCTGTAAAATGCCTTAATCACACTCAAGATCTGATGTGATCCCACCAAGTTTTTCAAGATAGGCTTATGAGTTATGATATTACATTAATGTTTAATGCTCAAGGGTATAATAACACGTTAGTTTCAAAATTGTTAAAAAAAAGAAAACATAAATATTACAATGCGCTGTTACTATACATTGCAGCGCAGTGGCACTACACACCATAACATGTGCCCAGTGGTTTCAATTGGCTCTAAATAAGAATGGAGTTCTCGTGCCCCACCAAGTTTAGTTGGGTTACATTACATAGGCAGTAGAAGAAGCATGATGTTGTAGCAGGAAATGAGGACAGAACAGGTGATTTAAAAGGAGGAAAGACACAAATAAACATGTGATTGAAGAGTAAAGACACTGTATTATGAAGCAAGCGAGGGGTATCCATAAGAACCATTGAAAAACCCTTTAACTGTTAGAACTCAAAGGGTCCTGATTCAAATAAAGTAATTCTTGAGTGGGTAGGTGGACTTTGTTTTGCTAGAAAATTAAACCAGGGTGTAGGTAGTTTGGTTTGACTGTATGTGTGCATATAGATCACAATTATTTCCTGCACAGTTTTATAACTCTATTCATAACTTTCAGTAATTGCCATCTTTTCTTTCTTTAAATCAGTAAAAATATCTCTATGCATTCTATTTGTGTAAATTTCCATTCTGTGAAGACCACTGTAGAGAGCTTTAGTGAAAACATTTTTCTGGTGCTACATTCATGAAACAATCATTATTACATTTGGAAAACTTCACAGTGAGAATAATTGGAAACATCAAGTATGTACTAGCATGTTCGCAAGATACCATATAAAAGAGCACTTAATAATAGCGTTTTTTACCAGAAACACCCATTTGTTAAACTCATCTTAGCCTGAGTGAAATGTAAAATAAAGTTTGAGCAGTCAGGTATGATGTCATTTACACTATTTACTGTATATTATATTTACTGATTATGAGTAGAGTTTAGCGAACACCTGGATGTCCGGGTTCGGCGGGTTCGGCCGAACTTGAAAAAAAAGTTTGGGTTTGTGACCCGAACTTAACCCGAACTTTACCCCGATCCCGAACCCCATTGAAGTGAATGGTGACCCGAACTTTTGAGCACTAAAATGGCTCTAAAAAAAACATGGAAAGGGCTAGAGGGCTGCAAATGGCAGAAAAATCTTCCTAAGAGCATGGCAAGTGCTCTGCAAACAAATGTGGATAGGGAAATAACTTAAAATAACATAAAAAACATAAAAATAAAAAAATAATCATCTTGATCTAGGAGGACAAGGCCCATATGGAGTAGGAGGTAGAGGTGGCGGTGAATGTGGCGGTGTAGGTGGAAGCGGCGGTGAAGGAGGACAAGGTAGCCAACACTGGTTTTTGTTTTTAATTTTAAATTTCTTTTTAAATTAGGGTACACCCCAAAAGAGTGAGAAAGATCAAAAATATAACAATGGCTGGGTAAGGCCGGTATACATGTCTATTCTGCACAAGGTACGGACAAGTCCTGTGGGATCCATGCCTGGTTCATTTTAATAAACGTGAGCTTGTCTACATTGGCTCTGGACAGGTGGCTTCTCTTGTCTGTGATAACGCCCCCCCGCCGTGCTAAATACACGTTCAGATAATACACTGGCTGCAGGGCAGGCCATCACCTCCAAGGCGTAAAGGGCAAGCTCAGGCCATGTGCCCAATTTGGAGACCCAGAAGTTGAAGGGGGCAGACCCGTCATTCAGTACGTGTATAGTACGTAAGGAACGGTAAGGAACTGCATATGGTATATGGCAAGGAACGGTGATGGCGGCAGGGTTTTTTTTTTCCCCTTCTGGGTTGAGTCTGGCCTTGGAAAATGTATGTGTCCCTGGTTGTGGGCCGGGCTCTCCCAAAGCTGTCTAAGTTCTGAGGCTGTCTGGTAGGGACAGGGCTGCCCTGGTCTTGCCAGGGACCGGGATTCTGAAAAGCCTGTGGTGTATGTGCCCCTGGAGTGGCATTCCAGGGGTGCCATAATTCACGGTGGATGGCAACACTATGAGTATGACACCAAGGACACTGCACTTCCTACACAGGTTTTTCACACCTGCCTCTAGGGCCGGGCCTTTTGGTCAGGAGTCAGGAGTCAGGACCAAAGGAATTTTTTATTCCTGGCCGAAGGGCCTACCATAGTATTGCAACATGGCACTAACCTTGCACTTCTCCACTATCCCTTTCCCCAATTTTATGTGTTGTGTGTCTCACATTTTGTGTTTTTTATTGTGGCGGTACACTTTATTTTGCACAGCGGGATTAGTAGGGTGTAGGTGTAATGTTCTGGTACCTCTGGTACCCTTGTCTCCATATTTCTCCTCTGCTAATTGCGTCCCATCTTGTGTAACAAGGGACGCATATACCTTTAAGACCGGATGACATCATTGCCGAGCGCCGCTATGAGCGGCTATTTCAATCGCCGGTTTGCTTTCACTCATCGCTCGTTCAAACCACATGTTCATCGCACCTACTCCTGTGAAGTCGGAGCTGCTGACATTCTCCCTCGCTGAACTGAAGCCGGAAACCTCGCTGGTGATCCGTATCTCGCTACGGGATCACCTCTCTCCAATGGATACTGTTACTACTAACCTATCTAAGTGATAAGTACCCCACAGGGGATTCTTACTAACCAATCTCCTACTGTCATCTACTGCAATTACCAAGACTATCTGTATCTATCTATTCACTATCATCTGCATAGACTGTTAGCTCTTGGGACTACCTTCAACTATCCTTGCACTAGGTTACTCTGTCTAAGTATACTCCATCTGTGTCCTCTTACCATCTGCACTATACTTGACATCAGAACCTATCTGCTTACCATCATCTGCAACTCTCCTAATACTACTTCTAGTGCTCACCATACAATAGCCTGTCTCTCATCTATATATCCTCATATATTCTATCCCTCCATTAAACATCTATTAATATATATATGGTATATAACAGGCTGTACACGGTGATGAAGTCCTGAGAGTTGGATATGTTTGTTCAACAGATTCTCTACAAGGCTACTGAGTGTAATAATTCTGCAGCTGTAAATCCATCAACTAACAAAAACGCATGAACGTTACAGTAGGTCCTTGGGCCTGTCCCTGAGAGTCTTGGGAGGGGGTGGATATGGCCTTCTGGCTTGGTTCGCCCTCTCTCATGGGGTCTCTCTTCGGGAGAGCCCCACCTAGTACTTGGGGTGGTCTGTTTCAGCAGACCTCCTAAAGAACGGGGCTGCCTGGTTTCGGCCAGGTTAGCCAGTGTAAGTACCCCAGTCCCTGTCAGGAGCCTTGCGCCCGGGGGATCAGGGTCAGGGACCATGTGCACACCCTGTGTTTCACTTTTTTGGTGTGCACTTTTTTATGCACCCACCGGTTGATAGTCTGAGTGTGTTCACACACACCACGGGCATAAAAAAAAAAAAACAGCTGGTGGTCCTGGTTGTTGTGGCATGCCGACAAAGCTTTTACACATTTCATACATGCTAACCCTGCCTTCTGAGGTGCTGGCGGTGCCCTGGCTGTGTTGGCGACCTCCTCCTCCTCCTCTGCCTTCGCCTTGTGCTTCCACTGTGCCCCCGCTGTCAGGTGGGGATGCCACCAGCATCGCTTCTCGACCTTTTGGCTAAGATCAAGTGTAGTATCTGTTGTTATCTGTTATCTGGGTGCCACCCTGCTGTGAACATGGTTCCTCCTCCTCCATCTCCTCCTCCTCATCCTCCACCTTGTCATCCTCTAGAACTGTGCCCTTGCTGGACAATTGTGTACCTGGCGTTTGTGGGTGCAGGAATCCACCCTCAGAGTCACTTGTGAATGACTGCCCTGAAAGCCTTGGAAATGATCACTGCTCCGGATGCGGAGGCGGTAGAGGATGAGGATGAGGAAGCGGAGTAGGAGGAGTTAGCAACAGGAGGCAAAGTGAAGTGCCCTGCAATCCTCGGTGGTGGAAGGAGATGCGCCAAACAAATTTAAAGGGTGTATCTCACAGTAACATAATCAGCAAACGCTGCAAAATTTTAAATTTTCCCCTAAATGGGTGTTTATTGAATAGCAGAATAGAACAACAGTATCTAAAAGGGTGTATCTCACACGTACAGATACAGACTAAGCCACAATTTAATATCTTTCTTTCCCCTAAATGAGTGTTTATTGAATAGCAGAATAGAACAACAGTATCTAAAAGGGTGTATCTCACACGTACAGATACAGACTAAGCCACAATGAATATCTTTCTTTCCCCTAAATGGGTGTTTATTGAATAGCAGAATAGAACAACAGTATCTAAAAGGGTGTATCTCACATGTACAGATACAGACTAGGCCGCAATCTAATATTTTTTCCCTAAATGGGTGTTTATTGAATAGAGGAATAGAACAACAGTATACAACGGGTGTATCTTACAGTAACATATGCAGACTAGGCCGCAATTTATTATTTTTTCCCTAAATGGGTGCTTATTGAATAGCGGAATAGAACAACAGTATCCAAAGGGTGTATCTCACCGTAACGTATGAATGAAATTTTTTTATTTTTCCCTTTAATTGGTGATTTTTGAAGAGCAGATTAGAACACAGCAGTGTCTAAAGGCTTTATCTCACAGTAACATATAAAGGAAAAAATGAAGAAAAAAAAATTTCCCTTTAAATTGGTGATTTTTGAATAGCAGATTCGAATAGCAGTGTCTAAACGCTGTATGTCACAGTAAAATATGAAGGAAAAAACTTTTTTCTTTTTTAAAATCCAGATTAAGCAGACACATATGCACTGAGCTTGCATTACATGGCCGCTACACGCCACACACCGCCCACCTAACAGGTTGGAAACTGTTGTTGTTCTATTCCGCTATTGAATAAAAACCCATTTGAGTGAAAAACTGAAAAATAATGATTTTTCCCTAAAAACTGAAAAATAATTATTTTCCCCTTAATTTGGTGCTTTTTGAATAGCAAATTAGAACAGCAGTGTCTAAACACTGTATGTCATAGTAAAATATGAAGGAAAAAACCTTTTGTTTTTTTTAAATCCAGATTAAGCAGACACATATGCACTGAGCTTGCATTACATGGTTGCTGCCCGCCGCACGCCGCCACCCTAACAGACTGATAAAAGTTTTTTTTTTCTCCCTTCTCCTCACTGGGCTCAGGTCAGGGCAAAAAGATTGTGCACTGCACCCCCACAAAATAAAATTGATGTAGATCGCTGTCTGATTAAAGAAGATTCTTCCTATTCTTTCCCTGAAAGCAATCTCCAGCCTGCCCCTACAATAATCTCCCATCTCTCCCTCAGCAGCATCAGGAACCTCTCCCTGCAGTAGTTAGAGCAGAGTGACGTGCGGTGCTACGTGACTCCAGCTTATATAGAGGCTGGGTCACATGCTGCACTGGCTAATCACAGCCATGCCATTAGTAGGCATGACTGTGATGGCTTCTAAGCGCACACTAGTTAAACGCTTGTTAATTGGCTGCCCTGCAGCTGTTGAAACCGCGCCATTAAAACATGAAATAAATTACTGAATAACGGACTGTATCCTGAACATACAGTAAAATGTTCGGGTCCGTGTCTAGGTCCCGAACACCCAAAAGTCCGGTACGATCCCGAACAATACAATTATGAGGGTATGTTTTTACTATGCCGGATATTTTACCCTGTTGCCGACACAGGGTCTCGAAAGATGTTAGATGGCTTTCGCATTTTGAGAGACCCTAGCCTGGAACAGTTTTTTTATAGTTACAAAAAAAGTGTAAAAAAAAAAGTTATAAAAAAAATGTAAAAAATTTAAAAAAAGCCAAAAATAGTTGTCGTTTTAACTTGTTAATTTTCTATTCTTACTCTACTTTTCTACTCTTTCTACTTTTACTGTACTTTATAATATACTGTTATAATGTAATGTTTTATTGTTACTGTTTTTCATTGTTAACCATAGTTTTCTTTGCAGATACCTCCGTTCTACTGTACTGTATGCTACTATAATGTAATGTTTTATTGTTGCTGTGTTTTTCATTGTTAACCATAGTTTCTTTGCAGATACCACCATTCTACTGTTTTACTACACTGTATACTATTATATTGTAATGTTTAATTGTTACTGCGATTTATTGTTAACCATTGTTTGCTTTGCAGCACTGATTAGTTTATTCTGTCAGCAATAGCGTTTGCCCTCAGCATATACGTAAATCAATGATTGCAACGCTGTAGGAGGAGATTTCACCACTACAGTTAAAAAAAAGAGCATATAAATTTGGTATTGTTTTTTTACAGCCAGCAGTCGGCTTTCATGTAAAAGTAATCCTAGCAGATAATTAGCCACTAGACTGCTTTTACAAGCAGTGGGAGGGGACAACCCCCTCCCGCCGCCTTACACCATTTTCTCGGGCTCTTCTGTCCCACCGGGTAACCCAAGACTGCAGCCGTGGTTCCATCAGTTGACCATAGAGCTGATTGGAGACCAGAATGGCTCCAATCATCTCTATGGCCTAAGATACCGGAAGCTACGAGCATTTTATTACTTCAGTTTTCCCAAATATAAACAGCTCCATTGGGAAATTGTAAAAGCATCTTGTCACGTCAATCTTGTTGTGGTCAGATGCTTTAAGGGCAGAGGAGAGATCTAGAGTCTAATAGACCCCATTTTTTAAAAAAAAAAGTACCTGTCACTACTTTTTGCTATCATAGGTGATATTTAAATTCCCTGTGATAAAAATAAAAATGGTAAAAGAAAAAAAAATGAAAGGGAAGGTGTAAAAAAAAAAAAAAAAAAGCAAAGTAAATAATGTTAAAAAAAATGATTCAAGCACCCCTGCCCCCCTCATGTTTGCGCTCAAAGTCAAGTGCAAGCATCAGCCTGGTGTCATATGTAAACAGCAATTGCAGCATGCATGTGAGGTTTCGCAGTGAACTTCAGTTCGAGGGCAGTAATTCTTGCAGTAGACCTCCTCTGTAAATCTAAAGTGGTAACCTGTACAGGCTTTTAAAGTCTTTTCAATGTACATAGTTTGTTGCCGCTGCATGGGCGTGTGCAATTTTAAAGCATGCCATGTTTGGTATCTATGTACTCGGCATAAGATCATCTTTTATATTCTACCAAACAATTGGGTAATATATAGTGTATTTGTGCATTAAATTAAAAGAAAATAGTGTTTTTTTCCCAATAAATTGTGTGTAAAAATCTTTGCATAAATACTGTGTGACAAAAAAACTCCTTTCATTTTGTTCTGTAGGGCCTCTGTTTTAAGAACAAAATATAAAGTTTGGGGGTTCAAAGTAATTTTCTAGTAAAAAAAAATAATTTTTTTATGTAAACAAAAAGTGTTAGAAAAGGCTTGGTCTTCAAGTGGTTAGTAGAGTGGGTGATGTGTGGCATAAGGTTCTAATATAGGGCATAAAATGCCAGGGCAGTTAAAACACTCCCCTAATGACCCCTTTTTGGAAAGTAGACACCCTAAGCTATTTGATGAGAGGTTTGTTGAGTCCATGGAATATTTTATATTTTACCACGATTTTTTACACAAAGTTGTCACTAAATTATATATTGCTTACACATGCCATGGGTTTATGTGGAATGACACCCCAAAATACATTCTGGTGCTTCTCCTGAGCATGAGGATACCACATGTGTGAGACTTTTTGGCAGTCTATCTGCGTACAGGACCCTGAAAACCAATCACTGCCTTCAGGCATTCTAAAGAGGTAAATTGTTAATTTCACTCCTCACTACCTATCACAGTTTTGGAGGCCATAAAATGCCAAGATAGCACAAAATAGGTAATTTGGGAGGGGGGGGGGGGGCAAATGACCCAGAAAATAGACACCCCAAGGTATTTGTTAAAAAGCATGGTGAGTTGTTTGCAGCTCTCATTTTGTTTTTAAAAATTAAGAAAGAAAAGGAAAATATTTTTTTTTTTCATTTTTATCTTGGCATTTAATGGCCTCCGAAACTGTGATAGGTAGTGAGGAGCGAAATCAACAATTGATGCCCTTAGAAAGCCTGAAGGCAGTGATTGGTTTTCGGGGTCCTGTACACGGCTAGACTGCCAAAAAAGTCTCACACATATGCTATCTCTGTACTCGGGAGAAGCAGCAGAATGTATTTTGGGGTGTCATTCCACATATACTCATGGCATGCTTGAGCAATATATCATTTAAGTAACAACTTTGTATAAAAAAAATGTTGTAATTTTCCCAAAACTTGAGGCAAAATGTAAAATATTCCATGGACTCAACACGCCTCTCAGCAAATAGCTTAGGGTGTCTACTTTCCTGAAAATGGTCATTTGGGGTGGGGTTTGTGCTGTCTTGGCATTTCACGGCCTCTGAAACTATGATAGGTAGTGAGGAGTGAAATCAACAATTTACGCCCTTAGAAAACCTGAAGGCAGTAATTGGATTTTGGGGTCCTGTACGCAGCTAGACTACCAAAAAGTCTCACACATGGGGTATCCTCATACTCATGAGAAGCAGCAGAATAGATTTTGGGGTCTATTTTCACATATACCCATGGCATGTGTGAACAATATATCAATTAAGTGACAACTTTGTGAAAAAAAAAAAAAGAATAATTTTCCTAAAACTTGTGGCAAAATATAAAATATTCGATGGACTCAACATGCCTCTCAGCAAATATCTTAGGGTGTCTACTTTCTGAAAAGGGGTCATTTGGGGGGGGGGGGGTTTGTTCCCAACTTGGCGTTTCATAGCCTCCGAAATTGTGAGGTAGTGAGGAGTGAAATCAAGAATTTACGGCCTTAGAAAGCCTGAAGACAGTGATTGCAAACAACACACAGCAGGAGTACAATGATTATAGGAGCATTGGCATTATTTTCTATTTTTGGAAAGTGAGTGTCAGTATCAGGATTTAATCAGTGTTTCAGCATCTATATGTGCTTACAAGGTACATACTGGCAGGAGGAGAGAGAGCTGAGTGAGTACAAGGATGCATCAGTTTGCTTCTGTTACTTTACTGTTCTATACCAGGCTGGGTGTAAAGAAATTACCTAGTTCTATTGCTTAAAGTGTAAAGGGTTTTTAAAAATCCCCCTATGCACTTCTATATCCTCTGAATAGTCTATACCAGGGGTCTCCAAACTCTCTAAACAAAGGAAAGGAATAATGCCCCATCATTGCTGTCACTGGAAGGAATAATGCCTCTTCGCTGGTGTCAGTGGGAGGAATAGGGGCTCATTGTTCGTGTTACTGAAAGGAATGGTGTTTCTATATGGGTATTAGTGAGATGAACAGCGTGTAGGTGGGGTGCAGTGCAGTGTGGTGGGAATAACACACTCAGTCTCAGTGTAATGAAATAACTTGTATTGAAATAAAGCAGAGACAGTTCACAAATAATGCAGTGGAAAGACAGCCCAACTGGGGCAACTCACAGTTCCAACAGCGGTTAGAAAAAAGAATGCAGCTGAACTGTCAGGGCCTGTAGAGAGGAGACGAATGTGGCCTGGCCATTTTGTGCCTAAACAGGCAGGTGTTCAGAGAGGATGCAAACCCTAAGCTTTCCCTCTTCATCAGGAACCTTTCCCTGCCACTATGTCTTTACCTACCAGGTGGGGTACCTGTCCCTACCAACTCCCAAATGCCCAACAAACCTGGGAGCCAGGGCCATAAAAAGGCTCTGCCAGACCTGAGATGGCCACCAGAGTCACATGGAGCAGCATAGTCCAATGAGATAGCTTCCCAAGTGACCCCAGTAAACCATAGAGGAATGTTTCTCCTGAATTCCTCTCCAACTTCAGTGCCTGCAGTGATGAAAGTAGAGTGCACCTTCCTACAAGTGCCTCATTTCAGTGGAAGAAATAGTGCCTCATATCAGTGTGAAGAACAGTGCCCTAACAGCCAGATAAAGGCAAGCAAAGGGCCATATCTAGCCCATGGGCAGCAGTTTGCAGACCACTGGCTTTTACCCACACTCCAATTGTTCTAAATGGTGCATGGTCTCCCATTACACATGCAGCTGTTGGAGGGTATTTCCACAAAACCTGCTAGCCCCTCAATCCTCCCTATCCTAATATTTGAAGGCAGGCTGTACATTACAAATTTGTGGCCCCAGTGGGCACTCTGGGCCATTCAAACTACATCTGTGCATGGTGTGCACTTCTCTCTACTAGCTGAGATCAGCTTTTTTGATGAACTGATGGTGATGGTCATCAACCTGGCTCCACTATCTATCAGGGATGGGTAAACCTCTTGGATCTATATCAACAGGTTTACTAATCTTTGGTGGGGTAAAACCGCTCCCGCATATGTATTTCAACCATATCTTTAGCTGTTTTAAAAATAGAGATTAATGGCTGCCCAATCTGTATTGTAAATCACTAACAAACACCTTTATGAGATTCATACTGGTCCCAGGATAGTAAGACCAAGAATGCTGATTCCAGGCTTTTCAATGGACACTTTTCTTAGTGACAGATTCTTTCTAATTCATATGACTGCACACATATTGAATTTTGTAGAGAAACACTTATTGAGCAAATCCCAATTAAGAAAGACTTATGCTGGAGTTCCTTAAAGTAGTAGGATGAGAATTGGATTAAACTCCTCTCTCTCTGTAGGTTTGAATCAGAAAAAAAAGCTCTTTCTAATGACTCCAGGGAGGTCAAACTGTAATTAGATGGGGAGGTCAGAAGTTCACTTACCCTCAATTACTGTTCCAAGGTTACCAAGATAACTCCCTGGCCCCAAAGTCTATTCTGACTCTACTGTCCTGAACAAATACTCATCCCAATTTGTAGGACTGTTTTAGAGAAAGACATAAAAGAAAGTGAGGAAGAATGACGGCTTGTTTTCCATTCAGCTATAAACAAAAGAGCACAGTGTCTTTTTATAATGAGGTCACCAGCTAAAACAAGGCTGGGTTTCACCGAAATAATAGATCTTTGTATGTCTGGGCTATTGTGTTACCATAAGTGAAACAAGAAACCAATATCCATGGGGAAAGTGACACTAACACCATTTGACATATCAGAAGATTTAACAGGATAAACAAAAAGTCTTTAGAAATAAAATGGTACTGAAAAAAAAAAAAAAAGAATCAGTATAATTATACATGTCATGCCCCATGTACACTGGATGCTGTTCACTGATGTGTCTGCTATTTATTTGATCTCTGTGACTTCTTTAAAAAAAAAATATTACATTAAAAATAAAAATATTAAATAATCATAAAATGTGCATTGCTTGGAAAAAAAAAATATCCTCTAATCTGAAAAATCACCTTTGCTAAATACCAAACTCTAAGCAAAACACTCTATCCAGTAATCATTGAGAAATGTGAATAGTTATTAACCTGGTTTGGTTTTATTATACTACATTTATTTTATGTTTAAAGGTCAGTTCTGGGCTTCATGCTTCTGGCACCCCCACCCTCTTCCACACTAGAAGGCCCTCCAGCTTGTGTTTATGTTTTATGCGTTAATTTTTTTGTTTATACGTGAAGATGTCAGCACCATTCTCTGCATCATTACGCTTTGAATGCAAGGCGTAGTGGTGATGGCCACTTAGGAAACAAATCCATGATTTCTGCATTCACAGTTTTTTAACACCTGCTGGGGACCATTTTTTAATAATTAAATGGAATAATGAGCAACACTTCATAATATCTTCCATTCTGCTGTACTTTTAATGTCCTGCTTTTGTGGATTTCAGAGAATGGATATATTACACCAAATGTAGCGATGGGATCTCCAAAGCCATCAAAAGAGTAAACTTCTTATCTATTAAGCAATGTATACAGTGGGGTTGACTTACTAAAGATGTAAAGGTCATAAATAAGGTTCACCTTCAAATACCCAATTATGTGCTAGTACAAAAAAATCCATTTTTTTTTTCAGTATCACGTGTTTAGGTATTCAAAATGAACACAGGGTCACCCTATTTACCATCATCCACTTTGCAAAATGAACATTTACTATGCTAAGTGAACAGATTGTTTTCCTTTTGTAAATCAGCCCCACTGAATAGGGATTTAGATTATGCCTCAGTACAGTTTGAAGCACAAATTCAAAGGTTTGGAACTCTCCACCAATCTTTTTTTTTTTTAATTGTATTTTTATTGAGGGATTTTAAGAAACCGGTACAAAAATAAATCCCAAAGGGACATTTCAAACATTAATTGAAATACGTCTGTGATAACGCCCAAAGGGGAGGGCGAAACACGTTGACGCAATTTCCGGTCCTACGGTCACCGCTACGTCACTTCCGGTTTGCGGTGGAACGCACGCCGGGACCAAGGATCTATCCTGAGCGAACACCGCAGCTAGTAAGCCACACAGGATCTGCATCTATTTATCTAAAGGCCTGATTTTATTCAACTAAATGTGAGTGTAACTTTATGTTTAATCAATAAATGTGACATAACAGAATTACATTATCGCGAGTTTTCCCTTTTCCATATGTATGCATACCGGGCTATTATATGTGTTGGGATAACTATGTACCAGACCTCCAAGGATCTTTCATCTGGTTCCTTACTGGGACACAAGCTCTTTTGACCCTTATGCTATATTGCCCAGGGGTCATTTTAGTCCGGTTAGTTGAACATCCAAAGGGGGGAAGATTTGCACCAATAACTGCACTGGACTGCTGGCATGATTTTTGCACCTTTCCATTGGCACATAAGCACTTTTGGATTCTTTCACTGGACACTTGCTGAGTGCATTTTACATATTTATCTGGACTATCACATGGAAATTATTGCTTATGGTCTATTTTTAGTGTGATACCTCAGTGGGATATTTCATATGATTGAGATTTATTCTCATAGCTATTTTTGCACAAGTTTTGCACATTGCACTTATACTTCTGGGTTACACTATTTATAATTAATTTTTTATTGATATATATTATTTGATATTTTTGTTATTTTCATCACAACATTTTTGCGCTGTGTATTAGCACTTTTATATTAATTTAAATACATTGAAACATAAACATATGAGGCTCCGAGGAGCCTAAACCTTGCACATAATATGAAAGAGAAAAGAGTTTGAGGAAAAAGAAGAAAAGGAAGAAAGCAAGAGAATATAATGAAAGGAAAAAGTAGATAAAGGATGAGAGCCTGGAATTATGAAGGACAGAATCTATAGCAGTATGACCGGAAAGATATTTGAGTACGATAATGGAAAATCACAAGTTACCAAGGGGAGCCAAGGCATGGTGTGCAAGGGACAGTCAGCGAGATGGGGAAATGTGGTCCCCTGCGGGCTCTGTCAAGGTCGAGCCCAGAGGGGAACCAAAAGTGGAGGTGTCCCAAGCATCCCATGTCTTATTAAAGTGAGGTACGGTATCCCTCACCAAAGCAGCCAAATATTCCATTCTGCATATTTCAGCAATAACCTTCAGTAAGTGAGTTAAATTGGGTGGGGTAGTGGATGACCAATGTAGCGGAATCAACCTCTTAGCTGCCAACAGAATAAACAAGGCGAGTTTGTTCGAGAATTTTCCTATGGAGGGAAAGGGAAGGCCCAAGAGGTAATGTAGCTGATCCAACAGTAAAGAGGAATCCAGTATCCGTTGGAGCAGGGACATCACCGAGGACCAAAAAGGGTACAATAAGCTCACATTGCCAGAAAATATGAAAATGCATACCTCTGGCTTTGCCACAGCTCCAGTATAAGGGAGAAAGAGAACTATTTTACCAATGGAGTACCTCTGGAGTTCAATACCAGAAGAGCAATATTTTATAGGCTGTCTCTCTCTGCGCCACACATCTAGAGATCTTGGATGTTGATAACCATATTTTATCTCAAACTGGGAGGGAAACACTGTAGAATGGAGGACCACTTACCCATATAGGAGTGAGTCTCCATGGTCAGTGGAGTGGCATAGTGGAGGATCTTGTAAATAGAAGAAATAAGGTGAGGTTGATGTGGGCCACGAGCGCAAAGAAGTTCAAATGTGGTAGGTTTGGACAAAACCAATGAGGGTAATAGTGAAGAGAAAAAATGGTTAATTTGGAGGTACAGATAGAAGGCATGTTTCGAAATTGGGTGTTTAGATTGCAGATCTGTAAAGGTGCGAAACCTGCGGGTGAATGGGTGAACAAATTGGCAAGGTTGAAAAAGACCCGCCTGCGCCCAAGGCAATAAACGGGTTAGTGACAGGCTATCAGGAAGAAGGGGGTTGAAGAGTACATTGGTTAAGGGAGGACATGGCGAGGAGAGAGAGAACCGATCCACACAAGTGCGCCAAATCTTAACAGAAAACAACATGGAGGCTAGGCAGATACTCTGGAGTTTATGATCTGCGGGGGGGGGGGGGGAGGAAGACCATATCAGAAAGCAGGGGTGGTATGGATATAGGGAACCTATTTCGATCTTCGACCATCTATTTGGTGCCTCCTGTGAGGTCCAGGAAGCAATCGAACGAAGGCGGGATGCAAAGGAATATTTGAGGACATCAGGCGCACCCAAACCTCCCCTATTTCTGGGGGAAATAAACACCTTGCTACTCGGTGGGCCCTATTGTTCCAGATGAAGTTCAAGAACCATCGCTTGAGCGTCTTTAATTGGGACATAGGGATCTGCACCGGGAGTGTTTAAAGAAATAAAGCAGCTTAGGTAATATTGACATTTTCAGGACATTTATCCTACCTAGCCATGAAATAGGGTATGAGTTCCAACAGTTGAGCATGTCCCTAATGTCTTTGAATAGGGGCAGGTAGTTGACCGGATAGAGGGAGGAATATGTGGGTGTAAGCAGTTCCCCTAAATATTTAAAGGCAGACAAAGTCCCTCTGTACGGGTATGTGTGCTGCAATGTGGGGAGGTCCTCAGGGGGAATGTAAAGGGGCTAGGCCTCTGTCTTGGAAGTATTGATTTTATAGCCCGATAGAAGGCTAAATTTAGCCAACAGAGCGTGAAGGGATGGGAGGGAAAGGCGGGGGTGCATTAACTTCAGCAGTATGTCATTTGTAAATAGCGAAAACTTATACTCCCTTTGTCACACAGGGACTCCCCAGATGTCCGGTGGGCCCGGATGGCAGCTGCTAAGGGCTCTTGGCACAGTATAAAGAGGAGGGAGGATAACGGGCAACCCTGCCTAGTGCCATTGGACATGCGGAAGGTCTGTGACAAGAAAGAAGATAGCCTAACCTGGGAGATGGTGGTGGAATAGAGAGCTTGCAAGGCTGAAATGAAGGGGCCGCTGAAACCATATCTAGATAATGCAGCAAACATATAAGGCCAGCTTAAGCGATCAAGCGCCTTTTGGGCATCCAGACTTAGAATAATGGTGGGGCGTTTGACCCTATTTAACATATCTATTAGATCTATGGTATGCCAAGTGTTATCCCCAGCATGTGTCTTTCAATTTGGGGAGTAGGTGGGAGAGGTGATTGGGAAGGATTTTTGTAAAAATCTTGTAATCAGAGTTCAAGAGCTCTATGGGCCTATAGTTGTCAGGGAGGGATGGGTCTTTACCTGGCTTCGGGATAACCGTAATGAAGGAGTGAGAAAATGAGGAGTGAGGGATCTTACCGTCTAGTAATGAATTGTACAAGGAGAGTATATATGGGGCCAAGATATGTAGATAGGTCTTAAAATAGATATAGGGAAGTCCATCAGTGCCCAGAGATTTATGGGTGGGCAGATGTTTGATCGTAGCGGAGAGCTCCTCGAATGTGATAGGGGCATTCAGTTGCCAGCGATTTGAAGGGGTCAGATGCGGTAGGGGGATATCTTCCAGGAAATGTTCTAAGGAGTCCTGTATAAAGGGTGGATGAAGGGGTGGAGAGAGGCAATTGTAAAGTTTCTGATAAAACTCCCCAAACACCTTGGCCATGGTCTGGGGACAATGGGTAGATGTCCCATCAGTCTGCACTAGGGTGTTAGGAAAAGAGTGGAAGGGGTGGGGATTAAGCCTGGATACAAGCATTCTATGGGGTTTATTAAAAAATTCATAAAATTTCTGTTTAGCCCAGAGCAGGGATTTGGGAGTGGCAGATAAAGTTAAGGATTTGATTTGGTCACGTAGGTCTGTGACCAGTCGGAGGCGGGTCACCGTGGGGGAGGCCAAAAGGCGTCATACAGCGATTTTCAACCTGTCCAAAAGGGCCAGTTTCTGAGCAGCTAAGTCTTTTTTCTGGCGAGAGTCAGTGGATATACATTGACCTCTAAAGAAAGCCTTGTGAGCCTCCCACAGGGTGGACTCCCCCTCCACAGAACCTACATTCAACTCAATAAATTCAGACAGGGCCCGCGAGAGGGCTTCTTTAGTTGCTGGCTGATTCAACAAGGACTCATTTAGTTGCCACTGGCATTTCCTAGGGAAGGCCCCAGATACGGATAAATCCCGGGAAAGTAGAGCGTAATCGGACCAGGTAATTGGACCCAGGTCAGATGACACTATATTAGTGATACTTGCTCATACGGGGGATCGTTGGGGAGTGGAGGAGGTCTTCTTCGAGGGTCCTCGCACAGGGGTCCAGATCCTGGAAGGTGCCGAGGGAGCTCAAGGTGTGGAGGGTGGTGGAGGAGCCTCTTCAGCTGGAAGCGGAGAGAGGCCTAGGTTCGTTAGGAAGGCATCACATATATGAAGATCATGCAGGGAGTGTTGTACCCCATCTTTCATAACACTCAGGTGGAAAGGGAAGCCCCAGTAGTACAGGACTTTATGAGATTGGAGATGGGTAGTGATTGGGTGCAGGGAGCGCCTCTTCGCCAGTGTTATAGGGGATAAGTCATTGAAAATTTGAATCTTGTCACCCTTATATTTAATGTTGCGTCGATTGCGGGTAGCCAAGGAGAGTGCCTCCTTGCTATCATAGTAGTGAAAGCGAACCACTACATCTCTGGGTCTGGCCCCTGCGGGGGCCAGTGACCTGTGAGCACGAGTCCAACCGCCAGTCTATGTCTGCAATATTAGGGACAAGATAATTAAACAGGCCCAGGAGGTAGGGATGGATCTTGTTATCAGGCACATTTTCTGGTATCCCTCTGATGTGCAGATTTTGGCACCTTTCCCTATTTTCCAGGTCTTCCTGGTGGATTTGTAACTGAAAACTGACTGTTTCAGGGATGAATTTTCCTCTTCAAGGGCTTGCACATATTGGATCATGTCATCAAATTTAGTTTCCAGGGCTGCTGTACGTTCCCCAAGTTTGTCAATTTCCCCCCTCAGTTCCTGGGACAACTTCCCATCTTCCTGGGCTATATTGTGGGTCAGTTGAAGTAATAAAGTTTGCAACTTTTCATCCAGGAGCTAAGGGGTTAAAGAGGGATTGAGTAGAGGGTCCCCTGGTGTCAGGGGGAGCTGTCTGTGAAAGTATAGGGCTGCGGGAATGGCGTCACGATTTCTCAGGTTACCCCTGAGAAATCGAGGCCGGGGATGCGGGCCTAGTCAGGAAGCGCTCCATAGCTGCAGAGGGTCACAGGATGGATGGAGGCCGTGGGAATGGTTTTTGGTAGCCGATTTTCACCATGGCCCCTCCAGAGGAGGCAAAGATAAAGGATCACTCACCCCTTAATCGATCGGTGGCTCAAGAAGCTGTGCAAGGGGAACGCAGAGTTGAGCCAGACAGGAGCTCACTTAGAACGTGTCTGCCATCTTGGAAAGCCGCGCATGCGCCCCCTCTCCACCATTCTTGATACATTTCCAGGTACTAATTCATTGGTAAGGAAATTACTTCAATTACTATTCTTTTTCTGTGCATTAGCAGACTTCCAATGCAAGTCAATAAGTCATCAATGGTCGTCAGTATATTTTCCCATATGTGGGAATGGGTGTATATTCTCATGTATAGGGAAGAGATTTAGATAATACAAAAACTACAAGTGTGATACGTGATAATAAGATGCCACTATGGTAGTCTCACTCTGGTCTCATGAAACCAAAATATTTCTCAGTTAAAGTGAATACTTAAAATATGTTTTCAGGGTAGTAATTGATGAGGGTAAATCAAAACCTAATTTTTCTCACCTATTTAGGGCCAGGTACAGATACAATAATCATGGTTTACATTGACTGCATAAGCATTTAAAGTCTCTATAAAGTGCTAAGAGAAAAAATTAATTCTGCTTATTGTAATAAAAGTTGGTCTTTATCTGTGTAGAGTGCAATGCAGTTTCCCCACTGAGCATAAAGGGAAAGGGAACAACCATTGCCATTCTGAATCTTCCCTCCAACCATTATGAATATTATTTTATATATACTGTGATTCTGTACTTTCCAAATATGCTGCAGAACTCTACCTCCACTAATTCTGGCTGCAGCTATTTTACCTGTGGGCAACTGAAGCTGCTGCCTGTTCACTTCCTGGATTTACACAGACACACAGAGGCACACAGACACACACACAGACATATATACAGACAGACAGGCACACTCTGTTAGGCACCACTGCTTGCTTGCACATTTCACCTCTCTTAATGAATAACGAATCTCTGCAGTCTCCTGTTATCTCTGCCCTCATCCAGTCCCAGCTCTGCAGCTCTCATTGGCTCTTCTATGACTCATCTCTCCTCCCTTTCTGGCAATCTCTCACAAGATTTAGAGAGAGATTTGTGAATGATGTCATTAGCCTGGGCTTTTTACCAGACAAGAAAGAGGAAGTGGGCTGTATAAGGTATGTACTGGCAGAAAAAAAAAATGTTTTACTAACCAAAGTTAAAACAACAAGGGCAGAAGAATTAAAGTTAAAGTGTCATTAAACCCAGACTATGAAAAACTCTAATTCCATGCTATATATAGCAGAGTGATCATACTCACAAAGTCACTAAAGCATGTTTAGAGTGAAATATACCTGGTTTATCCTGCATTTAGCTGTCCCTCCCCTTTTCGCTGTGTCCCCACTGCAGCCTGTGATTGTGTAGACTAGCTGGTGTCCTCTGTGGAGCATGTGTCAATTTCAGTTCCCTTCTAAGCTCTTCAATTCCTCCTTTTTCTTATCTTTGCAGCCCACATGACTATAGAGTCACACATGTGGGCTCATATTCTGTAGTAAACAACACTCCCTTCCCTCCCTCCCTCCTCCTCCATTTCTTCCTATTAATACAAACTATGGGGGAAGGATACAGTACGCTGATTGATTACATTTACTAAGAAACTCACACAAAAGCTTTGTTTTAATATAAATCAGTATTAAATATATCAAATGTAATTGCTAATACCTGTAAACTAAAACAAGAGCCTTAGATTTAGATGCTGTCTGAGCAAAATGAAAGCTAGTGTCAGTCTTCTTTAACTCTGCCTACACCATATAAATGCACAAAAATACACATTTGATATTTAATAAAGATTTATTGGAAGCTGTAGAAGTTTTTTGAAACTGTATTTATGATCTAATTTGCATTGCTTTTCTGAAATAGTTTTTTTTTTTAATTCTTATTTTTTTAGCATGTGACTGGCAAAGCGCCGACCAGGGCTGGCCAGACCGTACTTCATTAGCAGAGTAATAGAAGCCCTTCCCACAGATCTTTCCCTGCAGATGACAAAGAACTGGGAAAGATCATGTGACCACACAGCATTTCTTTACGAATGAGATGCTTAGAGGATTAAAAAAATAAATAAATACAGTGGCATGATACATATGTTATTTATGTGAATGAATTATGGCAATTAACACTTCTCTGTTTATCATTTTTAAGGAAACCTGGAAGGATAGATGTATGTTACCATAGTGGCATGTTCCAGGGTTTTTATCTTTAACCTTGCTTCTCTGCTTAGTAATCCGCACACCCAGAACTATCATGTCTACAATAAATGTTTGCATACTTGATATTCGCATGCATGTTTCAGGTCAGTGACTCACCAATAAATGATGCAAAGATAAGAATGAGTGCTGTGGAACAAGCACCTGCAAAAGACAGTGACTGCAGAATCCATATTCCTATCCTGGTAGGATCCTTTAAAGGGGGATATATTGTACATGGATCAGTTATTGTCCCAGAAAGGTAACATTAGATCTGTAATACCAAGTAATGGCTGACAGGAATGTTCACCTTTGAATGACAAATGTGTACTATCTATTATAATCTTTTATTTATAAACTGCCAACGTAATGCACATTAAAGTGCAACAAAACCTGACCAGAAGTTCCAAACCTTCTCCACCCTATCCAAAATGAAAGAAAAAGTTTTTGGCTCGGGATATACTTTAAATAACATGGGAGTGCTAGCTAAAGAAAAAAATTATAAAGAGACATGACACAGGACACTGCCCATACAAGCTTACAATCTAAACGTCATGACTAAATGTGTAGCAGATTGTGATGTCTGTAGCGCAGAATTGCACAGGTGGTATTAATTCCAGAAATATACACTTTGCACTTTTAAAATAAATAAAACATTCTGAATCTGATTTATTTTCACTCACTTTTAATAGTGTGTCCCAATCCTTTCAGTGGTTACTTCTAGGCAGACCTGGGAAACACAATGAAGCCTGTATTAGTTAGGTCTCTCTCCAGTGGGATTACACCGAACAGTCTCCAGTTACAGATTATATCAATGTCTCATGAACACTTACATCATTTTTCATGTTTACCTGATCTCCTATAACAAAGTGGTTTCCCATTATTATTTCAGGAGTCTTGCTACATTCTTCAGGGACGTAGATGAATTTTTGAACTCAGAAGACTTCTCACTTTTCAGATAAGCTGTTGCATAGACAGAATATTTTCCAAGTCAACAACGTTAATGTGTGTCTGAAAGTTGGAGTCATTATTGTAATGCGTAGATATTTTAAACAGAACACATCAGGATGGATATATAGAAGTATGAACTTTGCATTGCTGACTTGCTTTTGGAAACTACACACTTGTCATCCTTATCCTTACTTGTGGTGAGTCACTAACTCAAAACAAGCATGTACATTACAGGTGCAAAAGACTGCACCTTCCAATACCAGGTTAGCAAAGGCAAATCACATACATATTCCTATCCCTATAGGTTCCATTCAAAAAAACTCTGCTTACATATGATACACACCATTATACTGTTTAGCATAGCCAATCATAACTAACCACTTGCCGACCGCCCCACGCAGATTTACCGTGGCAGGGCGGCTCGGCAGCGTATAATCACGTAGATCTTGGGGCACGTAGGAACTTGAACAAGCCTGAGCCCATCTCTAATGGCTAGTATTTAGAGAAGTGAAATGTATTTTCAAATACCACATAGCATTGTTTTTTTTTTTAATTATTTAGAGAAAGCTATTCTGGCCCTATGATAACCAAAAGGCTACCATGATAGACTGTACTTCATGTTATGCAATTCCAGAGTGTTTTGGTGTGGAAGAAAGGCAATGACCATAAAGCTAGTATAGGTAGTCAGGAATTTTCAGTTCACGTAGCTATGCAGTGCTAGTGATCCCTTAGTCCCATCTGTGTGACCGAGAAGACTGTTGCCCAAATCACCTCCCATACTATCATGACACAATCTCTCCCCCATGTGCTAACAGCATCTCTCTGCTCAGTGGCACTTACGTTATGTTTCCATAAAGTGTCTCTTCATGTTCCTCACCCAAAGCCCTCAAAACAATTACAGAAACCCATCAACATTATGAATCTTTTCTGTGCTGACAAATAGTCAGAGACGGATGGGCAGCCGTCCGCAAGAATTCATCTTTAAAAATTAATCTCAACATCAACACGAGTTCTCCTGGGAGGAGAGAATAGGAGGCTTTTGCTATATTGTGTGTGTCACCTTACATGCTTAGATATGTGTCTTTTGTAAGGTTGATGTCACTTGTCGTTGAAAAATGCAGTTGTGTTTAATTCTAATTCTAAGTATGATTCAAAGACTTAAAGAATCTTTTTTATTTATTTATTTATTTTTAAACAAGGCCTTGGCATGGCTTTTTGTGATAGATGCAGAACTGTAAAAATATATACATTATATAACAAAGAGATAATGCCACTAGCCATTTTGTGAAAGCAAACAGTGCTATACCGCAGTGATCAAAATGATATATATTCATGTAAAGCAGGAGCAGGCCTTATAAAGCCAAGAGCACATGGAGAAAAATCTGAGAATACTTTGCTTTTTGGTAAAGTGCTTGAGGTTTAATATCAATTTGTTGCAGCATGAAAGTGTAAAAGCTTGAGCAAAAGAAGTGACAGTACATATCAGAGAGAGATTTATAAGTTGTCTGCAGCCAAAAGAATTGTGGGGGGGGGGGGGGGGTCAAAGCACAGAACCTTATCAGTGGTGAAAAAGCAACTCCAGGCACCAAGTTATTCATTGAATGTCCTATACTATCCAGGAAATATTATAACTAAAGTCACAGCTCACAAGATCCATTCAGCATACCTTTTATCTGTTTTTTTTACACTGACCAGCAGCTAGATTCAGCAGGCCTTTCACTGTACTTTTTGATCAGATTGCATCTGTGTGTAATATATTCTGTTCTGCGCTACCTTGTAACAGACTTAAAAATGAAGACAAAGCCTAAAGTAATAGAACACGACAAAAGAATTGAACACAGATGCTAGGACAAAAAAAATAGTAATCTTTATTTAACCATGCTTATGTTCAAGTAAAACACAATTAAGATGAGAAAAGCGTAAGATCTAAATATCTCAGCAATTATACAGGAAAACAAAAAAACTCATTAGTACTCCATAATACCACAGTATTTTTGTGTTCTTACATTTGTAGCCCTACCCCCAAAGGAGCGGCTGAATTATTTAGGACCCTTGCGCCTAGGGTTGCCACCTCATCCCTTTAAACAGAACACATATTAATTACACAGGTTCTGTGGCTGATTAAGGTGGTAATTAAACTCTCACTTGGAGCCTTCTCTGCATTCAATTAGCCTCAGAACCTGTGTAATTAATTTGTGTTCTGTTTTAAAGGGATGAGGTGGCAACTCTACTTGCGCCATGCATTATTATTTGGACCCAAATGATACCAATGACAGACCTGAAAATGCTTTAAATGGGCTTTATTAAACATAAAATTCCTGTAAGGGAGAAAGAAACCATTAGACAGCACAGGAGCAGTACAACATAGCTCCCAACTGCCCTGCTTTGGAACAAAGTCCATCTGTCCCTCTTTCCTGCTCATTTGCCCCTCATTTTGATCTATATAGTTGTAAATAAAATGCACTTTTTATCTTTTAAAAAGTGTTTCCTAGTGCTAAACCTTTCATCCAGTTTCTAAATACTGCATTTGTAATTATCAAAAGCCAGTATAAAGTAATAGCAGTGGTAAAAAAACAAAAAAACAAAAAAAAAAAACACTTGGGTTTAACTAATCAATTTATTGTATGATTCTTCTTTACGGGGCATGACAAGGAGTGTGTCCTGTGCCTACATACTTTTGCCAAAATGCGTCCTTCATTCCCATTTCAAAAAGTTGGGCGGTATGGTACAACAATTACACAACTGGGACAGATTTGCCAGGGAACTAGTTGACTAAGATCCTGCCGGTATTGGGGCCCCTAAATTGTGTGCTCACATTTCACTTCCATGGGTGTTTGCACTTTCAGAGGTTTCGTCTAGGAAACAGAAAAAAAGTGTCTAGAAGCCAATTACCAGTGCAGCAGTTGGTCTTATCTCTCCTGCGGTCCCATGAGGGCCAGTAAAAGGTTCCTACCCCTCTATCTCACAAGTTGGCTTCCTGTTGTATCTCCAGGCAGTCCTCAGTTTAAGGATTCCAGAGCAGATACAGCCTACAGTCTCTGAAATACAGTTGCAGCAACAGTATCACATCACTAGCGATGGCACTGGCATGCACCACGTTTTCAGCATATTCACCTCAGAATGAGCACAGTTCTTAATGGGAAAAAGCAACTTTAGCTCCTGAGCCCTCTCCTCAAACTCCAGACATCTTGCAACAGCAGGCTGCACCGCCATCTTGTCTTTAAACACATGCGCCTCTTCCAGCCTTGCACCTGGGCTCTCAGATTACACTCTGGCACACTTTAAGGGATATGCCTCTTACCAGAGCAGCATAATAGACACTCGGAACACTGGAACACTCTGTAGCAGATCTCTGTAGCATATGGTTCTCTACATAGCAGCACATACCACGGTTGCACTTCATCCGGTACATCACCAGCCTCTTCTGGATGCGGGCACATGGTGGGTGGGACTTAAGCTTTGGCTGTGTTCGGCAGCCAATCAGAAGCTCTGCCCTGTTGCTAGTGATAGGCTCAAGTCCAGTCTTCTGGCTGAACTGACAACCAATCAGAGTCCATCATCCTCCTCCTCTCTTCCTGCCTATTCATCACAGGGCACTAAATTGTTGCAGAAGGATGATCTTGGTCATGCACAAACATTGATCCTAGCACCATGACCACAGAGAGAGTGGATAGAGAACATTGATGTTCCAGCAACTGGAACTTACTTCAAAGTAGGCTCCAGAAATGAATAGAGAGTAGGTGATGACCAGTGATGGGCTGAACACCCCCCAGTTTGGTTCGCACCAGAACTCCAAAATGTGGAAAAAGTTAAAACCCGAACCGCAAACCCTATTAAATTCTATAAAACCCAAACTTGAAAAATCAAAAATCCCCATTTTGAAGAATTATATGCAAGTTATTAGCCATAAAAATGGTATGGGGGCCCGGGTACTGCTCCCCGGGGGATATGTATCAATACAAACATTTTTTTTTAAAGAAGCAGTAACTTTAATGATGCTTAACCACTTACTGAAAAGTGACGTAGATCTACGTCGGCAGACTTTGCGATGTTATACCGGGATGATGCCTCTAGCTAGAGGCACCATCTCGGTACCGTGGTTTACAGCCGACGGTCGGCTTTCGGTCAGTAACAACCGATGCGGCTCGGGAGCCGCTCGATCGTTACCCGGGTGAGCGGGAGGGAACGTCCCCCCCTCCCACCTACTTCCACGACTTTGCTCGGGGCTCCCGTCCCACCGGGAGCCCCGAGCACCCAGCCGGCACATCTGCTGGCTGGATGGAGTCCCGATCAAAGCCGGAAACGGCTTCAATCGGGTCTTCGATGACGTAACCCGGAGGCTGCGTCCACGACGTCACTTCCGGGTTACTCTGCTGCAAAAGGCGGCAGATTTAAAAAACGGCTGTATGCAAAAATGCCGTTTTCGGCGTTTTGCATACATGAAAGTGTAGTGGAGGGGTCTAGGGTCTTTTAGACCCTCGATCCCTCCATAAAGAGTACCTGTCACTACATATTGGTGTTTACATTGCTTGTGACAGTAATAAAAGTGATGAGATTTTTTTTTTTTTTAAAAAAACCTGTAATAAAGTAAAAAAATAAATAAATAAATAGGAAAAAATAAATAAATTTTAGCCGCCCCGTCACCATTAGCTTGCGCACGAAAAAAAACTTATACGGAAGTCGAGCCGCGAATGAAATCGCTGTTCAAACCACACATGTGAGGTATCGCCACGATCCAATGTAGATAGGAGGAAGAGAGCCGCTCAGGTGAGGAAAGGTGCTCCGGTGCAAGTCGGATCCGTCAGCCAAAGGTCCAATGACTAAAAAGGTCCAATGAATGGTAATGATTAAGCGATCTTAGAATCGTGAAACGCGTTTACCTGTCCTGTGTCTATGTGAAGCACTGTATGTATTATATTCTACGGGGGATTAAACACTTCATTCTTTAATTTCCTCTGAGTGTGGTCACATTTTCTTTGAATCATTGTATCGCCGTGATCGCCAGAGCGTGAGAAATAATTTAAAAAAAAGAGCTACACTCTAACTCTAAACTGGTAACCGTTAAAAAAAATTAAAGCGTTGCCTATTGAGATCTCTATTGACCGCAGTTTGTCGCCATCCCACGGGTGAGCGCAATTTTAAACCGTAACATGTTGGGTATCTATTTACTTGGCTTGACATCATCTTTCACAATATACAAAAAAAAATGGGCTAACTTTACTGTTTAGTATTTTTTAAATGTAGTGAAATGTGATTTTTCTAAATTTTTCCAAAAAAATGGCGTTTTAAAGACCGCTGCGCAAATACGGCGTGACGAAAAATATTGCAATGACCGACATTTTATTCTCCAGAGTCTTTGCTAAAAAAATATATAATGCTTGGGGGTTCTAAGTAGTTTTCAAGGAAAAAATACTGATTTTAACTTGTAAACAAAAAGTGTCCGAAATAGGGCTGGGGCTTAAGTGGTTAAAGGGCAACAATAAAAATGAAAAATCCCTTTAAATATAGTGCCTGGGGGGTCCCCTTAGTCTGTCTGTAAAATGGTGCATCTGTACCATGTATAGAACCTGCTGCAGCAAAACTGACATATATAAAGAAAAAAAAAGACGTTTAAATTGCTGGCTATACAATATCATTGTATAATTGCCGGCAATACAAAAATGTTTAAAAAAATGGCTTAGGGGGTCCACCCCCCCCACCCCCATCCATACCAGGCTCATTGGGTCTGGTATGGAATTTAAGGGAGACTCCACACCAAAATTAAGGAAAAAATGTGTATTGCCCCCCCTTAAAATTTATACAAGACCCTTACCTGAGCATGCAGCCTGGCAGGCAAGGAAAGGGGGGGACAAGAGAGCGCCTCCCCTTCTGAATCATATCAGGCCACATGCCCTCAACAAGGGCCACTTCACCACAACCCTGAGCTGTGGCTGTGGGGGTCCGAGGGCAGGGGGGTTATCAGAACCTGGAAGCCCCCTTTAACAAGGGAGCCATCAGATCCTGACCCCCCCCATGTGAATGAGCATGGGGTACATAGCCATACACCAAAAAATTGTAAAAAATAAATAAAAGCACACACAGTTTTTGACAATTACTTTATTAAAAATAAAAAATAATGTCCCCTTGTGTAGATCAATCATCAATCACAACGCCAGCTGCACTGCTAGACCCGGAAATATAAGGTCCGCCAATACGAAGGCCAACCACCGTCTGCCTGCTCCGCCATCTGACAATTCCTAAATAGGTAAGGGGAGGAGCCACTTGTCGACATTACCTGGTGACACCCCCCATGTGACATCACTGATCGGTGCATGCTGGATTGGTGACATTACATGGGGGTGTCATAAGTGTCATTGCCAGGTGGCCCCACCCCCTTACCACAGCTAGACTCGAACATATAAGCTCCACCCGATATGAAGGCTAACTGCCGTCTGCCTGCCCTGTGATCTGGCAGTTCTTAAAAAGGTAAGGGGATGAGCCACCTGGCAACGTCACCTGGTGACACAGCCCCATGTGATGTCCCCAATCAATGCATGCTGGGTTGGTAACGTCACATGGGGGTGACGTTGTGACGTTGTGACGTTACGTGACGTTGCCAGGTGGCCCTGCCCTGTACCTTTTTAGGAACTGTCAAATGGCAGAGCAGGCAGTTGGCGGTTAACCTTTACCGAGGGCGGAGATTTTTTTTCTTTTTTTCGGGTTTAGCGGTGGTGGGAAGGGGGGGGGGGGTGTTGTGATTGAAGCTAGATCTACATTGGGGATATTTTTTTTTTTTTTTTTTAAAGAGGAATTGTCAAAAATTTGGTGTGTTTTTATTTCTTTTTGACATTTTTTTTTGGTGTACGAGTAGGCGTACAATGTACCCCATTCTCATTCACAGGGGGGGGGGACCTGGGCACCCCCTTGTTAAAGGGGGCTTCCAGATTCCGACAAGCCCCTGCCCTCTGACCTCCACAACCACAGCCCAGGGTTGTGAGGAGGAGGTCCTTTTTCCAATAAACATGGGGACAAGGGCTTTGGGGTGGGGGCCCCGAAAGCACCCCACATGTTGAGGCCTGGTATGGTTCAGGAGGGGGGGAGGCGCTCACTCGTCCCCCACTTACCTGGCCTACCAGGCTGAAGGCTCAGATAAGAGTCTGGTATAGATTTTTGGGGGGGTCCCCCCCTTTTATTTAAAAAAAAAATTGTGTGGGGTTCCCTTCAAAATTAATACATCTGGTATGGATTTGGGGGTACCCCATGCCGATTTTTTTATTTTTATTTGGCATGGTGTTCTCCTTAAAATCCATAACAGACCCGAAGGGCCTGGTATAGATTGGGAGTGGACCCCATGCCATTTTATTTTCACATTTTTCTATTGCCGACACCCTTTTTATTTTTCATTTAGCTGTCATCAGGGAAGCCTGTTGACAGCTGATGACTCATCCATTGTTAAGGATGCAGTGGCTGGCTTCCTGGCCCTCTCCTTAACAACCAGCTATTAACTGTGCCCTGATTGGCCAAAGCTTTGGGAAGAAAAAAAATGTCTCCCGTGTCCCTCCATAATGTCAACTTGACAAAACTGCTGGCCTTGCATCTTCCCCCATACCAGTTAGTGAAATCAGCCTCTTTATGACATGTGCTATACCACTGTGACAGGAAGCCCAGAAAGTTATCCTTGCACTCCAGCAGCATGTGGAATATATTGTGTCTGTGTCGCTGAACCATGCTGTCAGCAGCAGGGCTTACATAACCACAGAAATATGGCTTGCAGGAGCTCCTTTGTCAGACCAGAAGAGTTTGTGGCCACATTAAGTGGTCATATGCAGCCATGGCTCCCCTAGAAGAAATGCAGCATCAAAATGAGATGCCTGCCTCATTACTGTGACACTCCCACATGCTGGACCTAAACGCTGGACATCACTGAGAGGCAAAAGCAGCAGTATGCAGAGGAAAATTACAAGTAAAAAGAAGAAAAGGGTTGGAATGATGGCAATGAAGAGGAGGAGAAAAATGGCCATCACTTCAAGGAGGATTCCCCTCTCCCTAAACCCCAAAAGTAGGTGTGGTTTGTCACAACTTAGCCACATGCTGGTCTTCATGTCCTCCACCTGTACAGCCATGTGGTGGGGAGCACCTGTTCGCTTTATCCCTTTCATGCCCAACATAGTTTGGTCCACTTAGACTGACTGAGGCGGTATGGGCATGGGATCCTCCCCTGAGAACCTATACAAAGGCACCCCCAGGAGACTCCCAGTATGGCCCAACAAGCACACCCAGTAGACCATTCCAAAGCTTCAACAGGCCTTCTGGTAATAGACCCAAATAGCAGCTTTTGCAACACATCTTCATTTCCAGAAGATATTTCCATTTTAACCCTAAGAGAAGGAAGTGTCAAAACAATGATATAATTTTAAACACTTTTCCTGAAACACAGCTCATTTACTTATTTACGTTGTTACAGTCATCCCATGGTGACTGTCATCCCATGGTCACTTTAGTTCAGTTTAGATACAAACAGGTAGAGAACATTTGGCTAATTTTGAAAGTCTTGTATTACCAACAACTACAAAACCCCTGCTGCTGATATTACAGACTAAATGTTTAATTTTCATTCATCCCCCACCCAAAAATACATTTTTTTACCGGACACTATTACCAGATCCCACTCTGGCACTGTAAAAATGCCACACAGTGTTTCAACAGGTGCACCTCAGCTGCCACATTTCTATTGTTTGTTGCAAGATAAATCCTGTATTTGCAACATAGCCCAGTGTGGTTATTGTGTCTTAGATACTAAACTCGAATTATCTTTACAAGAAAAAAATCTGCCTTGTCTTGCTCTCCTAAATCACACGCTAACCAAGCTGCTTACTTACTGTCCACTTAATGACATTTGTAATTATTGTCTTGCAAGTAAAATGCTAATTTCTATTTCAAAATAAAACCTCCTTTCGTCTTATCTCTCCCTCTTAAATTGCAGCTTAAACAAGTTGCTTACATACTGTTAAGCCCCTAAACAAGCCCCTAAACAACATTTGTGGCTATTGTCTCTCAGAAAACACACTCTAATTTTTATTGCAAAATAAAACCTGTCTTGTCTCCTCCTCCTATATTGTGACCTATCCAAGCTATTTACACACTGTTTACTCACTGTATGTATAATATTTCTGGCTGTTGTCTCTCAAATAAAACACTCTAATTTCTAGTGTAAGATAAAATCTGTTTCATCTCTCCCTCTTATATTACAGCTTAACCAAGCTGATTTCATAGAGTCCAGCCACTGAACAATACATGTGGCTATTGTATCCTAGATAAAACACTCTCATTTTTATTCCAAGATAAAATCTATCTTGTCTCTTTGCATTTGCTGCCTATTCAGGTTCGTGAGCACTGTCTTTATGATAGACAATTTCTAACAAACACATACCGAAAATAGATATTTTGAGAATAATTTTAGAAACTTGGATGGGAGAGGGTTTGGAGAATGTGGTGTTGGGGCTTTGAAGTTGTTTTAATAGATTTTTAGACTTTAATCACAATGCAATAGAACACTGCAAAAAAAAAAAGAATCTCATAAATGAAACTATTAGGCCATGTTGCCAATGGCCAGTTTGTACAACGTTAAAAGCTTCTACTTTGTTTTTTAGGAGTACACTTTCCTATAGCTCTTAGATTAGTTGTGGCAGCTACTTCAGCTATTCATTTTAAGCCTTTTACTGCTTAAAAAAATATATATATATTTATTGCAGAAAAAACTACTAAATGCCTTTTTTTAAGTTTTAAGTTAATCTGATTGGAGTACTGCTGCTGTCATTAAGCCAAGCGAAATATAAAAGTTTAAAATGTATTTGTGTAAATCAGTTACACATCCAAATTAAGTAATGCCAGAATCTGGTGTTGCTGATGCTGTCTGTAAAAACCATACTGTTCTGTAACACCACATACAGCTTAAAGGCTTCTCCCAAGCACATAAAGGCCCAAGCACATAAAGGATTGGTGTTTTCCATATTACCCTTGCAGTTGCATTAAAAGGACCTGTCACCACCTATTAGCCTTCAAAATGGATAGAATTTAGTATCAAGATTCAACCCTCATTCGACCGTCAAGTTTGAGTTTTATACATTTCAAACAGGATTCGGCGAAACCCACACAAATTAAGCCTAGCTGTAGTAATACTTTTTCACTTCACCCCTAGGTCAATGCAGGGCACAGTAATGATGTGCATAATGTCAAAAGGAACAACAGCACGTGGTGGGGACCAGGAATACTACATTCTCAAAAGTGTGTTGGTTGAAGGGAGCAAAGTCTGGTGGCATGGGTTGCGGAACATGGGAGTATAAAAATTAATCTTTAAAAGGAAAAGTTATTTTCTACTTTGTTACTTTGCAACAGGGTCTCTCTAAATACAACATACAATCATCTATGACTGCCTAATATATGTAGTTAAATAAGCTTTTTCGAGAGAGGGTGCTTAGCACTCTGTGGTATCAGGGGGGATAGTAAAGAGATACCAGAGCAACAAAAGAAAGAAAAAAAGAAAAACAAGGAGCACTGAGTATGGTTGGGTTAATACTCATCTGGGACAAGGCCACTGCAGAGAGGAAATGTAACATGTGAAGTTTATTCACTACTGTAAATCCAAACTGGACATTAATACATCATGGACAAGGACAAAGGTTGACACATTTCACGAGTTTACACTCGCTTACTCATAACCACAAAAAGGCTGAATGGAAAAACTGCTAATATAGGGGAACAGCAGCTGGAGATCATTAGTGAAATCACCAAGATCTACACCCTCGCCCCCACACCTCCCAACCCTAGTAAATTGATCAGAAGCCTGTTAAAATCAAAATGTCTTGTATCTCAATCTAGTCAGAGATCAGCATGCATACATAGATCGATACATATAAACCCAACAATCTTAAATAACACACAGATGAAAAAAAATGTGGGTATCATAATGCATGCATAAGCCTCTCAAACAAAAGATCCTCTAAATGACCACAAAGTGTGTGATATATATAAAACTCTATGAATAGAGAGAAAAATAGCCACAAAATGTGAAGAAAAAAAGAAGAGGAGATAAAGAAGAGCAGACAAACTTCCACCATGTGTAAAGTGTAAAGTATATACACTAAGCTATCCAGCAGAACAAAAAAAAAAAAAAAAAAGAAGCGCTGTGACGAATATGTAAATATATAAATAGAAAAGAGTAAAGAAAATGTGTGTAAAATGTGTGTACAGCCTTTTTACGCCTTTCTTGGATGTGTAGATATTGGTTGCATGATTTTGAAAAGTCACTACCAATTTGATAGGGTAACCCCATTTGTATGTGATATGTCGTTCTCTGAGAACTGCAGTGATTTCAGCAAATTCTCTCTGCTTCTAAGTGGTGGCAGCAGATATATCCGTGTAGAGAGAAAAAGAGGAGTATGGATCTGGCAGTGTGGCTGCAGCCATAATTTCCACTTTTATTCAGTACCAGTACATCCTGGTCATGATCAAACCAGCACTGCAGTAACACTTGGTGAAGTGGCGAGCCTCTTAAGTGCAGTTCAAGCTGGTGCAGTGGCTAGCACAAGTAGTGTCCCGCAGCCACCAAGAATTCGAAGACAGGCCCGTAGAGCCCATAGTGTCCTACCTGATGCGCTTGCAAATCCTGATTGGGTGTCCACCACTTCTGCAGAGCCTGTACTTCCCCCATTCACTGGCCAACCCGGAATTCAGGTGGAAACAGACAATTTTACTTCCCTTTGAATTTTAGGAGCTGTTTTTACGTAAGATCTTTACAGATCTGTTGTGAACCAAAGCAATTTATATGGTGATCAAGCCATTGCCGCAAATCCCTATTTGACCCTTGCCAGAGAATTTGCATGGAAACGTATCACGGTTTCTGAATTTAAAACTTTTCTGGGCCTATCCCTCCTCATGGGCATTACTAAAAAGTGTGAGTTGCGGTAATATTGGTCAACTGACCCAATTCACCATACGCCCATGTTCTCTTCTGCCATGGCCAGGACTAGATACAAGCAAATCTTGCAAATCATGCACTTCAGTGACAATGAACTCTGTCATTCTCGGGGTGACCCTGGATATGACCGGCTCCACAAAATTCGGCCCCTCGTAAACCACTTCAACCAGAAGTTTGCAGCCTTGTATACTCCCCAACGCTCATCTGCGTTGATGAGTCCCTGTTTACATTTTCTGACAACCTTGCTTTCAAACAGTTTCTCCCCAGCAAGCATGCCAGATACGGGGTCAAGATGTATAAGCTCTGTGACAGGGCAACAGGCTATACATGTAGTTCCTGGTTTATGAGGGAAAAGATAGCAATATGGAGCCCCCCAACTACCCAGACTACATGGGGAGCAGTGGCAAGATTGTTTGAGACTTGGTGTCACCCTTATTCAGAAAGGGGTACCATTTATACGGGGACAACTTCTATACAAGCATGCCACTTTTTAGACAACTTTTTGATTTTGAAATTGGCACATGTGGCACAGTGCGACCTAATCACCGGGGCTTCCTCCAACGGCTTGTAAATACCCGACTTAGACAAGGGGAGAGAACCTGCTTGAAGTCTGATAAATTGCTTGCAGTGAAGTGGAGGGACACACGGAATGTTTTCCTTCTGTCCGCCATTCACGCAGATACAACAGTCCAAATTGCAACTGCGACTGGTGTTGTTGAGAAGCCCCTCTGTGTCCACGAATACAACCTTAACATGGGAGGGGTGGACTTCAACGACCAAATTATCATATGTAAACAGCAATTGCACCATGCATGTGGGGTATGGCCATGAACATCAGAACGAGGGCAGGAATGCTTGCAGTAGATCTTCTCTGTAAATCTAAAGTGGTAACCTGCAAAGGCTTTCAAAAGCTTTTAAAAAATGTATGTATTTTGTTGCCGCTGCACAGGCATGCGCAATTTTAAAGCATGTCATGTTTGGTATCTATGTACTCGGCATAAGATCATCTTTTATATTTTACCAAACAATTGGGTAATATATAGTGTATTTGTGCATTCAATTTAAAAAAAAGTGTTTTCTTTTTGCATAAAATTGGGTTCGGAAAATCTCTGCGCAAATACCATGTGACCAAAAAAATTGCAACACCCACCATTTCATTCTGTAGGACCTCTGCTTTTAAAAAAATATTTGATGTTTGGGGTTTCAAAGTAATTTTCTTGTAAACAAAAAGTGTCAGAAAAGGCTTGGTCTTCAAGTTGTTAGAAGAGTGGGTATGTGTTGCATAAGCTTCTAATATTGGGCATAAAATGCCAGGACAGTTCAAATACCACCCAAATGACTCCCTTTTTGGAAAGTAGACACCCCAAGCTATTTGCTGAGAAGCATGTTGAGTCCATGGAACATTTAATATTTTCCCACAAGTTTCGGAAAGATTACAATTTATTTATTTTTTTTACACAATGTTGACACTAAATACTATATTGCTCACACATGCCATGGGTATATGTGGAATGATACCTTAAAATACATTCTGCTGCTTCTCCTGAGTACAGGAATACCACGTGTGAGACTTTTTGGGAGTCAAACTGTGTACGGGACCCCAAAAACAATTCCCTACCTTCAGGTTTTCTAAGGGCCTAAATTGCTTATTTTACTTCCTCACTACCTATCACAGTTTCGGAGGACCTAAAATGTCAATATAAAGATAGCACAACCTCCCCCCCCCCCAAATAACCCCATTTTGGAAAGTAGACACTTCAAGTTATTTGCTCAGAGTATGTTGAGTCCATGGAATATTTTATATTTTGCCACAAGTATCGAGAAAATTAAATTATTTTTTAGTTTTTTACACAAAATTCTCAAAATACCCCAACACCTCAAAATACATTCTGCTGCTTCTCCTGAGTATGGGGATGCCCCATGTGTGAGACTTTTTGGCAGTCTAGCCATGTATAGGACCATGAAAACCAGTGCCTTAGGGTATAATATATTAGGGGTCATTTGGGGGGGGGGGGGGGGGGTTGTGCTGTCTTGCCATTTCATGGCCTCCAAAACTGTGATAGGTATGAGGAGTGAAATCAACAATTTCTGCCCTTAGAAAACCCGAAGGTCGTGTTTGGTTTTTCTGGGTCCTGTACACGACTAGACTGCCAAAAAATCTCACACATGTGGTATCCCTGTACCCTAGAGAAGCAGCAGAATGTATTTTGGGGTGTTATTTCACATATAGGCATGGTATGTTTGAGCAATATATAATTTAGTGACAACTTTGGGTAAACAAAAAATATATTGTCATTTTCCCAATACTTGTGGCAAAATATAAAATATTCCATGGGCTTAACATGCCTCTCAGCAAATAGCTTAGGGTCTCTACTTTCCGAAAAGGGGTCAGTTGGGGGGGGGGGGGTTGTGCTTTCTTCGTATTTCATGGCCCCTGAAATTGTGATAGGCAGTGAGGAGTGACATCGACAATTTAAACAATTTACACCCTTAGACAGGCTAAAGGCAGTGATTGGTTTTGGGGGTCCTGTACGTGGCTAGACTGCCAAAAAGTCTTACACATGGGGTATGCTCGTACTCAGAAGAAGCAGCAAAATGTATTTTGGGGTGTAATTCCACATATGCCCATGGCATGCGTGAGCAATATATCATTTCAATGACAACTTTGTGAATTTTTTTTTTTGATATTTTTTAAACACCTGTGACAAAAAAAAAATATTTAATGAGCTCAACATGCCTCTCAGAAAATTCTCTAGGGTGTCTACTTTCCAAAAAAGGGTAATTTGAGGGGGGGGGGGAGTGCTGCCTTGCCATTTTAGCACTTCAAAAAATGAGATAGACAGTCAGAAAGTAAAAGCTGCGTAAATTCCAGTGATTACACCATAGTTTGTAGATGCTATAACTTTTGCACAAACCAATTGTAACGCTGAGCGCTCCGGTCCCTGCTTCTGGACCGGAGCGCTCGCAGCGTTCGTTCCAGATCCACTCACCTGTGCCCGCTCTGGCTCCCTCCTCCGCTCCCCGCTCACATGGTTCCCGGAGTGCGCGCCCCTGCACCATAGGGCGCGCGCGCGCAGGTCGTTTGAAATTTAAGGGGCCTGTGCACCAGTAATTGGTGCCTGGTCCAAACCTCCCTTCCTGTTTCCTGTGACCTGTTTCCTGTGACCTGTGACCTGTTTCCTGTGACCTGTTTCCTGTGACCTGTTTCCTGTTTCCTATATAAGTGACCTGCCCCTTCCAGCCATTGCCGGATCTTTGTTGCCTTGTTGCCTTAGTGAAAGCGTTATTTGTGTAATCCTTTGCCTGTTGCTGAACCCTTTGCTAACGACTATCGCCTCTGAACCTGTGCTGCCTGCCCTGACCTTTGCTATGTCTGACTACGCCTCTGCCTGTCCCTTTTGTACTACGCCTATATCAGCAGTCGGTGAGGTTGAGCCGCTACCAGAGGACACGACCTGGTAGTTACCGCCGCAGCAAGCCCATCCCGCCTTGCGGCGGGCTCTGGTGAAAACCAGTAACTACTTAGAACCGATCCTCCGGTACGGTCCACGCCAATCCCTCACTGACACAGCGGATCCACTCCCTGCACCGCTCCTGCTACCAGTCCGGACACTGACAGTAAGATCCGGCCATGGATCCCACTGATGTGCCTCTGCCTAGTATCGCGGACCTTGCTACAGTTGTGGCCCAGCAGTCGCAGCAGATCGCTCAGCAAGGTCAACAGCTGGCACAGTTGACCGCCATGCTGCAGCAGCTTCTTCCAGCACAGCAGCAGCCGCCTCCACCGCCTGCATCTGCTTCACCACCGCAGCCTGTGGCCGCCGCCACTTCTAGAGTCCGTCTGTCCATGCAGGCCAAGTACGACGGTGATCCCAAGTTGTGCCGCGGATTCTTATCCCAATGCTCCCTTCACCTGGAGATGTCGGCTGACCAGTTCCCCTCGGAGCGAGCCAAGGTGGCATTTGTCGTTAGCCTGCTTTCGGGGAAGGCCCTGGCCTGGGCTACACCACTTTGGGACCGCAACGATCCTGCCACTGCCAGTGTCCAGAGTTTCTTTGTGGAATTCCAGAGACTGCGTTATTGAACTTGTCCCAGGGGAGTTCCTCTGTCGGAGACTATGCTATCCGTTTCCGCACCCTGGCTTCGGAACTCTCCTGGAATAACGAGGCGCTCTGTGCTACCTTTAAGAAAGGCTTGTCCAGCACCATAAAGGACGTCCTGGCCGCACGAGAAGTCCCTACCAACCTGAGTGACCTCATCCATTTGGCCACCAGGATTGACCTGCGTTTTGCTGAGTGACGAGAGGAACTGCTACAGGAAAAGGGAAGTGCTCGTCCCAGACGCTTTCCTCGTCTGGCGCCTATCTTCCAGCCTCCACCGCAACCCTCTTCTGGGCCTCCAGCCGAGGAAGCCATGCAGGTGGATCGGTCTCGCCTGACCACGCAAGAAAGGAACCGGCGTAGAGACGAGAACCTCTGTTTGTACTGTGCCAGTACTGAGCACTTTCTAAAGGACTGTCCTCTCCGTCCACCGCGTCAGGGAAACGCTCGCACCTAGTCAACGTGGGAGAGGCGTTGCTAGGTGTGAATACCTCCTCTCCACGCATTACGGTACCCGTGCGGATTTCCGTGTCCGCCAAGATCTCCTTTGCTGCCTCTGCCTTTCTGGATTCCGGTTCAGTCGGTAACTTCATCGACGCCTCGCTGGTGAACAAGTTCCACATCCCCGTGGTTCGTTTACTGAAGCCCATCTTCATCTCCACAGTTAATGGAGAGAGACTCGACGGTATGGTGCAGTTCCGTACAGAACCCCTCCAGATGGACATCGGAGTCCTGCATTCTGAGCGATTGGAGTTTTTTGTGTTACCCCATTGCACCTCAGAACTCCTCTTGGGTCTGCCCTGGCTCCAGCGCCATTGTCCCATTCTGGATTTGACCTCCGGAGAGGTTCGAAGCTGGGGTTCGGCTTGTTTCGGCAGATGTCTCAAGTCGGTACGAGTCAAGTCTGCACCTGTTATTTCTCCTCCTCCCGGTCTGCCTGAACCATATGCAGATTTTCCAGACGTTTTTTGCAAGAAACAGGCGGAGGTGTTGCCTCCACATAGGCCATATGACTGCCCCATTGACTTGCAACCTGGCACTACGCCGCCTAGGGGAAGAATCTATCCTCTCTCCCCTCCAGAGACTCTAGCCATGTCAGAGTATATCCAGGAGAACCTGCAGAGAGGGTTTATCAGGAAATCCTCTTCTCCTGCCAGAGCAGGATTCTTCTTTGTTGCGAAGAAGGACGGTACCCTTAGGCCTTGCATAGACTTTCGGGGTCTCAACAGCATTACTGTAAAGAACCGTTACCCTCTTCCCCTGATTACGGAACTCTTTGACCGGTTACAAGGCGCCAAGTACTTCACCAAGTTGGATCTCAGAGGGGCCTATAACCTTATTCGCATCCGAGAGGGTGACGAGTGGAAGACGGCTTTTAACACCCGAGACGGGCATTTTGAGTACTTAGTCATGCCTTTCGGGCTCTGTAACGCTCCAGCGGTCTTCCAGGAATTCGTTAACGACATTTTCCGAGACCTGCTCTATACCTGTGTCGTGGTTTATTTGGATGACATCCTCATCTTCTCTACTAACTTGGATCAACACCGTGCTCATGTCCGCTTAGTACTCTCCCGTCTCAGAAAGAACCGTCTCTACGCTAAATTTGAAAAGTGTTTGTTCGACCGTACCAGCCTTCCCTTCCTGGGCTACATCATTTCTGCCAAGGGACTACAAATGGATCCTGCCAAACTGTCTGCCATCCTGGACTGGCCTCGTCCCTCTGGCCTTAAGGCCATCCAGCGATTCCTCGGATTCGCAAACTATTATAGACAGTTCATCCCGCATTACTCCACCCTTGTGGCACCAATTGTAGCCCTAACCAAGAAGGGGGCTAACCCGAAATCTTGGCCGCCCCAGGCCGAGAAGGCCTTCAGCGCTCTTAAGTCTGCCTTTGCCACCGCCCCAGTTCTGTCCAGACCGGATCCTACTAAGCCGTTCTACCTGGAAGTAGACGCTTCCTCTGTTGGTGCTGGTGCTTTGCTCATGCAAAAGACTACGAGAGGCAAGTCGGTTACTTGCGGGTTTTTCTCTAAGACTTTCTCTCCCGCTGAAAGAAATTATTCTATTGGGGATAGAGAATTACTCGCCATCAAGCTGGCCTTGGAAGAGTGGCGGCATTTACTGGAAGGATCGGTACATCCCGTGAACATCTACACGGATCATAAAAATTTATCTTACCTCCAGTCTGCTCAGAGACTAAATCCCTGCCAAGCTCGCTGGTCTCTATTTTTTGCCAGATTTAACTTCCGGATCCACTTTCGTCCAGCGAGCAAGAACCTCAGGGCCGATGCCCTCTCTCGTTCGTCTGATGTCACAGGAGAGGAAGTCAAGCCACAGCACATTGTGCCCCCGGAATGTCTGGTCACCGTGGCACCTATAGACTTGCGTAACCTCCCTCCCGGAAAGACCTATGTTTCTCCCCGTCTTCGCCTAAAGGTTCTTAAGTGGGGACATTCTTCTCTTCTCGCAGGACATCCTGGCGTCCGAAAGACTCTACAACTTATCTCCAGGAGATATTGGTGGCCATCCTTGGAGAAGGACATCTCTGAATTTGTACAGTCCTGCTCTGTATGTGCCAGAGACAAAACCCCTCGCCAAAGACCCGCCGGCTTTCTCCAGCCACTTCCCATACCAGAGACCCCTTGGTCCAATATCGCGATGGACTTTGTTACGGACCTACCACCATCTCACGGGAAAACGATAATTTGGATCGTCGTAGATCGCTTCTCGAAGATGGCGCACTTCATCCCGTTGCCAGCCTTACCACCCGCACCTCAGTTGGCCAAGCATTTCCTCCGACACATCTTCCGGTTACACGGCCTGCCTTCACATATTGTCTCCGATAGAGGAGTCCAGTTTGTGTCCAAGTTCTGGAGGGCTCTCTGTGGATGGCTTAAAATCAAGCTGGATTTCTCTTCTTCATACCACCCCCAAACCAACGGACAAGTAGAGCGGGTCAATCAAATCTTGGGCGACTACCTTCGCCACTTCGTTTCCTCCCGTCAAGACTATTGGATCGACCTCCTCCCGTGGGCGGAGTTCTCCTATAACCACAAAGACTCTTCCGCCACCAACAAGTCTCCCTTCTTCGTGGTTTACGGTCGTCATCCTCTGCCTCCTCTGCCGTTATCCTCCTCCTCCGGTGTACCTGCAGTGGATGACCTGGTGCAAGACTTTTCTGCCATCTGGCGTGAGACGCGCCTGTCCCTCTTACAGGCCTCATCCCGCATGAAAATCCAAGCGGACAAGAAACGTCGGTCTCCTCCTGTCCTGGTTCCTGGGGACAGATTTTGGCTCTCCTCCAAGTACGTCCGCTTCAGGGTTCCTAGTTACAAGCTTGGTCCTCGTTATTTGGGACCCTACAAGGTCAAGAAGAGGATCAATCCTGTGTGTTACCAACTCCATCTCCCTCCCTCCCTTAAAATTCCCAACTGTTTCATGTCTCCCTCCTCAAGCCTGCGGTCTTTAATCGCTTTTCCCCCAAGAATCTTCCTCCCACGCCTGTATCCGGTATCTCGGATGTCTTCTCCGTTCAGGAGATATTGGCCTCTAAATTGGTCAGGGGGAGAAGATATTTTTTGGTGGACTGGGAGGGCTGCGGTCCTGAAGAGAGATCCTGGGAGCCAGAGGAGAATATCTTGGACCGTAACCTCACCCTCAGGTTTCTGGGTACCAAAAAGAGGGGGAGACCAAAGGGGGGGTACTGTAACGCTGAGCGCTCCGGTCCCTGCTTCTGGACCGGAGCGCTCGCAGCGTTCGTTCCAGATCCACTCACCTGTGCCCGCTCCGGCTCCCTCCTCCACTCCCCGCTCACATGGTTCCCGGAGTGTGCGCCCCTGCACCATAGGGCGCGCGCGCGCAGGTCGTTTGAAATTTAAGGGGCCTGTGCACCAGTAATTGGTGCCTGGTCCAAACCTCCCTTCCTGTTTCCTGTGACCTGTTTCCTGTGACCTGTGACCTGTTTCCTGTGACCTGTTTCCTGTGACCTGTTTCCTGTGACCTGTTTCCTGTTTCCTGTTTCCTATATAAGTGACCTGCCCCTTCCAGCCATTGCCGGATCTTTGTTGCCTTGTTGCCTTATTGCCTTAGTGAAAGCGTTATTTGTGTAATCCTTTGCCTGTTGCTGAATCCTTTGCTAACGACTATCGCCTCTGAACCTGTGCTGCCTGCCCTGACCTTTGCTACGTCTGACAACGCCTCTGCCTGTCCCTTTTGTACTACGCCTATATCAGCAGTCGGTGAGGTTGAGCCGCTACCAGAGGACACGACCTGGTAGTTACCGCCGCAGCAAGCCCATCCCGCCTTGCGGTGGGCTCTGGTGAAAACCAGTAACTACTTAGAACCGATCCTCCGGTACGGTCCACGCCAATCCCTCACTGACACAGCGGATCCACTCCCTGCACCGCTCCTGCTACCAGTCCGGACCCTGACACCAATAAATATACGCTTATTGAGATTTTTTATCAAAGACATATAGCTAAATACATTTTGGCCTAAATGTATGACAAAAATTTAGTTTATTGAAAACTCTTTATAAGAAAAAGTAGAAAATGTATTTTTTTCTCAAAATTTGCAGAACTTTTTTTGTTTATATCACAAAAATTAAAAACCAGCAGAGTTGATCAAATATCAAATACCAGCACAAGAAAGCTCTATTTGTGGGGGAAAAAAAGACGTACATTTTGTTTGGGTACAGCATTGCATGACTGCACAATTGTCAGTTAAATTCACACAGTGACAAATTGCAAAAAATGGCTTGGTCATTAAAGGGGTAAATCCTTCCGGTTCAGAAGTGGTTAATATTGTTTCTTCTGGAGCAGTCCTCCAGATCTGTCACTTTAGCTTGCAGTAGGGAAATTTCCTCAGAGTGTGTGTGTGAAAAGCCTCAGATGCCTCATGGTGAGCGGAGGCCTCTTCTGTGATCTGCCTTTCAAGCACTTCTGTGCATTACTCTACCTGTTCCAATCTCATGTGTACTGAGGATAGTGATGAACAGAGCTCATTGCGGAGGAAAGGAGCATGAGCTTAAGGGATTGCTCTGAATCTGGTTGGTCTCTGGCTGGGCAGATGTTCCTGATAATCCACATATTGTAAAGAAATTTCAGGGGTATCTCAGTGCTGTACAGGGGAGTTTTGTTAGGAGAATGTACTGAAGACTATGCGGCTCACTTGCCTCTATCAATGGACGAACCTTGCTGACGAAGTCACATGATGCAACGCATACGGGGGAGGAGCCTACTCGCTAGACGTCAGACATAGGAAGGTCTCGCCTGTACTCTGTTAGCCTGCAATTCACCTGCACTTGCTGAAGTACTTGCCTCTGTAAGTGCCCTGTATGCCTTTTTTTTTTTGCTTTAATAAACGTTTAAACTGAGAGCATTAGATCCCTCTTCCTTTTTCTACCTGAGTGATACTAGGATCTGGAGGCCAGTCCATGGGAGGTTGGAGGTTTGGAGGAGGAGAGAGACGCTGTCTATGTGCACACCGCTGTTGCTTGTATGACCCTTTATGGGTCTATCATTGAGGTGAGCTGCTATAAGAGCACCAGTCACTGAGAGCACCACAATGAATTGAAGTGGTGTGTAGCCCTTATTCACTGGTTATGCACATCATTTATTGTCCAAGCACTGGATTATTGATTGGGATTCAGCACTTTTTCAATTATTTATTGGGACATTCGAACACTTTATTTATGTATTCAATATTCTGTTAGAACCCTATTGTTTTTTTTTTCAAGCTTATTAATTGTACAGTGTTATTTATCAATTTATATGTGATTTTTCATATGCACTATTGTTTGCAAGGTTCACATTATTGATTTGCCACTTAAGTGAAAATTTATTATATTTGTATTTATTTATTGGGTCACTTTCTCTTTGGCGCAGCATTATTGATTTTTGAGCCTCGGTAGGAGGCTGGAGCAGACTCTGTGTTTTCCATGTCAACTGCAGCAGGAGCAGGGTCCTGTGTCTCGCTGTCTGCTGGCAGGGACAGAGGAGGAGATACCGCTCCTGTGCCATCTTGTCCACGCTGCATAGCTGGCTGAGTGAAAAAGTCTGTGAGTCGGCGGGACTTATATAGGCATTGGTTCTTCTTTCTAGACATACAGTCCAGTCATCCTGTGTGACGGCTCCCCTCTGGTGTTGGAGAGAGGGGAGAGGAGGCACTATAGCAGGCAGAGGGTTGCTTCTTGTCCCAAGGCTGAGTGGAGCTAGTGGATCAAGCAGCCCTCTTGCTCTGTAGCCAGCCCCCCAGTCATTAAATAAGCTTTTTGTTTGTTTTCTATTTTTGTAATATTGCTTTCTAGGAAATTTAGAAAAGAAAGGAATTTTGGTTTTATAGGCACTGGTACTTAAAAATATAGTTTTATTGATCACTGATTAAAAATATGTACTTGTTTACAAAAACAGGGAAAAGAAAAAAAAAACAATTTCCAAAGAGAACATTGAAAAGATGCTTCAGTAAACAACATTTGTAAGGTAGTCACACATATAATATATGATGGAGATACATGTCACATTACATAGCCCAATAGCAGAATAGTAACGTCACATCAAGTATGCCTCACAGACGATGACAAAGGAATTGTTCAATCATCCCAGAGTTTTACTATGCGAGAGTTGGTAAGTAGACGTTGCATGTAGCCAGTTTGCCCTACATGTTTCGCTTACATAGCAAGCTTCTTCTGGAGCTACTGGTAAGTATGTTTCTGTATAACAATATGAAAATAATTATTTATATATTCAGACATAAACACATAAATCATCACATAATGTGTACATCATTTCAACAATGTTACAGTCGTAAGGTGTGACAAAGAAAAAGAGGGGACAAAAAAATTAGCATAAGGGAACAAATTATACTGAGGAAGAGCTGTAAGGTGAGGGACCCCCGGGAATAGGGTGTCAAGGAGGGGCACATGTAGGGGCCGCAAACACCCACTAAATCAGTACGCCCACTAAATCAGAGATAGATAGTTGTATCCTTAGGAGAACAAACAGTTGTCTCTATATAGCCTAAGGTAAGCAAATTAAACAAGATAAGTATACCAGCCCAGGAAGGGCATAAAACAGCCATCATGTTTGAATCTACTGGGAGCCAGAAAAGGAGGTGCAAGGTAACCCCAAAAGGCGTGTGCACCCAAAACCAGTAAAGCTAATGAATATTCTTAATGAAACACCTGAAAAGGTGATCAGAAGAAAGGGAGAAAAGGAAAAAAAGAAAAAGGAAAAATGGGGGTGAAATGGTGAAAGAAAAGGGAGGGGGGGGGAGAGAGAAAGAGGAAAAAGAAAAGGGGGGAGAGAAAAGGAGGGGGGAAGGGGGGAAGGGAGGGGGAGGAAAGGGAAAGAAAAGAAAAAAGGGGGGAGAGAGAAAAAAAAAGAGAGGGAGAAAAATCATGCACAAAAGGTAGTGTGCAGGTAGAAATAGAGGTAATTTGCTTTCTAGATTTAATTGTTAAGAATAGTAGTAACGAGTACAAAAGCCTGAACGTTAATCACTAGGCATGTACATTATTCTGATGTACGCACTCTATAATGTCACAAATATACATGGGTAAAGAATTTAATTAATCTTCTTTTCTCATATAAAGGAGTTTGCCCAAGGTCACAAAAAGAGCCTGCTACTGAACAGATACGCCTACCTCAAAAGAGTACAGACATTACCGCTGAGCAATTTTGTCTAAGGCAGAAGAAAGTGTGGAGCAGGGAAGTCATTGGTGCCAAGCAGCTTGATTTAATGTACAAGCAGAATACATATTTCTCTCATTCTCCAACACACTGGCTAGCTGTGTAAATAAGCTCCTGTTATGAGTGTATGAATGCTAATAAGAACTGACTGCCCAGGTCACCACCTCAGGTACCAATTCACATGGAACGGTCAGAAAGGTTAATCAGGAAATGTGATTGTATCTCTTACTGCAGTCAATTTGTCTGATTTATGTGTGGTGCCTTCTCCGTGCAGTGCCCCACTTAGCCAAGGCTTGATCTGTGAAGTGATTTGTACTGTACTGAAGATGCAAGACATATAACAGTAGGCAAAGAAACACCCTATCATTATAAATGTTAGGTATGAGACACCAAGGTCAAAGACTAATACTTAAAGTAACTAATCTAATCATAAGTCTGGCCCGCTAAGACCTTAAAGGAGAACTTTGGTCATGACAAAAATTACTAGTAAACTTACATAGTGGTTAGGAAGAACAGCAGGGTGCAATCAGAATGTAGTATGTTAAACATATTTATTATGATAAAAAGACAGATGGCAACTCAAATTGTGACAGGTTAGAGGCCACCTAAAGTGGTTCTAAAGGTTTAAAGTTTTTTTTGTATGGAAACACAAAACCTATTTCTCTGCACTTTCTGTACTACATGATATCCCCCTTATACTTACCTAAACCCAATCTCAATCCAGTGCTGTGCCTGTGAGCAGAAGCTCTCTTGGCTCTCTCCCTTCTCACAGAACAAATTGATAGCAGGGGGATCCATTGGCTCCTGCTGCTGTAAATCAAATCCTGTGACAAGAGAGCAGTGGCAAGGACACACTGTCTGTGTCTATATACACCGGCAGCACCACTCAAGATCGAGCCCACATGATTTCCCCCATAGGAAGCAGCTGAAGAGGTGGAGCCAGGAGTGCTAACAGAGGACCCCAGAAGAGGAGAATCAAGGCTGCTCTGTGCACAATTCATTGCACAAGGCAGGTAAGTATGAAATGTTTAATATTATTATTATTATTTTTTTTTTTTTTAAAGAAAGTTTACAATCACTTTAACTTGTACACTTTAGTCAGTTACCTAATAAATACTTTGTGTGTGGGCATTAACACTTTACAGGCCAGAAGCCACTTCTCCACTATAGCCCCACAAACTGACCTATGAAGGATCACGTCCCCTCTTCTCTTCAGCTGGTGGCTATGTCTGTTCCTACCTGCCCCCGACAATAAAACTCATAAAGTTTTCAGAAAGTAAACAGAGTATGTCCTTAATTTCAAGAGCCCTTCTCACGTCCTCACTTGACACTGCTTCATACAACTTACACCCTTGGGCACACAGAGAAGCAACCAAACTTTACTTCACCAAGGTCTTGCATTACAAGAAGGTCCTGTACTGCATCAGGCTCCAAGATGGAGACCAAGCCACTAGTTGGGGAACATGGAGTAAACCTAATCCCCCAGCACCAGGACTTCAGTCACCTGCCACCATTGCCTGCTTCCACTGCTGGCCGCTACTCCTTCTGTTACTTGTTACAGACTCTTGCTTTCTAACCATTATCTTTAACTTGAATGTTCACTAGAATACGCATAACCTTAAGGGTTAACTTGGTTACATTAGTTACTGCACAGATACACTTCTTCTCCCTAGCTCCAAGGGTTTAAAGTTTCTTCACTCACTCTTTTGAATACACCATGAATTTACCAGGAATATACCACTTTAGAAATGTACATGTTTTGCCTTTAGTAATTCAGACCAGGCATCTGTTCTTTAAAAAAAAAAAAAAACAACACAATTTTACCTATTAAACTCTTCCACATTGTAAAGAAAAGTTCACAGCAAGTGCATAGCATTGTCAGTTACATAAATTTTTCTCAGACATAAATAACATTGGTAGATACCAGAGTCCCTTCTGGCCGTTAATTAGAAATGACTAGTTCACAATAGGCTGTGTTGTTACTTTGTGCCCTACCTGGTGGTGTTACCCAAACCTGAACAAACACAAAGTCATCTTTAGCAAAAGGTCCATGGTTCTGGAACCCCGGATTCGGCCTCTGTTGGAGGGTGTTGTGCAGCTGGAATAGACTACATTACCATAACAGGTCCTCTTACATTCCCATCCTTAACAAGAACCACAATTCACTTCTCCTGTATTTGTGTGCTTCAGAAAAAGTCACATGAACACAGGAAAAGAAGAATGACTCACCAAGAAATTCCTAACACCTTCATTACCAGCAGTAATACAGTGCAGAACATAATGTGCAATCACAGAAAAACATTGCAGACAGTAGGGACCTATCTACATGTTCATCTAGTTCTGAGATTTGCATATCTCTCCCACACACACATACACACACGCATAACCCTGTCTGGAAGAGCAGGAGACTTGATTTTTCTCTGAACTTGCTAGGGAATTCAACCACTCCTGGGAAGAGTCACTCTGTTTTCTTCCTATCAGCATGCTTCCTGTTAGCACATAAGAACCACAGCACAACTGATTGGCTTCTTGTGCTGCTTCTCACATTTCCAGTCTGAGTGTTGTTGTACAGGCACTGCAAGAGGCTAATAACAAGTAAAATTAAGATACCTTCATTGCATTTAAAATGTAAATTCATTGAATTAATGAATACAGCACAGTGTTCATTTTTTGACTTTGTTCAACTCCAACAGGTGTGAAAAACTGTTTACAGACTATGTATAATATGTAGATTTCCTGCTGTTGGCTACATATATAGAAGGGCAATTCCAGGTAGTGTTTACTGCTTGATCAAGGACACCATTGTTCTACACAAATAGCAATTGCTTTTTAAAAGTTGCCACTTTTCCAGCAAATGTCATCTAATCTGTGATTAGCTAATTATTTCAATTAATTCCCCCACCCCCAGATGCTACTCTCTTAGTAATATACTTACTTTCGACCCTGAATCGACTCTGTTTGTTGTGCGACCAGCCTGACACCACACAGCCTTTACAAAAACCTCAGGCTACCTCCTCTACACACTACCCATGTGCACCATGGCCCATTTTATTCCTCTACGATGCCAATGCTCATGATGGCCTCCAGTGGTCATGTTGTGGTATACGAAGGTATGGAGAGGAGGTGGTCTCTTTTGTAAAACCAATGCAAAGCCAGGCACAGCTAACATCACTGGATTGGGTGCTGAAGGGTGAATCACCAAAGACAGAATTTCCCTTGAACCAACCATTATTGTGCTAGACCTTTCTAGAGCTGCCAATGAAAGTACATCTGTGTAGGGCAGACTCAAGGCTATAGTTATTTTTTCAGAAATGGGAATACACATTTTATCAAACATACAGGACGTAGTCTGCCACACCTACGTCTTTCATATCTTTACCTTATGCAGCTCTGGTGTATTATATTGTGTTTTCTACAACTGCAATGCAGCTATAGCAGTAGAAAAAATGTATGTCTCTTCACTAAGCATTCATTTGTTCCCTATTACATGCCTCAGTACATTAGAAAACCGATAAGCATAATGTATGTCATGATTTATGTTACTGTAAATACATTCTAGATACATGGCTCAGTGAAGATGAAATTTAAATGCTGTAATTGTATAGCAATTACCTGCTTCGTACTTTATCATTTCATAATAACTGCTGGAAGCCTTAATTAACATGTGTTTGCTCATGTATAGGTGTTTCCCAGGTCACACATGAAGAAATAGATTTACTCCACAGATGGTGCCATTTTGTGCAATGCAGAGGATTGTAAAAGATGGTGCATGTCAGAAAAGGTTTTGTAACCCATAATCAACAATCGCTATATTCTGTAATGCAGTTTTGAAATGTAAAGTGCACATGTAATGTGGATGAAATTGTAAAAAGACAACAAAGAAAATAGGCAGTCACATGGGATGTTCTGGCTACCTACAGTCCCACCTTACATAAACTAAGCTCCACCTACTGTGAATTTGTCACCTGTAAGTGAACTAGGTTGTGGAAGAGTTTGGTGTTACATAGAATAATTATCCAATTAAAAAAAAATGCAAAAAGAAAGCCCTTACATATTCTACTTATGCCCTTCAAACATAGCATTATGTTTATTAATAAAAGAAATGTAATCTCCATTTTGCTACTGTAAATTTACAAGTCATATACATATATATTTTAGATGCTTGGGGTAGGACTTTGGAGGTCTGTAGCTCGTCTGACATTTTTATTCTGTCTCTCCTTTTCACTACTTCCCACATTTGCTGTTGTCGACTTCTGACACAAGGGTGACTCCTTGGCCTATGGAGCTACACTTATGTGCATGCTGCCACTATATAGACTTCAAGCCCAAGCTATGACACTGCCTGCACTGACATGCACAAGCAGCTAGGGAGGGCTGATGGGGCAAGCATTTGCAGTGGCACAGGTGGTGTTGGAATTATAAGATATGTAGTCCCATGGAGTGGGAACAGGGGGACTTCCTCTGAGATGATGAGTGTGCACTGCCCAACCAGAAGTTCAGAAAGATAGGGACAAGTAAACTAATAAGCGCCAAAGAGGACCTCAGCTACAATCAAAGGGAACAAGGCTTGGAAGTCAGTAATAGGAAAAAGAACAGCTGCAGGGAATCTACTGTCACTACTACTAGTTAGATCTTTCTTGTTTGCTTGTCTTTTTTAACATATATTTCACAGTTCAGGTTTTTGTTACAGAGACCCTGTCAATACTCAAACAAATTACAGGCAAAAGTGCAGAAATTAAATATTTTAAATGCTTACTTGCTATGTTTCTTTCTATAAACAGTTTTTTTGTTTTATTTTTTTTACCTGCAATTTGTCTCTGAACTTGCTAGTAAATGAACAATACAGAAAGTGTCAGTTTTCTAGCATGTTGTTGCCCTCTCTTTTTCTAATTACTGTCTTTGCTGGTCCAGCTGGTCAACTCCTCCTCTCACATCCCTACATAACCCTTTTTGCATCAAAAAGAGAATACCATAGTATGTCTTTTGTGTGACTGCTCTGAGTCTGCTGGGACTGATGGTATCTTTCCAGCAGCAGTCTCAGGTAAATAAAATGTATTAAATGCAGATATTATCTCATCTAAGTGTTGGACAGAATGGTCTGGTGATGGGTTGTCTTTAAGGCAAACGTAGAGAACATTCTGATTTAGATCCTCAAGTTGATTTTACTTGTTTCCTAGAACTACTCTACTCTCTAAGACAGTTGACTATGCAATAATACTTACACCTGTTCATTAAAAGATGATTTCACTGTTAGTTTGCCATTTATAGTCTTGTGTCATGTGTCCACTTTCATTATCTCATAGTCATAGCCAATCATTATAATAAAATGTAAATTTGTAATCTCCAGCACAATTTTGAATAAAGATGATGATAATCCACTGAAACCCTGCCAATGCAATTTCAGTTTTCAAGTAACAGTTCATTTGCACAAAAGAAGTTGACAAAGTCATTAGACTTTGAGCAGAGCTAGCAAAACATCCATGCTTGGAAAAATAGTCATTTATAATACAGAAGGAAAATTAGCCTATGCTTTAGCCATTTTTCATTACCAGCCAACCAAAATACATATGTGCACAATAAGATAAAGATCAAGAGATGATTGGAGGGTGTACATGTTTTTATCCATTAATACTTCTTTCTTTCCACATAAAGGCATATTCACATGCATATTACACATATTTAAAAGGGAATATGTGAGCAAATAAATATTGGCTCTATCATTGCCTTGTTTTTTGAAATTTCAAGCACAGGAGTCTATTATCCTTGTCCTTGCTTAACTTCCTAATGAGATGGCAATCTTAAACAGCTGTGTACGGTGGATGTCCTGAAATTTTATTGTCTGAATGTTTCTACCAGGTAATTTACTTACTAGATAGTAGAGCACCATCTTCCAGTTTCCTCTGAACTCTGTCCAGTGAGTGAGATGGCGCCTCTCCACACCAGGTCCCTTGTCGTGCAAACAGCTTCAAGCAAAGTCCATCTAGGCCCTCCATTCTTTGCTGAGGCCCCTAGAGCAGTTGTACAGTCCATAGGGTGCCCGAGGGAAACAGCCTTGCTGACTCTGGAATCCTCCTGGGGAAAAGAAACCCTGCTCCCCAGTATCTCAGATTATTTATTTTCCAGCTCTATTCCGGAAACTCCCCAGGGATTGGCTGGAACCTAATAAATATTTAGGGTGGTTGTTTTGAATCTCCCTCCCTAGTTTCTAAAAGCTTCTTCCAAAAGCAGGGGGAAAAAGCAAACTCCCAGCCTATGAAACTCCTGAGCAGACCAGACCAAGCAATTACTGCTCCCTTGATTACAGGAAAAGCCAAACTAAGTTTCCCTAGCATCATATGCTAGGAGCCGGAGGGTGCTACATCAGAAAAGCAATGATAAGGAGGACAGCCAAAGAGTTTGGGGCTTCAAAAAACAACCAGCCCTCTTACAATTTTTTTTTTTATTTCTTTATTGAGAACAAAGCACCGTACAAAAAGGCAATAGGAGGACGAGAACAAAGTCACTCCAACCAACAGAAAAAGTCTACAGTTAAATACAGCAGCTGTCAGGCACTAAAGTGCACATGGTGATGACAGGCACGTAGTGACAGTGTACAGACATGTTCAGGTGCTATATAAGAACAATTTTCAAAAATATAGCGAAGGAAAGTGCACACGGTGCATATGCATGCCCGGGGAGGTGCAAAGACGTGCCACCAACCCCTGTTCGTGGGCACCTTACACAGTGCCTAGGAGAGGCGGGTCCTGATACAGCAAGATTTACAGGCAACATAGCTGGCAACGAAAATAATGCATCGTGAGAACAAAGGGGGAGGTGGGAAGACACGGGGGGGAAGAGAGGGGAGGAATGGAGGAAGGGACGGAAGTTACAAGAAAGGAGGAGAAGGGGGAAAAAGAGGGGAAAGGAAAGAGAAGTCCGAGATGTGGACACCAAGGCACATACCCAACGAAAGCCGAACCGTCCACCACAGCTCAGCCAATGGCCTGCAAGTACACATCCGTACATGTAAAATACACCCAAGGCCGCCAGCAGTCCCTTGTGAGTTCTTCAGTGTTTTTCAATGTTGCAGTCAGTTCCTCCAATACGGTGGGTTTCCACTATCTTAGAGAACCATCATTTCCGAGTGGGGGGTTGCGTCTGTCTCCACATGGCCGGGATGCAGGCCTTCGCTGCATTGAGGAGATGGATTGTCAAAGACTTCCGGTATTTCTGAATTGGTCTTCCTGTAAGGTGTAGTAGCCACAGCGCAGGGTCGTCTCCCACCTTGACCATGGTAAGCCGTTTGATGACCGATGCTACCTCGCTCCAGAATGCCCGCAGTAAAGGACATGCCCAAAATATGTGAAGCATCGTCCCTCCCTCAGAGCCACATCTCCAACACCTGTCCAGGCAATCCACGCTCATTCTGTGCAGGACCGCAGGGACCCTGTACCACCTAGTGAGAATTTTATAACTGATTTCTTGAGATTTGCAAGCCAGCGAAGCCTTGTGGGCCAAGGTCAGAATCTTTTCCGTCTGCTTAGGCGTGAAAGAGACGTCGAAGTCACGCTCCCATTGTTTCAGAAAGGGCAATTGTGATCCCCCTTCCAGATCCAGGAGGAGAGAGTAAAGGAAGGACAGGGCATGTCTAGGGGGATCGCCATCTCGGCACAAGGCCTCGAACAGCGTCAAGGGTCGAGGAGTGTAGTAGCCCATTTTCTGCATATGGAGGAGGACGTGTCGGATCTGTAGAACACTGAGGGGGTCTAAGGAAGTCCCCGGCCAGGCCAGGCCACGATCTCCGCGTGGGAGGGAACGCTGCCCCGTGGCCACACATCCATGAGGCGGGTCCTCCCAGTCTGGGCCAAGGCCCGCACTCTGACACTCGTGCAGTCTGGAGGAAAGTAAGGGTTGCCTAGGACAGGTATCAGTGGGGAGGGTGAGGGGGCGCCCGACGGGTGCTGTTGTATTTGTCGGGACTCTCGGAGCGTGGCCCGATCGTCGGGTGAGAGAGAAGAGGGTCAGTAGGTGTTAGGGGCGACCAAGGGGCCAGGGGCAGGGGTCAGTCCGCAACCCCGTTCTCCAGGACCACCCACTGCTTAGCCACCGCATTACCATGACAGTCGAGAACTCACACAAGGTGGGAAGCTCTGTAATAGCGGAGGAGGTCCAGCAGACCCACGCCAACCCCCCCCTCACCTTGGGGAGGGAGAGGGTCTGCATCCCGATCCTAGGGGATCTAGAGGCCCAGATGAAGGAGCGAAACAGCGCCCGCACCTGGGTAAATAAAGTAATAGGGACCGCAATCGGCAGAGCCTGGAGGACATAAAGAAGTCTGGGGAGCACGTTCATTTTGAGGGCACTGCAACTTCCGAACCAGGTCAGCGTTAGCAACTGCCAGGTTCCGATATCCGCCTTGAGGGTTCCCAGGAGAGGAGGAAAATTTTCCTGAAAGAGATCAAGTGGATCCGCCATAATGCAGATCCCCAGGTACACCAGAGAATTGTCAGCCCAATGAAATGGGAAAAAGGACCGGAGGGTGTGTTCGACCGCCGCGGGGGAAGAGACATTAAGTGCCGCAGATTTAGTGAGATTAATTTTATAATTTGAGAGTTTACCATATACATCGAGAGCAGGCAGGATGTTCGGGAGTGACGTGACAGGACTGGTGACAAAGAAAATCAAATTGTCTGCGTAGGCAGCCACTTTATGGTGACCGCCTGCCAATCGTAGGCCCGTGATATCCGGATTCCCCCGGAGCGTGCAGAGGAACCGTTCAAGGGCCAGGACGAAGATCAGGGGGGACAACGGGCAGCCCTGGCGAGTACCATTCGTTATCGGGAAGAAATCCGACCGCCAATCATTGACCCGTAGCACCGCCGAGGGTGAGGAATAGAGGGCCAGAATACACTGCAGCAGCCTGGGGCCCAAGCCGACGTGGGACAGGGTCACCCTGTCAAACGCCTTTTCAGCGTCGGTGGAAAGGAGTACCAGCGGGCGATGAGAAGAGCGAGCGAAATGGATAAGGTCAATTACCCGGGTCATGTTGTCCCTGGCCTCCCGGAGCGGTATAAAACCCACCCGGTCATAATGGATCAGGTGCGGTATGTGGGGCAGGAGTCTGTTGGCGAGAATCTTAGCGAATAGCTTAAGATCCGTATTGAGTAGGGAGACGGGGCGGTAACTGCCGCAAGATGTGGGATCCTTACCATCTTTGTGTATGAGGGTAATATATGCCCGGAGGGAGTCCGCGGGCAAAGAGCTGCCCTCCCTGACAGCGTTTTAATGAGCCAGGAGGGGTGCGTTGAGACTTGCCGCAAACTGCTTATAATAGGGCAGAGTAAAACCGCCGGGGGCCGGTGCCTTGTGTGGCTTGGAGTTGGAAAGAGCCAGGGTCAGTTCATCCTCTGTGATCTCCCCCTCCAGGTTGGACGCTTGTTCCGCCAACAGAGAAGGCATGCCAGATTCCCGGACGTAGGCCGCGGCCGCAGCCAATCCAGGCGATGCAGGTGGGGGAGGTCCAGAGGAGTGAAGGTTGTACAAAGAGAGGTAGAAAGTGCAAAACTCATCGGCAATTGCCGCCGAGGTATGACCCCTCCGCCCAGTGGCCGATTGCACCTGGGAGATGACGGTGTGCCGCCTGGGACCACGCAGGGCCCGAGCCAACATCGTCCCAGGCTTGTTTGAACAACAGGGTATTCAGTTCCTCCCTGGCTCGTGTGAGGGGCAATAAATGTTCCGCCGCCAGGGAATGTTTATGGGCCGAACCCAGAGTCTCAATGTGTGCTAAGAGAGCAGCCACCGCGCTCTCCCGTTCACGTTTCCGGCGCGAACATACACGAATGAGGACTCCCCGGATGACACACTTGTGTGCCTCCCAAATGACCGAGGGCGATAGGGAGGGGTCTGCATTATCCGCAAAATACGCAGACAAGGGTGCGTCGATCTCCACCCGAACCTCTGGGTACTGGAGAAGCGATTCATTCAGTCGCCAAGTCGGGGTCTCGTGGTCTAGAGTCGCAGTTAATGATGAGGTGGACAGGAGAATGGTCAGACAGAGAGAAGAAATCGATATGCGTGGAAATGACCAGGGGGAGAGTGCTCTGAGGGATCAGGAAACGATCTATCCTGGTATAGGTATTGTGTGTGGCAGAATAATAGGTGTAGTCCCGCTCACCTGGATGCATCAGTCGCCACGGATCAACCATGTCAAGGAGGGAGAGTTCCATCTTCAGTCTGCGTAGCTGTGCATAGGATAGATGAGAGGACCCCCCCTCGCGGTGTCGAGGAGGGGCTCAGGAGCAAAATTGAAGTCGTCTCCCACAACAAGAAGACCTTCCCAGAAGTCCAGGACTGCAAAAAGGACAAATGGTCTGTGTTAGGCAGATAAACATTCACCAAAGTAACCGCCTGATGGCCAATAGCTCCCTTCACTAACAAAAATCTGCCCTGAGGGTCTGCCTGCAATGTGGAGAAGGACCAGGGGGTAGACTTGGATATGACAATACTCACCCCCTTGGACTTTGGTATGGGCGAGGGGGCGTGATACACCCAGGGGTAGTCCCTATTGTACAACTTGGGAATACGTCTCCTGTAGAAAGGCCACGTGGGATTGACTGCGCTTAAGGTTGGACAACAACCGGGAGCGCTTTTCAGGGGTGGATAGCCCCCGAACATTCAAGGAGGTCAGCTTGTAACCCAGTGGCAGGCATGCAGGTAGGGCCAGCATGGCCAACACTGGCGTCCAAGACCCGGCCACTAGGAGAGAGAGAGAAAAAAAAAGGGAAGGAAAAGAGGGGGGTGGGGGGAGAGAGGAGAAGGGGGGGGGGAGAGGGAGGAGGGGGGAGAAGGAGGAGAGAGGAAAGAGGGGGGAGAGAGAAGAGAAGACTTGGATAATAGCTGTGGGGTGGGGAGGAATGAGAGTAGAGGGAGGGGAAATAGAGGAGCACACGGCAAGGAAGCAGGTCCACAAATGGTCTTGGTCCTGGAGGGAGGCAACAATACCTGTGGGGCATCCAGAGGCCACCCAGGGGGGTGGAGGGGGGGGGGGCAGGGGAGAGTCAGTGGCTAGGACCAGGGGTCCATCAGTTAATCAGGGGGGGAGACAAAGAGGGGGGGTGGTACAGCTTGGAGGGTCCTACAGTTTGTGGGATGCAGGAGTGCCTTCCGAATCCATTCGCCTGGTGGATCCTGAAAGGCGCCTCTGGTGACGCTGAAGTCTTGGGGAGGAGGGTCTCGATGCACCCTGCTGCCAAGGATTACTCAACCAGCCAGGGACCAGGATTGGGGGGATCTCCAAGAAGGAAAAAAGCTCAGGGAATTGGTCAGGCCAGCGGAAAGCGTAGGAAGTCCCACCCCTCAGGACCACCAGGTGGAAAGGATGGCCCCAGTGATAGGTGGCACCGGCGGTGCAAACTGACTCCAGGAGAGGCCTTCAAAGTCTAGTGGGCACTTGGCCCAGGCCCTCCTCATGATCTCCTCCTTGAGGGAGTAGAAATGGATTCTGGCTAGAACGTCACGGGGGTAGTCCACTCCAAAGCTGCGGGGGGCCTGAACTCTGTGGACTCTGTCAATCTCAATGGCCTCAGAAGCAGGGCAGTCAAGCAGCTGGTTGAAGATGGCCATTACAGTGGCCTTAAGGCCAGGGCCTTGAGTAGATTCAGGGAGCCCCCGCAGATGAATATTGTTCCTGCTGATGCGATTCTCTCCATCGTCCTGCTGCAGCTGCAGGGTGATCATCTGTTTCTGGAAAAGGGCCTGGGACGTTTCCAGAGCAGAGACCCTAGAGGACAGGGAGGAATGGGCCACTTCTACCCCTTCCACCCTGGCATCCACCCCGTCAATCTGCTGCTTCAGGTTATTGATTTCATGGGAGAGCTGGGTCACCATGGAAGCCGCCATCTCTGTGAAGTCCTGCTTTGTAGGGATAAGGGAGAGCATCTCCCACCATTCTGATGCTGGAGATGCTGCAGCTGGCTGGAGGAGGCCGTCACAGGAGAGGAGTCCGCAAGAGGCAGGTCGGGGGTCAGGATCGGGGACGCAGGGCTCCGGGGAAAGGGTACCTGCGGGAGAAGCTGTGGAGGGGCCACCTTTCCGGATTTCTTGCTGGCGGCATGTGCTGCAGGAGACGGGCGCGGCGGTGCCATCTTGGAGGCCGCACGGCCGGACAGAGCAGTCGGGTGCCGGAGGAAGTATCAGGCGATGTCAGGTCCCCGAGAGAGCGCCGGAGACCCCAGGGGTTGAGCACTGCTGGGCATGGAGAGCAGGGGGAATATCGCTGGCTGGAAAGGACTAGATCACCGGGACAGGTCACGGAGCTCCACTAAGGGTGTCTTCACAGTGCCATTGCTAAGCCACTCCCGTTTTGTTAAAGAATTTGTTTAGTTTGGTTTTGGAATTAGTTTAGTTTCGTTTAGTAAAATCTTGTTTTAGTTAAAATTCCTTTCATTTATGAATTTTCTAATGAATTCCTACTTCGGATTCAAATTTTGTGTGAAGAAATAGCTGGTTGTAAGGTAACGGGCCGCCTGCATCCTTAACAACCATGAGTCATCATTTGTCAGTGGGCTTCCCCACTGACAGATGAATGTAAAAAAAGAATGCCAGCAATCGCCTGGCAATAGAAAACTGTTAAAAAAAAAAATTGCGTAGATGTAAATTCATCCTTAATCACGACGCCCTTCGGACCCAAAAAATAGAAAAAATAAAAACCGCTCCGCCTCCTGGGAGGCCTCCCACCATCTGCCTTCTTTCCGCTTTGACGGTTCTTATATAGGCAAGGAGCGGGGCCACCCGGCTACGTCACCTGGTGGCGCCGCCCCATCACGTGATGTAGCCGGATGGCCCTGCCCCTTGCTTATATAAGACCTGTCAAAGTGGAGAGGAGGCAGACCGCGGGAGGCCTCCGAGGAGGCAAAGCATTTTAAATTTTAAAATGTTTTCTATTTTTTGGGTCCGGTGGGCATCAAGATTGAGGATCTATTTACATTGAGGGACACTATTTTTTTTTTTTAATAAAGGACTTGTCAAAAACTGTTTCCTGTGGTTCTTACTTTTAGACACTTTGTTAGTGAATGGGTAAGGGTACGATGTACCCAATACCCAATCACATGGGGGTGGCGGGATCTGGGGGCCCCCTAGATAAAAGGGGCTTCGAGATTCTGATAAGCCCCTCCCCCTTTTCCTGACCTGCCAGGCTGCATGCTCAGATAAGGGTCTCTATAGATTTTAGGGGGACCCCACATCGACATTCATCCGTCAGTGGGGACACGGGCGGCCGGCTTACTGGCCCGCTGCTTAACAACCAGCTATTTATTCACACAGAATTCTAATCGGTCGATCGTTTTTTCCAGCGATTCGAATTCTAATCTTTCTGAAAAGTTGGAATGAGAAAACAAATAAACAAAACCACATTTTACCTTATTTCAACAAAATTCGCTACTATATTCCTTACTATTTCATTTGAGATTCTTATAGATCTGAATATTCGTTACTATTTCTTTCAGAAATTTGGATACATCCAAATCTCCAAATAACCAAAAATTTGTTTGAATTTACATTCTGAGTAAAAAGAATTGCACATGTCTACTGCACAATATCAAAATGACTGTGCTTCACTGCTCCTCTCCCTTATTGCAAGATTTGGGTGACCCAATAAAGGACTCCTCTGAAGACTATAGGTGAGCAGAAAAGGGTTTCCAGTATTGGTGGTGGGCAGGTAGGAGATGCAGATAGTCATGGATCTAGAGGGACAGGTAATTAGAAATATTCTCTGAAGGTGATGGGTGGACAGGGAGGTAGAGCAGCTATGGCTCTATCATATCAGGCAATGCTCCTAACAATTATGGACGGGCATGGCGATGATAGAGAAGGCTATATTACTTAGTTAAAAGAGGCTGTCAGAAAGTGGTGGCCATTCAGGGAGATGCTACAGAGACCATAGCTCTAGTGTGACAGGCAAACCCCAATAAAGGTGGTGGGCAGATGGGGAGGTGTAGAGTGGCTGTGGCTCTGTTATGACAGGCAGCTCTCTTAAAGTGGGGAAGCAACAAGGGAAATGCTAGAGAAGGCTATAGTAATAAACCTAAGGAGGCTGTCCGAAGGTGTAGGCAAGCAGGGAGATGCTAGATAGGCCATGATACTTGCATTACAGCAAAACTTCCCTAAGGGTGGTGAGTGGGCAGGAACTGCAGATAGCCATAAATCTAGGATGACTGGCACAGAGGCATTATTCCTGAAGGTGGAGGCTGGGCAGGGATTTGCAGATTGGCTGCTGATCTTGAATGACAGACAAACTCATCTAAAGGTGGTGTGCAGGTTTAAAGACACTAAAGCCCCGTACACACGCAACGATTATCGGCCGACCGATCGTCCGTCTTTTGTCCAGAGTGGTGTTTTGTTGGTTGGAATGTGCCTAGACTGCACACGAATTTTCTCACCCAACAAAATTCTACTTCAGAAGTGATGTCATGTGTTGGTTTGTTTTCTTTGTGTTCTTTCTTCTCTGAGCATGCCCACACTTGCTCATAAGATTTTTCCCTGTCGAAATCTGTACTGACTGCACGAAAATCGGCCGTGTTTTGACGGCGGACAAAAATTTTATAGCCTGTACACCAGATTTTTTTCGGCCGAAAAGTCGGAGTTGGTTGTCGGAAGCATCATACTAACAAGCCGAAACTCGTCAGATCGGTCGTTGGACGAAAATTTCCTGCCGATTTTCGATGTGTGTGTATGGGGCTTAAGGAAGGCTACAGTACAAAGCCTAAAGAGGCTGTCTACAGGGGGGAGCGTATGGGGAGATGCTGCAGCAGTTGGAGGCAATTTTTGAAAGTGTTGGCTGGGTGGAGAGACGCTAGAGAAGCTATGAAGACCTTTTTAGGGTGGTGGCCAAAGAGGGAGACATTAGAGTGGTGGTAAGGCAATTTAAAGCAGTTAGGCATCAACAGCAATGAAGTAGCACAAAAGAAGTTGGTGGTCAGCCTCAGCAGATTACACAGATCTTGAACTCCCGAGTTTCTCCCGTGGCTATCACTTTCATTGTTTTTATCATACCTTGAATCCTGTCAAAGTGAAAAGAAAGTTTAAAGATGACAATAAAGGATAAATGTCAGTTGCAGTATTTTTGCATACTAGCATCTGAAGCAAGCAAAAAAATAAAATGATTGTGACATTTCATGACTGGTATGACAGGTATCACATGCCTTTGCAGTCAATTGAGTTTGATTTGCGTGCTCTAAAAGGACAAAAATGACCAGGGACATGAAATAAAGAACTGGTCAAAACTTTTTCACATAGCACTAACCAGTCTTTATTATATTTATAAGATTAATAATCAATTTCTTTTTAAAAGCCTTTGCCACACTGGCCGCCTAAGCACTTCCTCCCAAATTCACCACTGAAAAGGGAAGACCTGCAAAATAATTTCAAATTGGCTAATTCTCCGTCTAAAGCAGAAATCCATGACCAAATGCCTAGCCACCAGCAATTGTGGAATTCTGGCCAAATGTTTTTTTCAGCCAAAGTAAAGTTTTAGTGCTTATTACCTGTCATGCCTTTAAATGGAGTAAAAAGAGTGGGCAAGCAGGGGGTCTTATGCAATGAAAGGCCTGTTTAAATTAAAGTAAAAAATAAGCAATTTTGAGGTTTTACATTTAAATTTTTAAACCCTGCGGCAGCAAATAAAGTGACGAGAACTCTTGAAGTCTTCTGTGCCTGGACGCTGGAAATAATTATTCAAAACTGCTGTGCCCAGTGGGAATTTTGTATTTCATTGTAACATTAATCTAGACATTGACAGATTAGGGGGTACAGATACTGTACTTTATCTCACTGATGAACTGCTGCATTCCTTACACAATAGATTCAATGTAACAATGTAACGTAATGTGGTATTAACCAGATGGTTTACCCCTCTTCGTGACCAGGTCATTTTTTTCTATATGGCACTGCATTATTTTAACTGATAATTACACGGATGTTTGACGATGCATCCAAATACAATTTATGTCTTTTTTTTTACCACAAATTGAGCTTTCTTTTTTTGAGAAACCTCTGTGGTTTTAATTTTTTGTATTATTAACCACTTGGCGACCGCCGCACGACTATTTACTGCGGCGGTCAGCCCCTCACAGGCAGAGCGACGTAGTATTACGTCGCTAGCCTGTGAGGGTCTAGGGAGCGAGCGCGCGCCTCCGGAGGCGCGCTCCCACTCCCGAGTGGTCACGGACCCCCCCGCGCGTGTGACCGGCGGACCCGATCGTCCGCTGGTCACTCGCGATCGTCGGTGGAGAGGGAGAAAGGCAGGCGGCTAATGTAAACAAGCCGCCTGTCATTCTCCCCAGTGTATGAATGGTGATCATACGGTTCTACTATGTAGAACCGTTGATCACTGTTCATACATCTCAAGCCACAGCCAATCCCAGTTAGAATCACGCCCCTAGGGACACACATAGCCCCTCCCTCTAAAAAAAAGTTAACCCCCTGACTGCCAGTGTAATTTTACAGTAACAGTGCATATGTATAGCACTGATTACTGTAGAAATGTCACTGGTAACCCCAAAAGTGTCAAAAATGTCAGTCAAGGGTCCGATCTGTCCGCCGCAATGTCGCAGTACCACAAAAAAAATCGCAGATCGCCGCCATTACGCGTTACAAAAAAAAAAACAACAAAAATGACAAAAATCTTTCCCTTTGTTAGTAAACGCGATAACTTTTGCGCAAACCAATCAAAATACGCTTTTTGCGATTTTTTTTTACCAAACATAGGTAGCATAAAACAAATTGGCCGAAAATGTTAAAAAAATTTTACATTTTTTTGGGGGGAATTTCATATAAAAAAATTTGAAAAATATTGTTATTTTTGCAAAATTGGCGCTCTTTTTTTGTTTATAGCGCATGATCAAAAAATCGCACAGGTGATCAAATACCACCAAAAGAAAGCTCTGTTTGTGGGAAAAAAAGGACATCAAATTCGTTTGGGTACAGCGTCGCACGACCGCGCAATTGTCCGTTAAAGTCACGCAGTGCCGAATCGCAAAATAGGCCCTGGTCAGGAAGGGGGTAAAATCTTCCGGGGTTTAAGTGGTTAAATAAGAAAAGACTGACAATTTTGAAAAAAAAAAAACCAATGTTTTCTACTTTATACTATGAAACATATCCAATAAAAAAATGTAAAAAAAACATCACATTTATTCATTAAGTTAGGCCAATATGTATTCTGCTTCAAATTTTTGGTAAAAAAAATCCCAATAAGCGTATATTGATTGGTTTGCGCAAAAGTTATAGCATCTACAAACTATGGGATATTTTATGGAATTTTATTTACTTATATATTTTAGTAGTAATGGCGGCAATTTTTAGTGGTAATGCAACATTGTGGCAGACAAATTGGACATCTAACTGATACTTTGACACTTTTTTGGGGACCAGTGACACTAATTATGCGATCAGTGCTAAAGAAATGCACTCTCACTGTACTAATGAAACTGGCAGGAACGGGGTTACCGTTCGGCGTGATCAAAGGGTTAAGTTGTTAAGTGTGCTCCTAGGGAGTGCTTTCTAACTGTGCGTGTGTGTGGGGGGTGGCTTAACTGGAGGAAGACAGAGATCCGTGTTTCTGCTTAGTAGAAACAGAAAATCTCCATCATCCTCTCAGACAGAACGGCGATCTGCCTTGTTTACACAGGCAAACCGCAATTCATTCTCAGGAGAGGCAGAATGGCAGTCCCGTCACCTGCTGGACCTGCTGATTGGCACTGTCAGAGAAAGCCGGATGGGTCCGCTGCCTTCTGATTTGAATAGGTCCGACCCTATCAGTTTGAAGGGAGCAAGAAAGCTGGGAAAAGACGGTTAGTATTGCTCCTGGATGTGATTGGTGAGGAACGTGGATGGCGGTGGGCGGGCCTTTCCTCCTGGGTTGAATCTGGCCTTGCAAAAGGCTTGTCCCCAGTTGTAGGCAGGCTCTCCCTAAGCTGTACATGTTCCAAACCTCCTGGTAGGTAAGGGCTACACTCGGTCTGGCCATTGGGCCGGGGCAGAAAAAGCCCGTAGTGTATGTGCCCCTGGGGTGGCAGCCCAGGGGTGCCTTAATTCTCACTGGTGAGGGGCAGCTCGCCTTGAGTTTTTCGGCACCATGGTCACTGCACCTACGCACACTTTTTTAAGCACCTGCCTCTTGGGCAAGGCCTTTTGGCTTCGACCAGAGGAATTTTTATTCCGGCCGGAAGGCCTGCCCTTGTATTTTCACAAGGGCACTAATTCACTTCTCCACTTCCCTTCCCCCACCTTTTTGTTTGTGTGTGCCTTTTCTTTGTAGTTTGTCACTTGCTATCACCTTTTTTTCACTTGCACGACTTGTAGGGTGTGGGTCCTCGGGCCCTACCTTGAGTCTTGGGAGGGGGTGGATATGGCCTTTTGGCTTGGTCCGCCCTCTCTCATGGGGTCTCCCTTCGGGGGAGCCCTACTTAGTACTCGGTGGGGGCTGTTTCGGCAGTCCCCCTGAAGAACGGGGTCAGTCTGGTTTCGGCCAGACAGACCATGAGTACCTTAAATCCCTGTCAGGAGTCTTGTGCCCCGGGGGATCGAGGTTCGGGTCCTACCTCTTCGGAGGGAAGACCATTTGTTTGCACACCCTGTGCACTTTTTGTGTTCCTCACGTTTGTGTGTGTGCACTTTTTTATGCACCGGGTGAAGTCTTTTGAGTGTGTTTCACACGCTACGGGCTTAAAAAAAAAAAATAAAAAAACCTGCTGATTGGCTCCCGCTGTGTCAAATCAATTGCGTGCACACCCCAGTCTCTATGCACAAAATCACCTACAGGTACGTGATTTCGCACAGGAGGGCAACCCTGCCGCAATATACCTGTGTGGGGTGGTTCATAAGTGGTTAAACCCCAAACCAAAAATGTAATATTGTATATTACAATTTACCAGTCATTAGATGTGGTGGCTGCATTAGTATCCTTTTTAGGCATTTCTCCCTAAAGATCTGGCCAGTAACACAGCTCCAGTATTAGAGTTCCCCCATTCTAGCTGAAAGAGCACAGGGGCACTTTTGGACAGGCACATTGTCAGTCTGGGGAGAGGGGAGTGTTGGAAGTACCAGCAGATTTAAATACTATAAACAAATTGAAGCCAAAACTCCAGCTAATGCTCCAGTTGTTACAGCATGCCAGGACTGGCCATAGGGCACGCGGGGCATTTGCCCGCTGGCCTGAAGCCGCCAGGGTAGGGGTAGCGGCTGATCAGCACATATTGAACCATCCATTTGTCTCCTGTTGCGCTGAATGCTCACTTCTCCTCCTGCAGGCATTCAGCAGCAGCAGGAAATGAATAGACAAATTGGTTCTTCTATGTGCTGCCCATCTGTCCCTCCTACCCGGGCCTGGTCATGTTTCAGGGGGCCCATGCGGGCACATATATCTATGCAACCAGGGAGCCCATATGAAACTAAAAGTTACCTCTGGTTTCTCCTCTGGGCGCAGTGCAGCTTTTGTGTCCGACTTGAAGCCTCCTCTGGCTGGTAGACCCGCTGTATACTGCCCACTGCTCCCCCCCCCACTGAATATTGATCCCCCTATACTGTTCACTACTTGCCCCCCCCCCATATTATAATGCTTCACTGGCGTAGCTTCAGGGGTCACAATTGTAATACCCTGACCATGCTGCAGGAGACCCATGCAGCCTCCCTGTCACCAGGGATGGCACCAGGGGTGTGCTACAGAACCCCTAAAAATATTGCTAGCACCTTCGTATACTGCTCACTGCTCCACTTCCACTATATACTGCTCCCCTTCCTCACTGTATACTGCCCAAAGCTGCCCCACTGTATACTGCTCACTGCTCCCCTCCCACTGTATACTTCCAACTGTTTCTCCCCATATACTGCTCACTGTATATTGCCCCCGTACTGTATACTGCTCTCTCCACTGTATAATGCTTCAATGGTGTAGCTTCAAGGGTTGCAATTGCGACCCATAACCATGCTGCAGGGGGCCGGGGGTGCTACAGAACCCCCAAAAATATAGCAAACAGGTCCATCTTCTTTATGCTGTCCCCAGGTCCCTGTCCTCTCTCCAGGCCCCTGTGTACTCTCTCCCACCCCCCTCCTCCCTCACAGCACTGGTGGGTTCCCCCCACCCCTATTTCGTCAACTCCTGCAGGGGATCTGGGCTGCTCAGTCTAAAATGCACAAGTCTATTTTTTGTCCCAGTCCGTGCCTGTGTTACAGCAAGCAGTTTTTGTCCTTTTCGGATAAAGGTTTTACATAAATAAAAAAAGCTGATTATTGTAAGCTCCCCTGTCAGTGTTAAATGGTTTGTCTCATCTCCATTACATTCTGCTGCATAGCGTTTTCTTTTGAAAAATATCAGACTTTCTAAAAATGAAAATGAATGCAGCCATTACATCTAAGAAATAGTAAGCTGCATAGGTGTGCACAGCCTATTACATTAGGGTGTGCATCCCAAAGCTCAAACACACATGCCTTCCTCAGAAAGCCTCAGCTGCACAGGACAGTGAATAAATGGGAACTGCTCTGTGCTGAGCAGCTTCCTGTTCATTCACAAACTGAAGCATAGTAAACACAGTTTACTATGCTTCAGTTATGAACACCCCTGTGCCCACCTATGGTAAGCTGCAATATAATAAATGTTTGCTTTTGGATTTAAAACCTATTTAATAATATAATAGTATTTGGCACCATATATGAAATATGTCCTGCTACCCTCCCTGGAAAATTATGATATAACATTTTGATGTAATATGATTTCCCCAGAAATGCAATGATGAATGTATATTTACTTTGAGATTTCTACAATTAATACCAGATGGCCATAAAATTTAGTTTAACCAGTAAACTGGATTTATACTGCATCAGATTCTTGTGCTTTTGGTAACTAATGCATGCTTGTTGAAGAATATGGAGGGCTGTCCCCCCCACCGATCAAAAAAGATCAATGAGGATTAGAACAATCAGAGAGGATGTTCTATGACCCGTACACATTATTCCTCTTCCAGGACACCATGCAGTTACCAAAAGCAGCATCAAACAGAGGGATGTCTTTTATGTGTAAATCAAACCAGCCAAGGAGTGTACACACAGAACACATTATTGCTTATTCTGCCACTGCTCAAAATAACTTTCCATGAAATTACAAGGTCTCATTACAGGAAAACATTTTAAACATTGTATTCAGCTATGGAAGGGGTGGACAGTGTGGACAACAGTATATAAGGCACATTCCAATCAGAACATCTATCAGGTGACATTCGGGGCATTAGTAAATAGATATTCTTGTCAAATGCAGCCTTTTCATTAGAAAGCAGCATTGCTCAGACGTATACATTCAAATGAAAATTGCAAGATTTGACAAGAAAACAAATACATTTTCAGCTATAGGGAATGTTGCATCTGAAGAAACAGAATGCAACAAAAAGCAGGTCGGACACAGATTCTGAACTGTGACATACACTACTCTGTTAAAGTCAACGGAAATCTACTGATGTACATTTGATGTGTGTTTCCAACCCAAGATAGACACAAGAAATGCTTACTATATGAACTCTTAAAGTGGATGTGAACTCCAACATATACCCAGTGAAATGAACAGCCTCAGATGATACACAGAGATGAAACAAATCTCTCCCCATATGTTTTATTTCTATATCTGCTTTCTTCAGCTTTCTACACTGTTTAGAAAGTGAACACTGTGTTAGAATTTTTTCTTCCTGTTCCAGCAGTGGGTGTGGAGTCTTGGCATACACTGTGTGTGGGCTGATTCGAGGAAAAAGCACCCCCCCCCCCCAACATAGGCAGAGGAATGAAGAAACATGCAGAGCTGTGCTGTGAATAGACTAGCTCTCTGCTAATCTATCTCTATGCACCCACCCCGACACAAATTTCCAGCTGCTTTTATCTCCAGTACTTAGGGCTTTTTCTCACTGTACGGTACTTTATCTCACTGGTGAACTTCTGAAGTCCTTACACAATAGATTCAATGTAACTTAAAGTGGTATTAAACCCCAAACCTAAAATGTAATATTGTATGTTGCAATTTGCCAGTGATTTGATGTAGTGGCTGCATTAGTATTCGTTTTTAGGCATTTCTCCCTGATGTAATAAAGTGCCCCCATTCTAGCTGAAGGAACACATGGGCACTTTTGGACAGCCATGTTGTAAGCCTGGGGAGAGGTGACTGTTAGAAGTACCAGCAGCTTTAAATACTATAAACAAATTGAAGCCAAACTCCATCTAATACTTTGTAAGTTGTTACAGCAAGCAGTTTTTGTCATTTTGGGATAAAGGTTTTACAAAAATAAAAATGCTGATGAACCCCTAAAGTAGATGTAAACCTTCACATATAACCAGTGAAGTGAACAGCCTCAGATGATACACAGACATAAAAAAAATCTCCCTGCATGGGTTTTATTTGTATATCTGCTGTTTTCAGCTTTCTACACTGTTTAGATAGTGAACATTGTCTTAGAAGTGTTTTCTTACTGTTCCAGCAGTGGGAGGGGATTCTAGGCATACACTGTGTGAAAGCTGATTGGAGGAAAGCCCCCCCCCCCCTTCCACATAGGCAGAGGAATGAAGAAACATGCAGAACTGTGCTGTGATAGGACCACCTCACTGCTAATCTATCTCTATGTACCCGCCCCATCACAAATTTCCAGCTGCTTTTATCTCCTGTGTCAGAGAACTTGTGAGAAGTTATCATACTGATAACAGAGGAATGGAGCAGCAGAAAGACACAGGGCATAGGTCTTTGGAGAGAGATAAGTAAACACTACAGATGTATGTGCCCAGGGCAGATTTCATGAATGGAGTTTACATCTACTTTAAGGTGCAAGCTTCCAGTAGATGCCATTTGTACTGTTTATGAGATTTCCTGACCTAGTTGTGTACAGTGTATCCCATGACTGTATTGACACATGAAAAGCTGTAGCAAGCGGCCATGTTGTTCAGTCATTATAGGTCAGTCATGACAGTCTTGCAGAACAGTTATACAGGCAGTGCTATTATCCCCCTCCCCACCTCATTTAATTCACAGAATGCATAGGTTTTACACTTCAAAAAAAATGTTATTTCAACTCAGACATCAAAACCCGGCACTTAGGCCTGTGCAGAGCTGTAAACCGCTAATTGAATCCTGACAGGATGTCTGTTTCTTCTGTCCAGGTCTATTGTAAAACTTTGACCAAATTTATTAAGGATAACCAGAACTAAAGGGGATCGTAAAAGGCAATCATAGAGCCCTGCCCAAATCAAAACGTAACAAATATACACACGATTCATTAAATAAGACAGGAACATGACACATTAATAATGAGTATATATTTGGATGAAAAATGTCATACTGAATGAATTAAGGTCATACATGACCACATTAGCACACATAGAAGGGAACACAGTTGTCAGATATTCCCTGGCTGACAAGATTATCTGATATATTCCATGTTACAGTATATATTCCATGTTGGTGTCCTTGGATGCCAGATTCAATGCTGGGCTATGATCTATCAATTTTGGGAATGTAACCGGTACATACAGAAAGATATGAATAGTGGTATAAAACTGTGTATAGAGGAGGGACCTGATACTGTCATAACCCCAGGACAGCCCATGGCCACTCCGTTTTATTGGTTAGGGGCATCTGTCAAAATCCCTTTGATCCCAGAGAAAAAGAGAGATTCCTGACCAGTTGGAGAGTTATCATGGTAACATCAAAGCAGGAACATCTGTCAAGTTTGAGAACCGATCACACCTGGCTCATTGACTGAACTCTGATAACACCCAGGACATTGACTGCAAGTATTCTTCCTCCACAATTCTACCTTATTTTTCTATTGCTGAATTATGTCTCTATTTCTTTGAAACACATTTTTTCTGTAAATATTTTATTTGCACCAACTTTGAACTTTTAATTATTAAAACCTTATTTTGAAAGTGTTAACCTTGTACCTAAGCTCTTAAGGCAATCTAACAAAGAACCTGTCTCTTGAAGAGTGCTTCTGTATAGAATAAATCCTCTGAACATACCAGTCTGTGGTGACAGTGTGTGTTACAGATGATTATTCTAAAATCATAATTGATATTGCTAGAATTCCCACTCGGACAAAACAGTGGTGGTGGCATTGAAAGGGTTAATTGCTTAATTATCCCAGTGACAATCGCTCTCAGCCTGCTGGCACCTAGATTATGGTTCCGCAAGCTGGAAAATCTTTGTACATGATGCAGCTGAGAGTGCCATTGTTACGTAAGTGATAGCGTCGCGTGAGATTGGTTGGTCCTTTCTTACGAGTTAGTGAAAAGGACAGGGATCTGATACCCACGTCCGTCACAATGACTGTGGCTATTCCAGTTCTGAGTAAAAAAATGTCCATCGGTTTGCTTTACAACTGTTCATACAGTTTTCGTATTCCTTGTTTCATGGAAAGTCTACTCTTCAGTCACTCACTACATTTAGAGGTGAATGTTCTTCCTTTGAGGCTTCCAGCACCAGATTAAGCAGAACTTATATGGATCTTTAATGACAACTGGAGCATGGTATTCTGTGACATTACCAGGCTCTAATTATCCTAAATTACTTGGTCAATTTACTCATTGATTGAAAGGAAACATTGTACCAAGCTTTCACATAATCAACTCTTGCGGCCCCAGTGGTACACAAAAATCATAGTCCATTAGTACAGTATTTTATTTTTTATTACATGGGAATACCATCCTGTAAGTGTAGTGGGCTGGACCAGCATTTTTGTTGAGAATGGCCATTTGGAAGGAGTTTGCATTACCTGTTTATTTCTATCCCTAGCTGACTTTTCCTTCTGTCCTTCTGTAACTTTGTTTCTGCTTCATAGTAATTTTCCTAAAACCCTTTAATTTTGTAATTTTCTCCTGACAGTCTTTTGGAAGGAAGGAAAAGAAAATCACATGGGGTAACACAGTATGGCATGTTTTATGAGCCATAAGGTGCAAGCCATTGGAACAAAAGATATTTTTTGGCAAAGGATGGTATAACATATATTTTACAAAACACTCTTTTGTGCACATTTATTCTGCTGTTACCTACCTTACTGCAGACTTTAAAGATGATCAATTACTTTGCCCTTTGAGGGCAATGCAACACAGTTTCTTATTAGTCATCCCTCTGGCCCACTTATAGTTGCTTTCACTTCGCTTCCAGCTGCTTGGTTGCTCTGTAACAGCCACTGCAATTACCCAGTACTTCTAAGTAGGAGGAAGCATGTGACCTTATCCCAAGATTCAGTGCTTGGGGTTGAGTGCCCTATCACCAGGCCTCAACACTGTCACCTGATGAGGAGGAGGAGATCATCAACCCTGTGTAAACTCCTAGATCATCTGCCATGGAGCTTACACATTGTTTGATTCTTGGAGTTGTGGATTGGCAAGAGAGCACAGGAAAGTAGAGTGTAAATGGGTTAGGGGTGGGCTATGGAAAGACTCTGAATGGGCAAAGTAACAAAGTCTCTTTAATTCCTCTTTATATTAGTACTAAAAACATACGGTATATATAAACCAAAAGGTTTATAACTGGCAATTTCCGTTCTAGGCTTTTAGTGCCCCTAATCACTAACCTATATATTTGAACTAACATTAACAACTTCTGCTTTAAAAACATAATCACACATCATCCCCCAAAACTTTTTTTTAATACCTTCTTTAATTAAACAAAACTGTTGGCAATTTGAGATACTGAGCTACAAAACAGTACGCAGATATCCTGCACTTTCATTTAATTTCAGATAAGAAATTGAAACGTGCTGGCTGCTATGATATAATTATTCCGCTACACTTTCTGCAAACTTTCCATTCATTTCCCTTAATCCCCCGAACCACTTTGAGTTTTGCCAGCAGTATAGGGTAAATCCTGGCCGTCTATACACATTCATTGTTAGACTGTTAATCAGCTTGAGCAACACCTGAAATAATTGATCGGGCTTTTTAACTTTTAGCTCATAAACATTTCATAAACAGAACAGACAATAAGGCTGAGACAGAAACTGTTTTTTTATTGCTGTGAAGCTGAAAATGACCCGGCATAACTCAACTCAAGTGTACACAAAACACAGCCTGCTAGCACTCCATTCCAATTTCATCTTTGCTATTTCAATATTAGACATATTTATAAACTGCAAATTAACTCAAATCTAATCTTTTTATGGCATATATCCAGGGAATTCTTAATTTCTCTGTAAGTACAAATCACTTTTGTTTTACAGACAGCTGAAGCTTTGATGTCCTACTTACTGCTCGTTCAGTTGAAAACTGTCCAGAGAAGATCAGTTATAAAGATTTTGAATAACAGATGAAAAATGCATAATGATTTCTGTGGCTGTGTCAACCTTTAATCTTTAGGGGCATAAAACAAAATTGCTTTTCACAATCACTGGCTGCTCTAGAGAGATAAAGAATGGAGAGCAGAAATTTTCAAAGCAATTTTTTTCCCCGGAAAAAGTGATACCATAAAGGTAAATCTTGCGCTACACCAGTATAATAAGATCTTTCATCCTATTCTTCTCATCTGGATGACACGTGAGGGAGGAGCTACATTAAAGTCTCATGTTGCAAGTATACATGGAATTGATGGCAGATTAAATGCTTGCACTTCTCTTTCCTTTGTTATGTTTATGACTCATGATCCTAACATTATAATAGAAAATTTCATGTGCTTTATTATATAAGTGCTGGGGATAAGATAGATAGATAGATAGATAGATAGATAGATAGATAGATAGATAGATAGATAGATAGATAGATAGATAGATAGATAGATAGATAGATAGATAGATAGATAGATAACTGAATTGGTATTCTTTCATATCTCAACAAAAATTCTCTTTCAGGAAACCCTCAGTACAGAACAGAACCACATTTAAATCCAAAACTGAAAACCATGAAATTGTGTATCCTGAGTGTGTTTCCTGTAAAGTTAAATTCCCGGCAGATATACATAAAAGATGCAAGCAAACGCAGCTTTGTTTTCATCCCTGTATGCATTTTCTAAAAGTAAGCAGCTAAGTATCTGAATTTAATTGTATTTTAGCCTCTTGCAGTCCCTGTACAGCGGATCTCAAACTCATGGACAGAGAAGCAACTCAAGAAGTCAATCAATAAAAGGGGCATTCTGATAAGAGTGAAGTATAACAAAAATGAGCTCATAAGTCTGTAAGTGGGTTGAAAATTTGCCAGTTAGGTGTTGCCCTGGAACAGGAGGGTAAGGGTTAATGTTTTTTCCCTGCTTCTTTTGCTAGGCAGGATTCTTTGGGTTTCACCCACTGCTCCTGTGACATGAAAAGGGAAAGTGGTCCAGAGCCAAAAAAAAAAGGTAGAAGGAGGAAGGAGGAGAGGGGAGGGAGAGAGGATGAGGGAACCCTTTTTTTTTGGGTTGTTGCTGCGAAAACATGAACCTGGATCTGCAAAAAAGGGCAATCAATGAGGGATAATCTTTCTGATAGGGGTAACAGGCAGAACTTAAAACCTGATAAAAAGTGTAACTCTTCCCCACTCTATCCAAAACAAACAGAAAAAAATGTCTGAAGTCAGGCTCTCAGCCCATACTAAATACAGGGCTGGTGCAAGGTTTTTTATCAACACAGGCGAAGGTGCATTTTGCTGCCCATAAATGCTGCATATATAATCATGAGCAGTTTTATTCACTCCCATATGCCCTCACTATCTACAGCCACGCTGGTGCCTCCTCCACATTGTGCCCCTAATGGTATGGGGACAACCTGAAGGACGCTCTGTGTCAGGCAAGTTACCAGAGCTCAGTGCCGAAACTTGTTCCAGCACTGGGTCCAGGATTCAACAGACATTTGCCGGGACACCGGGATTTAAATCAAATTTAGGGTGGTCTTGGTGAATCAGGGACAGTTTGTAAGGGATGTTTTAAAAGACCCCATCCTGGCGCCTTACAGTGGCTGCCTAAGCCACCTTAGGCTGCCACTGGCCCTAAATACATACAATATCTCACAAAATTGTGTACACCCCTCACATTTTTGTAAATATTTTATTATATGTTTTCATGGGACAACACTGAAGAAATTACACTTTTCTACAATATAAAGTAGTGAGTGTACAGCTTGTATAACAGTGTAAATTAGCTGTCCCCTCAAAATAACTAAACCCACAGCCATTAATGACTAAAACGCTGGCAACAACAGTGAGTACACCCCTAAGTGAAAATGTCCAACTTGGGCCCAATTAGCCATTTTCCCTCCCCAGTGTCATGTGACTCATTAGTGTCAGGTGTCAGGTGTGACTGGGAGCAGGTGTGTTAAATTTGGTGTTATCGCTCTCACTCTCTCATATTGGTCACTAGAAGTTCAACATGGCACCTCATGTCAAAGAACTCTCCGAGGATCTGAAAAAAAGAATTGTTGCTCTACATAAAGATGACCTAGGCTAAAAGGAGATTGCCAAGACCCTGAAACTGAGATGCAGCACAGTGGCCAAGACCATACAGTGGTTTAACAGGACAGGTTCAACTCAGAACAGGCCTCGCCATGGTCGACCAAAGAAGTTGAGTGCACATGCTCAGCGTCATATCCAGAGGTTGTCTTTGGGAAATAGATGTATGAGTGCTGCCAGCATTGCTGCAGAGATTGAAGGGGTGGGGGGTCAGCCTGTCAGTGCTCAGACAATAGGCCGCACACTGCATGAAATTGGTCTGCATGGCTGTCATTCCAGAAGGAAGACTCTTCTAAAGATGATGCACAAGAAAGCCCGCAATCTGTTTGCAAAAGACAAGCAGACTAAGGACATGGATTACTGGAACCATCTCCTGTAGTCTAATGAAACCAAGATAAACTTTTTTTTTTTTTCCATAACGGCAAGATAAACTTATTTGGTTCAGGTGGTGTCAAGCGTGTGTGGCGGCAACCAGGTGAGGAGTACAAAGTCAAGTGTGTCTTGCCTACAGTCAAGCTTGGTGGTGGGAATGTCATGGTCTGGGGCTGCATGAGTGCTGAAGCAGATAATGATCTCCTCCCCTTTGAGACTGGCCACAGGGCAGTATTTCAACATGAAAACAACTCCAAGCACAACTCCAAAATGACCACTGCCTTGTCTATGTCTAAATGTCTAAAAGAGGACCTGAAAAAAAATTGGCTTTATACTTACCTATCCTACCATCCTTTCCTCCAGTCTTTGCTCTGATGAAGATGTACAGGTGGGTGAAGAGTCTTCAAATTCCACACATTCTAAAATGCCAGGTGCCTGCATCACCTGCCACATGTTGTGGTTCATTCTGCTGACCTTAATACCACTACTGTGTCCTGTTGGGACATAGTGGCCAGTGGGGGGAACCACTGAGTTCAATGGGGCACACAGGCATTCACCACTCCCAGTGGAAGTGTTAAATTTAAAGATTCTGTGGGGGGGGCGTGACCGGAAACCGTCCGAGGAGGACGCCAGAGAGAGAGCTCCGAGCCAGGACTTTCAATCTACAGCCATCCAGCGGTTTTGAGCACTAGATGGCTGCTTAAAACAATCCTGACAGACTCTCTCTGGTGCCCCTTCCACTATTAGAGGCTTTTGGACGGAAACAGCGGCCCAATTACCTCCCGGGGATGGTGCGGCCTAGCAGCGGTCGGAAGCCGTGGCCTCGCCCAGAGCAGCCCGGGGCCTTGCCAAGCCATCCGGAGCACTACGGACGCCCCCTGGAGTGGGGACTAGCTGGCCCGAGCTGACAGCCATCCACCCGGGCGTCCACTGGGAGATTACTCCCTGAAGTACCCCATAGGCTTACTCACCGTTACAAGCCGAGGCCTTGCCTAAAAACACTGCAATCACGGCAGGGGAGCCCTGAGTGTCCACACTGAATCCCCAGCCCTCCACATCCATCGACATTCCCCCAGAGACTCATCTGGACCACCTACATCAGGCACATATCTCTCTGGTGGCGGCGGATGCTCGGGTGCCCCTGTACCGGATTCGGGGCCTACACAGCAGCCGCAGCCGTGGCCTTTCCTCATCGGCAGCAATATCTGGCATCCAGAGTTCCGGTAAGCAGCAGTGATCCCCCTTCAGGAGCCCTATGATCCCATCCTCTGCCATACCACCCAGCTGCACACCCTACGCAAGGACTTATAACTCCCTCAAGTTTATATTAAGGAGCCACCCGCCATCTTGGCTGCACAAGGAGTCATAACAATAGTCCTTCATCCCAGCACTAACTCTCTGACTCAGGACACTTACTTACTAGTCCTATACAGCTGTTTCCACGCTCAGCATACCATATCCTCCTCAGCTACCAGCTCAACCATTCCTATGGCGGCATGTGTGGTGCCTTCTAGGCAAGACATGACAGCCTAGAGCTCCGCATCTCTGGGGATAGGACAGCCTAGCCGCATCGAGTCACCGACACCTACCTTACCTCTAACAGACCCAACTGTCTGACCGCCCTAAGATGGTATACGGAGGCACCAAGTCAAAGATAAAGACTAAATCCATCCGGGACGTGCTAATCAAGTCACCTTCCAAGATGGCGGGCCCGCCATCTTCCAGATCACCTCACACTCCCTCTCGTGCGCATTCCTCGGCCCATCCACAGGAAGGGGAATTTGACCCTGACTTTGGACTGACCCCACTTATACTCCGGGGCAACATTTCACAAACTGACCTCCTCCAGCAATTTGAGCGGATGCTCACCCGGGCCCTGAAAACTACCTCAGATGCCATAACGGACAGGCTCACACATGAAAGTGGGCCACCGCACTACTGTACTGGAACAGCGTACTGAAGAGCTAGAGGTAGCGACAGGCAACCATGCTGAGGAGCTTGAGACTCTTAGAGAGGAGAACCTGACCCTGCAATCCCACTTGGAGGACTTTGAGAACAGGGCCAGGAGATCCAATATCCGGATCAGGGGTATCCCAGAATCGGTTGAGGACCTTCAATCCACCATAACAGCACTTTTTCAGGAACTAGCCCCTTCTATACCAATTGAGCGTTTAGAAATGGACAGGATTCATAGATCCCTAGCCCCTTGCTCTGACGATGGACCCCCATAGAGACATAATAGTGAAACTTCATTATTTCCGCTCCAAAGAGCAACTCATGGCAGCAGCCCGCAACCTGGAAGCCTTAATCTTTCAGGGTCATCGCTACCAGTTATTTCAAGACCTATCACAAGCCACCCTTGCTAAGCACAAAGCTATGAAACCTCACTTGCTTACCCTGCAACACCATAAGATTATCTACCGATGGATCTTTCCCTTTGCGGTTAGTTTTTCTTACAAAGGTACCTCCTAACAATGTAAATCATCCGAAGACCTGCAACACGTTTTCCGGGAACTTCACTTGACGCCCCCAGAACAATCGACAGAAGGCTCTAGACATCGAGCTGCATCCTCCTCACCACAGAAAACGCAAGCCCATGCTGGCCAAGTCACCCAGCCAGAAATCCACAAGAGAGGCCGCTACAACTTCACGTCCTGTTCAAGCTCCAGAAGACTCTATGGACTGATGGGACACCATGCCGTACACCAGCTTTCCAATGGCTCGGCGAGTGCTTTGCAGCCCTGCCGACCCCTTTGGGTACCACGGTATTGGTGTCCCCTTGAAACAATAACTATGTTTTTTTTTTTTCTTCTCCACACTAGCAGCCATTTATGCTGCTCAATGCACTCTTACCAGGCACTTATGGTTGTTTAATTGCCTTCACATTGACCCCCCCCTTGCTGGTCGCACACTACCCACAGATGGGTTGTAGTAGTTCTCACTATGCTTGCTAAGCAAGCTTAGTAACAGTCTGCCTTGCCATCTTCTCTTCCCCCAACACCATCACTGCCTGTTCTGAGTACATTGGTATGCTGTAGGTACTCGGGGCTAAATACCCTGGTTGCCTACTTATGTTCATATAGTTGGGTATATTTGTCCACCCTCATTAGTTTTACTGTTCAGAGTTTACTGTATAACTGACTCAAATTACTTACATCATTACATTATAATTTTCTTAGGCTGTCCTAGTCCCAGGGACTGCTCACTGCATCCCACTTTTTGTCCACTAGAGCCAGCTCTGCTTGGATTGGCACTTATTGTACCCTTTGATTCCTTCCGGCGGGAACCACAGTTCCTTCCGGAGGACCCCTTTAGGCTTTCTTAACCTTTAATGTTCCCTAAGCTTCCCTTTCCAAGCTTCCCTATCCCCCCTCTCCTTCCGGTCTACCATCCCATCCCATCCCGTCCTCCCCCCCCCCCCCCCCGGAGGGAGCCTCCTACCCCTTGTGCCCAACTCCTACCTCCCTCTCACGACTTCCAATCTTCAACATGTCCACCTTGAATGTGCTTACCTTAAATGTACAAGGCTTCATTTCCCCTTCTAAAGGAGTGAACGCTTTCCGGTCGTTTTCTTCACTATCCATTCATGTGGCTTGCCTTCAGGAGACGCACTTCTCATCGCAATCGACTCCCAAACACTTCAGTCACCAGTATTCACAGGTCTATACGGCCTCTGCTCCCACGAAGCCACGCGGGGTACTGATAGCGTTTCATAGAACTACTCCATTCACGCTTCGGAAAGAGAATAAAGACCCAGAGGGTGATACCTCCTCCTGATTGGTCAACTTCTTGACTCTGAGGTCACAATCGTGTCCTACTATGCTCCTAACAAAAATCCCCAGGCTTTTCTTTCCCACCTATTGTCCGTCTCTAACACGCACAAGAGTGGCACGCTTTTGCTTTGCGGCGACTCAAACCAAACGCTCTATCCCCTGCTCGACAAATCCCCTACCCCGACGACTCCACAACGACTCTCTTTTCAACAGCTCCTGAACCAACACTCTCTCTTAGACACGTGGTGTGAGCACAACCCCACGCGGCGGCAATACACCCACTACTCTCATCCACATAAAGTATTTTCCCGGATTATCCACATACTTACCCCACTTATCACCACTTCTACCATTATACCATGCTCTTGGTATGACCACGATGCGGTGATCACCTCTTTCTCCTCCATGGTGCCTAAACCTAACCTTCGCTCTTGGCAAATCAATGACAGCATGTTGGCCAACCCTACTCACCGCCTACAAATAGAGCGAGCCATCACCGACTACCTGACTACTAACTCTCAACCAGACACATCCCCCTTGACTTTGTGGGAAGCCCACAAACCCGTTATTAGAGGGGTTTGCATTAGCAGAGCCTCCTACATACGCAAAGAAAAGCATCTTCTGCTCCACAAGCTAGAAGCAGCCTTTTACAAGGCCTCAGCAGACTTTCAGGAGACCCCCATGCCTTCCACAAAAACAGGCTCTTGACAAGGCACGTCTGGAATTAGACCTCCTCCTGTCGGAATCGGTGGAACAAACGCTCCGAAAATCTAAACACACTCTTTATATGTAAGCGAATAAACCTGATACGTTCCTAGCTCTGACACTACGTAAAGCTGACTACACTCCGAAACCCATACGTCTTAAACTATCCAAGGACACCTACTCCAGCAATCCCCTTAAAATCCTCCGCAAATTTGCGACAAACTCTCAACACTCTACAAGAACCCCTCTGGGTTCGATCAAACGCAGCTGGACGCCCTCCTGTCTTCCATCCAACTCCCTTCACTGTCATCCGCCCACAGGGAAATGCTGGAACAGCACCTCACAGCTGAAGAACTGCAACAGGCTATGAAGTCTTTGAAACCACGTAAGCGCCCAGGCCCATACGGCTTCTCCGCTACTTATTATAAACACTTTGCACCCATTCTGATCCCCCCTCTGGTAGGGGCGCTCAATTCCTTGCTCGATGGGCACCCCTTCCGAGTGGAGTCGCTTACGGCTGCGATATCCATGATTCCTAAACCCAACTCCGACCACACTTCCTGGTCTAACTTTAGACCCATCTCCATACTGAATATAGACATTAAGCTACTAGCCAAAGTTCTTTCTACCCGTCTCAATACCGTCATCGGAAATTTAGTTCAAGCAGACCAAACGGGCTTCATTCCGTCTCGCCAAGCTGGTGATAAAGTCAGACGAGCTACTCTACTGGCCCACATCGCTAGACAATGCCGCATTCCCTCCTGCTTCCTCTCCCTTGACATTTGCAAAGCCTTCGACTCCTTATCCTGGCCTTACCTCACCTCGGTCGTTGGGTATTCGGCTCATTTTATGCAATGGGTAAATGCCCTTTATCGGAACCCTAGAGCATATGTTCACTATTCAGGTTGGACTCCTTCCCCATTGAAAGGGGCACACGACAAGGCTGCCCCCTCTCCACCCTCCTATTTGCCCTAGCTATTGAACCCCTTGCTATTCTTATACGCGCTGATCCCAATATTAAGGGAATTGAGCTGGGTGGGCATCACCATAAACTCTGCCTCTTTGCAGACGATGTCGTCGTTTTTCTCACTGCCCCCCTATTGTCTGTTCCTAGCCTCCTACGTACCCTAGCGAACTTTGGCTCAGTCTCAGGCCTTGTAGTTAATCCTTCGAAAATCACTAGCTCTAAATGTATCGCTCCCAACCGATGTCCGCGACCACCTTAGGTCCTCACTCCCATTCCCTTGGGCGACCTCGTATATCCCCTATCTGGGTGTTAAACTCACTGCGGACCCTGCTGGACTCTATTCCGCTAATTACCCCCACATGCGGTCTACACTAACGAACCTCATGTCTAAATGGTCCTCCCTGCCCCTATCTTGGATGGGGAAAATCACAGTGCTCAAGATGTCCATTTTACCCAAAATCCTGTACCTCTTTCGAGTACTCCCCATACAGGTGCCGGCCTACTACTTACGCATCTTACAAAAACAAGCCTTGGATTTTATTTGGAGCAACTCTAAACCTTGCCTACCGAGACCGACGCTATACAGTCCACGAATTTGTGGTTGGCTGGGTGTACCGCATTTCGCCAAGTATTATTACGCAGCACAACGAGCTCAGCTCCCTAAATACCACGCCACAAAGGATATTCCGATGTGGGTGTCCCTAGAAGCAGTGGAAAGTGATCCGTTATCTGTGGCCAACCTGCTCTGGCTACCACCCTCGCAGCGGAGGTGTATTACTAACCCAATCACGAAACATAGCTTGACCATCTGGGATAGACTTAGCCAACGATTCCGCCTGCACTCTCCTCATAACCCCCTACTTTCTTTTCTCCGCAATCCATCCTTCTACCCGGCCTGGTCCTCTCGGACCTCCTTCTCCGCCTGGACTAGTGCCGGTCTGATAGGGGCCCATCAATTCTTCACTCCGCGCACCTTCTACCCATTCCTTACCCTGCGGGAAACTCACAATCTCCCATCTGGGGAAATATTCCGCTACCTACAACTCAAACATTTCTTTACACAAGCTACTCCGGTTAGGGAGGACACCGCCACCTTCTCGACTTTTGAACGTGCATGCAAAACTGACCCTCACAGACGAGGGCTCCTCTCTGACCTCTATGCCCACCTCCTGTCTGCTCAGGAGACCACCCCGCCCACATACACTGCCAAGTGGGAACGAGACCTGCACGTCACGCTTGATGACGAGGACTGGATACAAATTTGGCAGGCTACCAAATCGGCATCCCCAAATATTGTTGCACTCAAAACCAATTACAAGGTCCTTACCAGATGGTATTTGGTTCCAATTAGGATCTCTAAATATGTACCTCAGTACTCCCCCCGTTGCTTCTGGGGATGCGAATCCCCAGGTACCCACACACATATCTGGTGGGAATGCCCTGTGGTGCGAGCCTTCTGGTCCAAAGTACACGATACCCTGTCTACCATGTTTGGCACCTCTCTTGCCCCTGACCCTGCATCTGCTCTCCTGAATCGCAAGCCACCTAACCTCACCCACCGTCAATTTAAACTCTACCTCTATGTCACGACTGCTGCTAAGCAAACCATCGCAAAAGCATGGAAAACCCCCACGCTCTGTCATCTGGCTATGCTGCACAGAGTTACCCAAGCCATGCTACATGCTAAAACTGAAGCAATTTTGTTGGATAAACTGACCTCCTATGAACGGCTCTGGCGGCCCTGGATTGACCATTGCCTACCACCAGGCCTTGATGACAGCTTTGTACTCACCTGATTGGGCATCCTCATTACCGGCCCTCTTTTCCCACCTGGGCCCCTGGGGGGGTTCGAGGCTCTCTCCGGGCACCTGCTATTACCTCCCCCCCCATGACCCTCTCCTACTTATCCTGATTTCTTCCCAACCCTGCCAACCCAGCCCCCCCACCCCATCCGGCCCCCGGCATACCCAATTAAGTGATATACCTTTGTTTTGGTTGAGACCCCTTCTGTGTGTGGGGGTACATCCACGCATTGTGACCTCGGCCACACCTACAGTTAGAGCGTACCCTCATTGCTTCTCAGACGGGACGCCGGGTCGATCCCATATACTTATCACGTTGTTACCTGTTACTTGATTGTTCTATGCTGATGTTCTGAATTTTAATGCGACTTGTTTTATCACGGCATGTACCTAATCTTTCCACTGCATGTTACTGTACCATGTTTCTTTTGCCTTCAATAAAAAACATTTAAATAAAATTTAAAGATTCTCCAGGCAGTCGTACAGTATATCTTGAACAGAGAGAAGATAGAGGAATAGATGGTGAGCATAAAGCATCTTCTTTGTAGGTCATGCTTTTTGACTTTTAAGTATATGGCTAGGCAAAACCTTCTTTTTTTATGTTGTGGATAGAGTTTTGGATACACTCTGTCAAGTTTTTATTGCCTTCTGTGAGATTCCAGATTACTGTAGCTATTCAACCCTCTGTTTTATTGGTGACAATTGTAAGGGGAAATGCAATTTTGTATAATTATTCCCAGAACAAGAGCTGGAGGGGAAAACGTCCAATGTGCACCCCTGTTCCAGGGACAGTTGTCTATGAAGGGATCTCCCCTTGCCAGTGGGACAGGCAGGAAATAAAGGTGAATAGCCCCAATGGTACACAGAGAGCAAAAAATAAATTCTGGCAGTGGTTTTAACTCTCTTATTCTGTTCAAAACCTAAATACAAAATGTGCATACATACACCTAAAGTAGTGCAGTGGCTTTATAACTATGCAGTATGGTGTTTCACCATAGTTCACCTTTAAAATTAAAAAAACAAAAACAAAAAAAACAAATCAAACTGCTACCTGTTTCAGTAACTGCTTTCTATTTTTTTCTCCTATGTAATGAATAAGCCTCCATACAACGTCTAATCTCCCTGTCCTAACTGCAATTATTCTTCCATTAGCACAGCCCCAGCCATCTGAGTAAAATGATACATACTGGTACTTTGCTTGGAGATCTTGAGCAGATTTCAAGTGTGTCACAATAGAGGTTGTAAATAATCAGCTTGTATTTCCAAAACAGAAGCTTTTCATTATAAATTATATTAGATTGGGCATCCTCCTGGGTAAAGGATAGTAACGTTTTGTCTCCATAAAAAAAAAACAGCAATTTTTAAAGTTTCTACTATTTAGATAATGAGTAGATAATGAAAGGACTTAAATAGGGGCAGTTCACACCACAATTTCTGCACTCTGGATGTGTGTTTTTGATGCATTTTATATGTGTTCCATTGTATTTTTGCAACACACCAGTGGCTTAATGTAGGCTTTGTTTAAAAGGGGAACAATGCCCGGCAATGGAAGTTTACCCCCAAACAATGGCAATAATAACAACTTTCTTCTTATACACTATATGCTGGCTTAAACAATACCAGTACAAATAATTAACACTACACTGCTTGAAAAACCATAAAAAGGAACTCTGTGGGAGGCAACAATCATCACAGATTATCTGCTACTTTTAAGTCTCTAACCACTGGCCAGTGGAAAGGTCTGCTGGTGGTGGAACCCTGAATCCTTTCAGGAGCACTGTCACAATCTCCTTAGAATAACCCTGCTGGCAGGAATTAATTCCCCACAAAGGTAACAAGATTGAATGGTATAAGGGTGCTCGGAGGCCTCTCACCACCAGTGTTGGATAGATGTCTTCTGGTCAGCAGTCAGTCCAAATGTCTTTCTCAATGACTAGATGATAGGTTATACCACACTAAGAGACTCCCCTTTCAAGCATGTGCTTCACTGTATCCTCAGAATAAGTCCCAGGCAAGGTTTCTTGCAGAACTCAGCACACTCTCTAGGCACTCCCCACTCTGCACACTTCAGCTTGTGTCACTCTGCCATTTTGCAGCCCTATTCAGACTCTGTAAACTGTAGCTCTCTTTACACCACACAGCAGCCCTGTTCTCCCTGCCATGCAAACTCTATGCCCCCTCACCTCTCCACAGTTTCGGCTCTCCTCTTCCTGCTTGCACCAGTAAACAGGGCTAAATTCTAATCTCATAAGGGCAGCCAATCCTATTCCTGCTCTCTTCTTGCTATTCCCTCTTGTACTGAGGACATTTTCTCCTTGGATCTGATGCTGTTGGGCAGGGCTAAAGTCCGGCTGAGCTACACCTATAGCATCTCCACAGAGAAACCTGCTGTGTTTTTATTCTTTTTGCAGGTAGTTAAAGAGCCAACAAAGAGGTTTTAGTTGCAGTAACTCATAGCAACTAGAAATGAGGCTGGGGTTTCTGGGGTTTGCCACTCCCATGAGTTCTACAAAATGTTGTAGGTTTGAGATTTGCCATCCCTGAAAATAGTTTTCAGTCATTTCTTAAACCAATAATGCACTGCAATGTCTTTGAATTAAAGTCAGCAGGCTAAGGGGCAACAAGGGGGCTTTTGGATAAGCCAGCCCCCTCACTTTAAAAGTGGGGGAACAAAAAAGCCATGGTATCAATGAATTGGAAGTTCATAGGTAAAGCTGATAAACCAGTATATACTGTATATATATACACATACTGCTCAAAAAAATAAAGGAACACTTTTTAAGCAGAGTATAGCATCATGTCAATTAAACTCATGGGATAGTGATCTGGTCAGTTAAGTAGCAGAGGGAGTTGTTAATCAGTTTCAGCTGCTTTGGTGTTAATAAAAATAATAACAGGGGTACTAGATGGGCACTAGATCATCCTCTAGTCGGCCCTGTGCTTACTGCCTGGCACTGAGGAGCTAGATTGGCATTTTCCATGAAACACCAAATTTGGCAGGTCCACCACTGGCGCCCTGTGCTTTTCACTAATGAGAGCAGGTTTACCCTGAGCACCTGTGACAGATGTGAAAGGGTCTGGAGAAGCCGTGGAGAACATTATGCTGCCTGTAAAATTGTTCAGCATGACAGGTTTGGTGGTGGGTCAGTGATGGTCTGGGTAGGCATATCCATGGAAGGATGCACAGACCTCTACAGGCTAGACAATGGCACCCTGACTGCCGCACACTGCATCAAATTGGTCTGCCTGGCTGTCGTCCCAGAAGAAAGCCTCTTCTAAAGATGATGCAGAAGAAAGTTCCCAAACAGTTTGCTGAAGACAAGCAGACTAAGGACATGGATTACTGGAACCATGTCCTGTGGTCTGATAAGACCAAGATAAACTTATTTGGTTCAGATGGTGTCAAGCGTGTGTGGCGGAAACCAGGTGAGGGGTACAAAGACAAGTGTGTCTTGCCTATAGTCAAGCATGGTGGTGGGAGTGTCATGGTCTGGGGCTGCATGAGTGCTGCTGGCAATGGGGAGCTACAGTTTATTGAGGGAACCATTAATGCCAACATGTACTGTGACATACAGAAGCAGAACATTATCCCCTTCCCTTTGGAGACTGGGCCACAGGGCAGTATTTCAACATGATAACGACCCCAAACACACCTCCAAGACGACCACTGCCATGCTAAAGAAGCTGAGGGTAAATGTGCTGGGCTAGCCATGCATCTTTCCAGACCTAAACCCTATTGAGCATCTGTGAGGGTATCCCACAGATACAGAATCTCACAAAAGTGAGTACACCCCTCACATTTTTGTAAATATTTTATTATATCTTTTCATGTGACAACACTGAAGAAATTACACATTGCTACAATCTAAAGTAATGAGTGTACAGTTTGTATAACAGTGTACATTTTCTGTCCCCTCAAAATAACTCAATACACAGCCCTTAATGTCTAAACCGCTGGCAGCAAAAGTGAGTACACCCCTAAGTGGAGATGTCCAAATTGGGCCCAAAGTGTTAATATTTTGTGTGGCCACCATTATTTTTCAGTACTGCCTTAACCCTCTTGGGCATGGAGTTCACCTGAGCTTCACAGGTTGCCACTCCAGTCCTCTTCCATTCCTCTATGACGACATCATGGAGCAGGTGGATGTTAGAGACCTTGTGCTTCTCCACCTTTCATTTGAGGATGCCCCACAGATCCTCAATAGGATTTAGGTCTGGAGACATGCTTGGCCAGTCCATCGCCTTTACCCTCAGCTTCTTTAGCAAGGCAATGGTCGTCTTGGAGATGTGTTTGGGGTCATTATCATGTTGGAATACTGCCCTGCGGCCCAGTCTCTAAAGAGAGGGGATCATGCTCTGCTTCAGTATGTCACAGTACATGTTGGCATTCATGGTTCCCTCAATGAACTGTAGCTCCCCAGTGCCGGCAGCACTCATGCAGCCCCAGACTATGACATTCCCACCACCATGTGTGACTGTAGGCAAGACATACTTGTCTGTGTACTCCTCACCTGGTTGCCGTCACACATGCTTGACACCATCTGAACCAAATAAGTTTGTCTTGGTCTCATCAGACCACAGGACATGGTTCCAGTAATCCATGCCCTTAGACTGCTTGTTTTCAGCAAACTGTTTGAGGGCTTTCTTGTGCAACATCTTTAGAACAGGGTTTCTTCCGGGATGACATCCATGCAGACCAATTGATGCAGTGTGCTGCTTATGGTCTGAGCACTGACAGGCTGACCCCCCACCCCTTTCGACCTCTGCAGCAATGCTGGCAGTACTCATACGTATATTTCCCAAAGACAACCTCTGGCTATGACACTGAGTCCATGCACTCAACTTCTTAAGTCGACCATGGCGAGGCCTGTTCTGAGTGAAACCTGTCCTGTTACACCGCTGTGTGGTCTTGGCCACCATGCTGCAGCTCAGTTTCAGGGTCTTGGCAATCTTCTTATAGCCTAGGCCATCTTTATGTAGAGCAAAATTATTTTTTTCAGATCCTCAGAGAGTTTTTTGCCATGAGGTGCCATGTTGAACTTCAAGTGACCAGTATGAGGGAATGATAGCGATAATACCAAATTTAACACACTTGCTCCCTATTCACACCTGAGACCTTGTAACACTAACGAGTCACATGACAACGGGGAGGAAAAATGGCTAATTGGGCCCAATTTGGACATTTTGACTTAGGGGTGTACTCACTTTTGTTGCCAGTGGTTTAGACATTAATGGCTGTGCGTTGAGTTATTTTGAGGGGACAGCAAATTTACACTGTTATACAAGCTGTACACTCACTACTTTACATTGTAGAAAAGTGTAAATTCTTCAGTGATGTCACATGAAAAGATATAATAAAATATTAACAAAATTGCGAGGGGTGTACTCACTTTTGTGTGATACTATATAGATAGATATATATATATATATATATATATATATATATATATATATATATATATATATATATAGATACAACATACTGTCCATGTGCATACACCAATATACAAGATTGCAACACGCTTGCAGGGAGGACACATGTAGGTTTTTCTGTTGAGCTATGTTAAACTACTGTATTTCACTGATCCAGTGTGCAGGAAACAAGAACTGGAATAGCTGCAGTTGTAAAGCACATTACTATACAAATCAAACAAGTCAGAACAATTTGTATGAACTATACCTATTCATATCCCAGCCTAGATGAATTATTCATCTGTGAAGAAGTGCACATACATACACATTTATAAGATGAGACGTGGTTTAGCCTTTTTTCAAGATGAATTGGATGGAGGGTGTTCAGTTCATCAGTCTATTTTCCTTGTATAAGGAATTATTGAGCAACTGCTGAGTGAGTTGTAACTTTTGCTTTCTGAATTCCACATGGTTGAGTATTTTTTCCATCTTACTGACCTTGCTTCTTTTCTGGTTTGTTTTTTTTAGAGAACAGAGAAGAGCGAATTGATTTCTGCAAGTCAGAATTTGCTACAAATCTGGATAATTCCCTTTGCCTCTGAAAAAAACTTCCCTCAACTGAACTGGTGAAGTGGTGAAACAAAAAAGATTTCAGCACTGTGCAAAAAAAAATGGAGTGGTTTGGAGTATATAGTATACAGCACAGTGTGCAGAGTGAAACACTGTGGAGTATATAATGTACATCACAGTTTACAGAGTGGAATGGTGGGATGTATATAGTGCACAGAACAGTATACAGCGTGAAACACTGTGGATTATGTAATGTATAGTACATCAAAGTTTACAGAGTAGAGCAGTGTAGTACAGCCAGAGTAGAGCAGTGTAGTACAGCACAAGTCAATCAGTTGCTATATGTAATCTCCTGGTGTAAAGTATAAAATACATAATTACTCAAACAGAAGTTACTATATTACAATCATGAGTGTCCAGGGGTTTTATTTTAATGGACAAACCTCCAAAACTTTGGACTGTCCTTGGAAAGGGCAAATGCCTAATACTGGGCACAGAGATCAGCATGATGAGAGAGGGACAGCTAAGCGAGAAGGCAGAATACAGTTGTGCTTAACACTTTGCATGCCCTGGCAGAAATTGTGAAATTTTTGGCCAAGACAATGAAACTATGACTGATCATGCCAAAAAAGTCCTTTATTTAGGAATAATGATCATATGAAACTATTTATTATCACATGTTTGGCTCCTTTTTAAATCATAGTGATAACAGAAATCAACTAAATGGCCCTGATCAAAAGTTTACATACCCTGGAATGTTTGGCCTTGGTACAGACACACAAGGTGACACACACAGGTTAAAATAGTAATTCAAGGTTAATTTCCCACATATGTGGCTTTTTAAATTTTAATTAGTGTCTGTGCATAATTAGTCAATGAGTTTGTTAGCTCTCACGTGAAAGCACTGTGCGGGCTAGATACTGAGCATTGGGGAAAAGAAAAGAACTATCAAAAGCCTGCGTAACAAGGTAAAGGAACTTTATAAACATGGAAAAGAATATAGAAAGATATCCAAAGCCTTGAATATGCCAGTAAGTACTGTTCAATTACTTATTAAGAAGTGGAAAGTTCAGGGATCTCTTGAGTCAAGGTCAGGTAGACCAATAAAGATTTCAGCCAAAATTGTTGAGGATACAAAGAAAAACTAACAGGTAACCTCAAGAAAAGTACAGTCTGCTCTGAAAAAAGATGGCATGGTTGTTTCAAGGAGCACAATGCGACAATACTTGAAGATAAATGAGCTGCATGGCTGAGTTACCAGAACAAAGACTTTACTGTGCCAAGGCCACAAAAAAGCCTGGTTAAAAAATACCCAATAACACTTTGACACGCCTCACAGCTTTTGGTACACTGTAGTCTCGAGTGATGAGACCAAAATAGAGCTTTATGGTCACAACCATAAGCACTATGTTTAGAAAGGGGTCAACAAGGCTTATAGCAAAAATAATACAATCCTCACTGTGAAGCATGGTGGTGGCTCACTGATGTTTTGGGTGTGTGTGAGCTCTAAAGTCTCTGCAAATCTTGTGAAAATTGATGGTAAATGAATGCAACATGTTATCAGAAAATACTGGGAGACAATTTGCATTTTTCTGCACGAAAGCTGCATATAGGATGCTTTTGGACATTTCAGCACGACAATGATCCTAAGCACAAGGCCAAGTTGACCCTCCAGTGGTTAAAGTAGAAAAAGGTGAAAATTCTGAAGTGGTTGTCACAGTTTCCTGATCTTAATATGATCGAGCCACTCTGGGGAGATCTCATACATGTGGAGCAAGGCAGCCAAAGACTTTGCATGGGCTGGAGGAATTTTGCCAATATCAATGGGCAGCTATACCGCCTGCAAGAATTTGGGGGCCTCATAGACAACTAATACAAAAGACTGTATTGATGCTAAAGGGGCAATACACAGTAACAAGAACTAAGGGTATGCAGACTTTTGAGCAGGGGTCGTTTCATTTATTTACTTGCTAATTTTTAATTTTATGATCGTGCCATTTTGTTATGACCCACAGTTAAATATGAAACTCATAAAATCAAAAATGTGTTTTGCCTGCTCATTCATGTTTTCTTTCAAAAATGTACATACTGTATATTACCAATTCTCGAAGGGGATGCAAACTTTTGAGCACAGCTGAATATTGTCACTGCCATTGCATATATTTCAATGCCATACCTATTTGGTAAACTTTGTACCTTCCTGGGTCTCTGTATTACTTGCTTGCGCTGCAATTAGTAACCCTGATAAGTAATAATGCATTCATAAAACTACTGTATTCTGTTGTGGCTTGTTGCCCTTGTGCATTTTAGAGTGTTTAGAATGCAGAAAAATACTGCACTATGAATCCAGTCTTATGTCATATATGCAAGTATTAGGAGCCTACTCTATCTGCCTTCTGTGTAGAAGGACACATTTATATTTTTTCTCCAGATGTGTGAAGTGGAGGTACAGTTTTCTATACCAGCCATAACACAATGAAGTGAAGAGGTGAAGCTTAGTAGGAAACGGCCAGGCTCTGTGCTAACAGAACTCAAGGCACATCAAAGAAAAATCTCCCAATAGTTGAAGCTAAAGTTTGGTAAACTTTTTTTTTTAACAAACACCCTGGACACTACTTAACAGCAATAAGGTATGTATCATGTGCTGGTGACTGTTGATTACAGTAGAAATTCGTAGTCCCCTGCCCCTGGAGGACCCCAAAGCAGTGATCTTCCAGTGCTGTGAGGATTAATATCAGCGTTCCATCAATCCATCAACAGCACTAATAATATAGATCCCCATGATACAAAGAGTCCCATGATCGGAGGACAGGCTGATGAATGAAAGGTCTGCCTTTTTAACAAACTCATTGACCATTTATACACAGACACTAATTGCAATTTAAAAGCCACAGATGTGGAAAATAATCTTTTATGGCCATTTTTGCATTATGGGAGCCTATAGTGTGGGTGGAATGAATGGAGCAGGGGGGCAGAAAGGGAAGGCTTAGTCAGAACTTTTGGCAATTGCCTGTTATAGATGAATCCAATATAATAATAATAATAATAATAATAATAGTAGTAGTAATAATTATGACCAGAGTTTTAGGTAACAAAATAGGCCTATTTATTTATTTTATATTTAAGTAAAATCAATAAATTCACTAAGGGATGAGAAAGGATAACTTTTTGTTGTAAAGATTAGACTTTTTTTATCTTAAAAAAGGTAAAAAATGTCCCAACATTACCAACATCAACCCCCATACTTCTTTCTCGATCCAGTGCTGCCCATCTGCAACGATGCTGGTTCCTATCTCCTCTCACAGAACAGAGAGACAGCAGCCAGAGCCAAAGTCATTAGCTCCTACTGCTGTCAATCAAATCCTGAGAGCAGAAAGTTGGGGAAGGGGCTGAGCGGCGCAGTGTGCATCCATAGTCCAGCTAGGAAACAAACCTGCACATGCCTCTCCATAGCAAGGGGCTTGCTATGGTGGCATATGCAGAAGAGGAGGAGGAACTGGCAGCGCCAGCAGGGGACCCCAAAAGAGGTGGTTCAGGGCAGCACTGTGCACAAACATTGCACAGAGTAGGTAAGTATAACATGTTTTTTACATTAGAAAGAAACAATTCGACTTGATGACCACTTTAACCACTTCTGGACTGGAAGATTGTACCTCCTTAATGACCAGGCCATTTTTTGAGATGCAGCACCGCGTTATTTTAAATGACAATTGCACGGCCATGCAACGCTGTACCCAAAAAAATTGATGTCCTTTTTTTCACACAAATAGAGCTTTCTTTTGGTGGTGTTTGATCACCACTGCGATTTTTATTTTTTGCGCTATAAACAAAAAAATAGCGACAATTCTGAAAAAAAAAAAAATATATAAATATTTTTTACTTTCTGCTATAAAACATACCCAATAAAACAATTTAAAAATCAATTTTTTTTTTATAATTTTAGGCCAATATGTATTCTGCTACATATTTTTGGCAAAAAAAATCCCAATAATGTATATTGATTGGTTTGCGCAAAAGTTATCACGTCTACAAACTAGGGGAAAGATTTATGTCATTTTTATTTATATTTTTATTTTTAGTAATAGCGGCGATCAGTGATTTTTAGCGGGATTGCCACATTGTGGCGGACAGATCGAACACCTAACTGACATTTTTGACACTTTTGGGGGGACCAGTGACATTACTACAGTAATCAGTGCTGAAAATATACACTGTTACTGTACTGGCAGGGAAGGTGTTAACTCCAGGGGCAATCAAAGGGTTAAATGTGTCCCTAGGAGGTGCTTCCTAACTGTGTGGGGAATGGGCTTTCTGAATGAACACAGAGACCTGTGTTCCTAGATAAGAGGAACACAGGATCCCTGAGTTCATTACTGACAGAACAGCGGTCTGCTGTGTTTATGACGGCAGGCAGCTGTTATGTCTCCACGGGGAGCGACCGCGGCCACCGGACCCACTTATTGGCTCCCCCTGTGTACGTGTGCCCCCACTAGCGGTCCTGCAAAACGACATACAGGTACGTCGTTTCGCAGGATAGAGTCGACCTGCCGCCGTAAGTACGGCAGCTGGTCGGCAAGTGGTTAAGGAAATCAAGTCATGGTACTCAGCGCAGTTTACATTTAAAATCTAAGGTGAGTATATAGTCAGTACTCTGAATTTACTATGTGGCACAAAGTGTCAAAAAAGAAAAAAAAATGTAACACTGTTTCAAATATCTATAATAAGGAGTGTGTCATGTTATAACAGTCAATTTAGTTATGTCAACATGGCAAGTATAATATGAACATAACTCATTTTTCAGTTAATAAATCAAAGGTGTATGGCATTCCACTCATATATGGCTGTTTGCATCAAAGTTCATCCAGTGGACAAAGTTTTAGCTGCTGATCTACTGACAAGTAACAGTAGAATGGAGGAAACTGCTAGTGTTGCGGAAGCAATTCTGTGTGACGTTGCACAGCTACCTGTGCGTTTAAATTGTTAAGACAATCTACATCAAAGACTAACAGGTGGAGAAACATTCCATATAAAGCACATTACTCCACCTTCTGCATAATTTAACCCTGAGTTGCTGCACTGAAATTTATTCTGGTCTTACACCTTTTTCCCTGGGATTTGAAGTTGTCACATTTACATTTTAAATCCGTTTGATATGATCTTTTAACTAACTGGAGACATAGCATTATGGAAGACAGGGGGTTGCCTTAAAATTAGCAAGTTATTTCAGCAGGAGAGTAAGGGAGGGGCAGGCATTGTCAGGGAGGGGAGAGAAGGACAGAGGAGAGCTGCTGATGACAGAGGCACATAAACTGACCACGGTGTCAGGGCTCAGCAGCTATGATAAACCGTGGTCAGTGTACAGGGGGGAGGGCAGAACCATGCAGGATCAACCAGGTATTTCAGGTGATAAAAAGGGACAAATTACACAGCACAAGCTGTAACAAGGGTAACAAACACTTTAAATCTTATTCTAAGAACTTGTTATTATCACCTCTTATTGTTTCAAATTGTATGTACAGGTGCATCTAAAAAATTAGAATATCATCAAAAAGTTAATTTATTTCAGTAGTTCAATTAAGTAGTTCACATTTTATTTATAATGTATATAATGGTATATACATTATAAATAAAATTGGATACATTTTAATAATACTATTTGCCTTATCAAGTCTTGTACGGTACCATTAAAGTTCACATATGCCTCACCAAAAATTCTCCCACTTTTAAAGGTTTTAGGACGTAGGTACTTTTTTCATGATTTATGCAATCAACACCCTTTTTCCACACACAGAGTGCTATATTTCAAGCATTTCTTTCTTTTAATTTTGATGATTATGGCTTACAGCTAATGAAAATCCAAAATTCAGTATCTCAGAAAATTAAAATATTACATAAGACCAATAAAAAAAAAAAAAAAAAAGGATTTTAAATACAGAAATGTTGGTTTACTGAAAAGTATAACCATGTACAATATAGTAAGCACTCAGTACTTGGTCAGGGCTCCTTTTGCATGCATTACTGCATCATTGGGGCATGGCATGGAGTCGATCAGCCTGTGGTACTGCTGAGGTGTTATGGAAGCCCAGGTTGCTTTGACAGTGGCCTTCAGCTCATCTGCATTGTTGGGTCTGGTGTCTTTCATCTTCCTCTTGAAACTACCCCACAGATTCTCTATGGGGTTTCAGTCAGGCACGTTTGCTGGCTAATCAAACACAGTGATACCATGATCATTAAACCTGGTATTGGCACTTTTGGGAGTGAGGGCAGGTACCAAGTCCTGCTGTAAAATGAAATCAGCATCTCCATAAAGCTGGTCAGCAGAGGGAAGCATGACGTGCTCTAGAATTTCCTGGTAGAGGTCTGCTGTCTTCTTGACAACTGTCAAGTCAGCAGACTTCCTCATGATTGTGTAACCTACTGAACCAGACTGAGTGACCATTTAAAGGCTCTGGAAACCTTTACAGGTGTTTTGAGTTAATAAGCTGATTAGAGCGTGACACCATGAGTCTACAATATTAAACTTTTTTACATAATTCTAGTTTGTAAGATATTGAGATTTGGATTTTCACTAGCTGTAAGCCACAATTAACAAAATGAAAAGAAAGAAATGCTTGACAGATATTATTCTGTCTGTAATGAATCTATATAATATATGAATTTCAATTTTTGAATTGAATTACTGAAATAAATTAAGTGATATTCTGTTATCTGTGTTTTCAACAAATATAGAACTTTGGATAATAATATAACTTTTAACTTTCCAGAAATTACAAAAATAGATTACTTTCAAACAGAATAGTAAAAAACATTACTTCCAAGATTTGTGAAATTCTTTATAACCATGTAAATAAAAAATTCTCACCAATTGGTTCTTCATTCTGCTCAGGTATTATGAGAACACTTGTATTGACTTTGTTAAAATCATCACTGGGATCAAAGCTTTGTTTTACAAAATGGACCCAAAATACAGGAGCAGAGCTTGGTTTAAAGAAGAAGGTAGGAAACCACCAGTAGTAAACTAATGAGGATTTTTGGTAATGCTTTGAAGTTTTGGTATACTGGCTGAAGAATGTAATGAGCTTGGGGCAATTATGAGGAATCTCTAATAAATTTAGATTTGAGCAAAGGTCACTAGAAAAGCTGTTGGCGTTCTTTACATAAAATAAATTCACTTTTAGTTCTCCCTTTGTATATAGATTTGTTAAATATACCAAAGAGGTTTAAACAAAATTAAATGCAATTGAATAATATAATTTAGAAATATGAATGTAATGGAAATTAAATTGTGGTGGCAGACATTATTTCTTAAAATTCCTTTAGCTTTAATAAAGTGGTGTTTAAAATTTATATAATTATGTTAGCATGAAGAAACATATTAACTAATGGCAGTCACTGCAATTTTTCTAACAGTGATTCTATGAGATTATCTTATTAGTTGATGTAACCATGTATTCATTTTCAGTTAATGGACAACAAGATTTTGAGGATTTAAAGATCAATATGAACTATACTTATCCACCATGCCGCCAAGCTTACCTACAAAACATCTGCATGTTTTCCATTTTTCCAGAAACATAAACAACAAACAAAAGAAAACACTGAATCTAGAAAAGATTAGGAGGAAAAAAAAATTGTCATTATCATTGTCACTTTTGGGATATGATAACATCCCCTACCCCTTAAATTGACTTTGTTGCTGATTTAAAACATCTAAAAATCCACACTATGATTGTTGATACTCATGTCTCCCTTATTTAAGAGCTATGGCCTCCAGCAAAGTCTTTTTATCCACTTTCAATTGTGTCAGATGTCTGGTCCCTTGCTGTGCACCGTGGTTCTATCTATCAACCCCTACTTTACTATATGTAGTGAGCTGGCAGATGGAACTACATCATTATGCAGGGAACCAGACAATATCTCATAGGAGTGGTGGCTGTACCCTAAAAGAGCTCAAAGGTTTAAAGCACGAGCAATAATTTCTTACAATCCATATGACAACATTGATATCAAACAGTTAAATGTTTCACCTGGTAATTTGGCCAGTAAGTCTGTTTTTTTTTTTTCAAAAGAACAAATTCTCTTGCAGATGTAGCAGTTAGAAGGTTGGGACAACTGGGCACTTGTACTCCTTTGAGCGTTGTACCTCTGTTACCACACTCAGGGGTGCCAGACCAGAGCTGCAAGGGAAGCCCTCTTGTCAGCCCATCCTTCAACCAAGGTACGTGACAAAGGAACTCCCAAAAATCCCTTGTGAGGAGAGTCACTTTGATTGGGGGGCCTGTGGAACCCAGCTTACCTTTGAGAGGTTGAGAAATCCCTCTTTAAGCTCCCTAGGCCCCTCTTATGCCTAAGTCCCCCTGTGCTTATTAGGGGCACAGGGTGACTGAGAAGTCCAGTCTGGCCTGCCCAAACTAGACTTCCACAGACTGATCAGCAACTGAGAGCTCCATGCACCCTGCCAGGACAAACTTACAAACCATGTGGAACTTTGTCAAAGAGGCTGCCAGGATGAATTGACTCTTTGGGACTTGTTACCCGACTAACTCAGGCACAGACCGATTGGAGGTCTGGTACCTGGTTAGTCTACCTTTGAGGGGAAGATATGTGACGGTCTCAAAGGTAAGCTGGGTTCCATGGGCCCCCCAACCAAATTGACTCCCGTCACATCCCTAAACATGGTTTTTAAAGGATTTGTGCACTTTTTAATATTGCCCTCTAAGCCGCATGAAAATACATTTTATCTGCTGTATTGTATTTTTTATACATGTTCTCTATGGCAGTGCCCAGCTCCTAATGCCGTTTTTGCAACAATAACTTTCCTGTTAGCCTTAAAAATTGTTAGAAAACAACTGGTATGACTCCCATAGACGTCAATAGGTTTCAAGGTTAGCTTTACTTCTCGTACCATGTTACATGTTACATCCATATTCAGTGTGTAACATTTTTCAGAAGCAGCAACTCATTTGCAGTTGAGTGCTCTAGGTAGTTCATTGAGCCTTCCTGTCAGTGTGTGAATGCTTGCTCGTATGAGGTATGAGCAGACAGCTTACACAGACTATGTGCAAGAGCCCTGCATTGCACCTGTGATCTGCTGATTGCGAGTGCTATGCTTTGCAGGCTCAAATTAAAAAAAAAAAAAAAAAAACGATGTGCATTTATTTTATTTCTGTATATTTCTTTACAAAGGTGAACTTATCCTTTCAGCACTGTTCTGGGTTTGCAAATCTCATGCTGGGTTTTGAACCTCCTGCAAACTGAACGCAGACAGATTTCACTCATCCCTATAGTGGTCAGTGAAGAAATATTCCTTTATTTGTGTTCAGATGCGGTCCAACTCACCCCAAACCATCTCGATTGGGTTCAGGTCCGGTGACTGTGGAGGCCAGGTCATCCGGCGCAGCACCCCATCACTCTCCTTCTTGGTCAAATAGCCCTTACACAGCCTGGAGGTGTGTTTGGGGTCATTGTCCTGTTGAAAAATAAATGATGGTCCAACTAAACGCAAACCGGATGGAATAGCATGCCGCTGCAAGATGCTGTGGTAGCCATGCTGGTTCAGTATGCCTTCAATTTTGAATAAATCCCCAACAGTGTCACCAGCAAAGCACGCCCACACCATCACACCTCCTCCTCCATGCTTCACGGTGGGAACCAGGCATGTAGAGTCCATCCGTTCACCTTTTCTGCATCGCACAAAGACACAGTGGTTGGAACCAAAGATCTCAAATTTGGACTCATCAGACCAAAGCACAGATTTCCACTGGTCTAATGTCCATTCCTTGTGTTTTTTAGCCCAAACAAGTCTCTTCTGCTTGTTGCCTTTAGCAGTGGTTTCCTAGCAGATATTCTTCCATGAAGGCCTGATTCACACAGTTTCCTCTTAACAGTTGTTCTAGAGATGTGTCTGCTGCTAGAACTCCGTGTGCCATTGACCTGGTCTCTAATCTGAGCTGCTGTTAACCTGCGATTTCTGAGGCTGGTGACTCGGATGAACTTATCCTCCGCAGCAGAGGTGACTCTTGGTCTTCCTTTCCTGGGGCGGTCCGCATGTGAGCCAGTTCCTTTGTAGCGCTTGATGGTTTTTGTGACTGCACTTGGGGACACTTTCAAAGTTTTCCCAATTTTTCGGACTGACTGACCTTAATTTCTTAAAGTAATGATGGCCACTCGTTTTCCTGTACTTAGCTGCTTTATTCTTGCCATAATACAAATTCTAACAGTCTATTCAGTAGGACTATCAGCTGTGTATCCACCTGACTTCTGCACAACACAACTGATGGTCCCAACCCCATTGATAAGGCAAGAAATCACACTTATTAAACCTGACAGGGCACACCTGTGAAGTGAAAACCATTTCAGGTGACTACCTCTTGAAGTGTGACTCTACAATTTTCATAGTCATGAAAATAAAGAAAACTCTTTGAATGAGAAGGTGTGTCCAAACATTTGGTCTGTACTGTATATATATATATATATATATATATATATATATATATATATATACACATATATATATATACACACACACACATATATATATATATATATATACCCCTATACAGAAGTTCTGATGTAATGCATGCCTCCAAACGCCTTCAAAAAACGCCCAAAAAACGCCTGAAAAACGCCTGAAACAAAAACGCCCAGGTGTGAAAGGAGGGTAACACCATCCCTGCACTAGTGCAATTCTAAGAAAATTAATCAGTTTTTTTTTTCTGGTTCTGGATATGCTACAGAGCTGAAACTTCACAGGTACACTTTTTAGACCCCCCCCCCCCCCCAGACACTAAATCCAAAGAAATCTCTTTTTTTTTTTTCAATAATTTTTTCAATGATTGGCTCTCTATCAAAAACGACAATTTTTAAGAACTTTTTTTTGCCTGATTCATAGTCCCTGGGGCATGACCCAGAACCCTATGCACTTTTTAGGGGCATTTATTGGGTTTTAGGGCTTCAAAATGGTGTTTTTTGATTCCCGAAGTTTGGGTCCCATTGATTTCAATGGGGTTCTGGAATCCGAACCAAACTTTCGGGAAATTCGGGTGTTCTGGTCGAACCAAACTTTTCAAAAGCTCGATCATCCCTAGTGGTAATAGGGAGTAGGGATTTTTTCATTGGTGGTTAGACAGAAGAAGTAGCTCTGCTGAGTGACTTTGACTCCAGAACTAAGCAGACACCATCAACTGAAAAGTCATTCTACCACTGCTCATTGCTTATGGAGCCCCTAGCAGCCCCTTGAGAAATCCTAAAGTTCAAAAGAACCCTAGTTCAGATAGTTTGATCTAGTGCATCATTGAAAATTTTGACCTCTATACATCTGCAGTGCTTTTATAAGGGTTGTTGTGTCAAATTATGCAAATGAAAAGTGGGCAGGTGCAACAAAAGATATGAGGTCATGCAATGCAGCAAGGAGCGGCCATTCACTGGGAACTGAGAATGGCAAAACTTTTTATTAACGGAACTTAGTGGATATCCACTTAAGCCCCGGAAGATTTTACCCCCTTCCTGACCAGGCCCTATTTTGCGATTCGGCACTGCGTGACTTTAACGGACAATTGCGCGGTCGTGCAATGCTGTACCCAAATGAAATTGACGTCCTTTTTTTTTCCACAAACAGAGCTTTCATTTGGTGGTATTTGATCACCTATGCGATTTTTACTTTTTGCGCTATAAACAAAAAAAAAAAAACGACAATTTTGAAAAAATAACAATATTTTTCACATTTTTTTATATGAAATTTCCCCCCCAAAAAATGTAAAAATCAAAATGTTTAACATTTTAGGCCAATTTGTTTTCTGCTACATATATTTGGTAAAAAAAATCGCAATAAGCATATTTTGATTGGTTTGCACAAAAGTTATTGCGTTTACTAAGGGAAAGATTTCTGTCATTTTTGGTGGGTTTTTTTTAACGAGTAATGGCGGCGATCTGCAATTTTTTTTGCGGGACTGCGACATTGCAGCGGACAGATCGGACCCTTGACTGACATTACTACAGTAATCAGTGCTATACATATGCACTGTTACTGTAAAAATGACATTGGCAGGGAAGGGGTTAACTTTATTGGTGATGCAGGGGTTAAGTGTGTCCCTAGGGGCATGCTTCTAACTGTAAAGGGGTGTGGCTAGTGATGTAACCACAGAGACATACGATCCTACATAGCAGGATCGTATGATCTCTGCAGTTAGATCAGGGAGAATGACAGGCGCTTTGTTTACATCAGCCGCCTTCCTTTCTCCCTCTCCACGGGGAGATCCAGAGTGATCGGCGGACATCGGGTCTGCCGGTCACACGCGCTGACTTGTTAGGGAATGAGCGGGGGCGGGAGCGTGCCTCTGGTGGCGCGCACTCGCCCCCTAGAGGCTCTCAGGCTAGCGACGTAGTACTACGTCACTTTGCCTGTACGGGGATGACCGCCACAGTAAATAGTCGTGCGGCGGTCGGCAAGTGGTTAAGCAAATAAGTTCAACCTGGGTGGAATCCAGTGCATCAAATGAAACATGAAAACCTTAGGCATAGTGAATAAATCTACAACATATCAATATAAACTAATTGTGACCTTTCTGGCACTTGCTTAACAATAAATTAAATGTTAATGTGGAATTCTGCTCAAAATGGAAATAACAGTTAGTCAATATTGCAGTTAACAGACTTGCAATTAAAAGCAATTCATCATTTGAATGTAATTTAGCCTGGCATAAGTGCTGCCTTGATGCTCCGTATATAAAGTATTTAGACATCTATAGACTGAGTCCAATATGAGTTATTCCCTTTTGTGAGCTACACTGCACTTCATTGTTAGTCTCATACTGTATTTAAATACTAACTGCAGGATAGACTTAAACCCCTCTTTTCTACCCTCCTTCCCATTCCTCATCTTACTGATTGAAAAAAAAAACTCTCTAAATCCCTGTGTTCACTTACCTTATGTTGCAGTCGTATAATCATCTAAAAAACAGAAAAGAAACACAACTGCATAAAACATCCTAATAGAATAGAAAAAATAGAGACAGCGTCAATGCAAGTGTATATATAAAAGCAATGTAAAAAAAGACAATAAAAGTTCATAGTCCAATAAAGTCCATAGTAAGAGGGATGACGCTCTTCCAAACACCCGTGGAAAGAATGAGTTCAAATACACCACGTGGAAATAAGGTGGACTCTTACCAACCAGAATTGACCCTCACTAATGGAGAGGTCAAAAACAGCAGATTCTGTATGTAAATAGATTCCAGAAGTAGCTGTGATGTGACTTATTCAATCCAATGAGAAAATGTTGGCACAAACACATCCCGATGCACACATGGACAAATCACCTGTGAAAATAACCAGATAAAGTTTGGGACTTCTTTAAACCAAAAGGACTAAATTGCCAAATAATAGGAATCAATATTTTTGTGGGTGACAAGGAACCACAGATTGGTACCAAGCAGAGAGTTTTCTAGTGTCCGCAGGAGGGATAAATGGACCCAGAACATGCATTTCAGATGAAGACCTCCAGAGGGTGCCCAACCATTAGTAAGCCTGCTCCAGCATCAGGAAACTCTGCTTTCAACCTTGTCACCCAAAAAAATATTGATTCCCATTAATTGGCAATTTGGTCCTTTTGCTTTAAAGAAGTCCCAAACTTTATCTGGTTATTTTCACAGGTGATTTGTCCATGTGAGCTCTGGGATGTGTTTGTGCCATCGTTTTCCATTAGATTGAATTTGTCACATCACAGCTACTTCTGTTATCTATTTACATACAGAATCTGCTGTTATTGACCTCTCCATCAGTTGGGGTGAATTCTGGTTGGTAAGAGTCCACCTTATTTCCACGTGGTGTATTTGAACTCATTCTTTCCATTGGTGTTTAGAAGAGCTTCATCCCTCTTACTATGGACTTTTTTGGACTATGAACCCTTATTGTCTTTTTTTACATTGCTTTTATATATACACTTTGGTGCTGCCTCTATTTTTTCTATGCTATGTTGGTGTATAATCTTGCCATTCTTGCACTGGCTGCCTTTGATTTTTGGTTTATTTAACATTTGTTCTGAGCGTGGATATGTTGCTTTGTTTTATCCTAAAGGCCCGTACACACGTACCGATCGTCGGCCGAAAAGCTTCGGCCGACGACCGATCTGCCGATTGTAGGCTTGTTAGTATGATGCTTCCGACAGCTGACAGCGCACTTTCGGCCGAACAGAATCGGTCTTGCAAGCATTAAAATTTTTGTAGGCCGACACCAGAACGGCCGATTGTTCACCAGTCAGTACAGAATTCGGCCGACACACAGCTACAAATCTGAACACACATGATCAGAACCAAATAAGGTCCCGGAGGAATTTTCTCAAGTAAACTCAACATAACATATCAAACATATTTTGCTGGTTATGCACAATATTAAACATGTTAACAAATGAAGATAATCCATTTTTTATTTCCAATTTTCTTTATTTTTGGAACTCAGAAAAAACAAACTGAAAACATTAATACTTTCCGTATTTAAAACCTAAACATAAAAAAGGTCCATTTGGACTGAATTAAATTAGAAAATGACAAACAGGGGTAAACTAAATAATAGGGGGATTCAAAAATCATAATTGATGATAACTATAATCCGGCTGCCATGAGGGCAGGTTTGGATCATGCTGGCCATATTGCCACTGGCCATGTGGCATTTGGCGAGGTGGTGGCTGTTGTGGAGGTGGAGGGCACGGGTGCTCCTCGCATGCGTGGCTGTGCTCTGTAAGGAAGCCCCTTTCCGCCTTTTGCAGCACATCCAATATTATTTTTCTGGCATAGTGAAGCTGCATGAGGTCCACCTGCCCTAAAATGTGGCCTGTCATGTTCCCGAAGGACTCATTTGCCTCCGGTTTGCAACATACTGTAGGGCTATGGTGGCCTCAGTGATAAATTGGTCTGTGATGTCATCTGTGTTTTTTCTTTTTTGTCTCTGTTTTGCAGGAGGTGGTGCTGGAAAGAGTTCCAAGGGCTCCCCAGGCTCCTGGCTGCAACCTGGCTCCTCCTCAGTGATACTTCCCTGTTGATGAAATGAACAATTGATTAGAATGTTATAGTGTATATAAAAATGCATGTTTGTTATATTATTGTGAACAAATAGCAGACTTTACATACAGTGGCGTATTTAGGGTCTCCAGTGCCCTTGTTGAGGAGCTGTATTTGGCAACAACCCCCCCCCCCCCCAAGATCAATGTAAAAATGTAACCCCCCCCCAAAAAAAAATCTAAAAGGGCATTAAATGTTTCTCATTTGTCCCTTGTTTGCCCAGTGTAGAGCTCTCTAGTGGGCAATCATTGTCTCAGGTGTGAAAAACAAGAAAGAGAGGGGTGAGAGATAGAGAGAGGGAGAGAAAGAGGGGGTGTGAGAGAGAGAGGAGGGGGTTGCAGAGAGAGAGGGGCCTGAACTTGCAGAGGGCTTGATGTAGGGCATTGAGGGTGAAGCGGTGCAGGGAAACAGGAATTAGGAAGCCACCTGCCTTGCTGACCCAGAGTGAGAGACCAGAGACATGGAAGCAAGGATGGATGTATCATTTGCAGGAGCTGTTAGTTTGTTAGTTTTGTTAAAAAAAGGTTGAGCCTGAGGAATGCTGAGGCTACAGCAGTGTTTGTTAGGACTGGAGGTGTGCTGGGGATGCAGCAGTGTTTGAAAGACCGGAGGTGTGCTGGGGATGCAGCAGTGTTTGTAAGATCGGAGGTGTGCTGGGGATGCATTGAGAGGCAGTCTCAGTCTCCTGGTCTGTTGGCTCAGCTGCTCTCAATGTTTTACACCTGCATGAAGCTGCTCTCAATGTTTTACACCTGGATGAAGCAGCTCTCAATGTTTTACACCTGCATGAAGCAGCTCTCAATGTTTTACACCTGCATGAATCTGCCTGCAAACTGGGGGTTCTGGGGTGTGCAGGCTGAGTGGATTGTTAAAAAATCACTAAAACAATGCCAATGTTTTTGCGACCCCCCCCCCTTGGCCTGCGGCCCTGGCGGTTGCCTGTCATGCCAACCCCTTGCTATGCCCGTTTACATAAAGGGTCAATTATGGTTTAGCTTATAATTTTGTTACATGATTACATTTTTAGCAGACAATATATTGTGAAATGCCATACCTGAGTCAAATTGCCCTCTAGGATATCTTCATCCTGGCTGGGATCGACAGAGACTGAGCCCTCTGCCGAAGTAGAAGGCAGTGTTGAAATTGATGGCCTGGATTCCAACGTGTCTGCCAGGAACCGCAGGTTGTCAAAGTACCACAGCCGTGGTACATGTATATTCTCTGCAGCTGCTCCAGACTGGGTGGACTCTTCAATTTTTTTAACCTCTCGCCTGTATGCAGTGTGAATGCTGTTAATTTTTTCCTAATATACTCTAGATTTGCCGCTGCATAGACGGGCTTGTAGAAGCCACTAAATGATCATAGGCCTGTTTTCTAAGATGTTTATTCTTGTACTCTGCAGATTTTACTTGCCACAAACAGGGCAGTTGCCTGAATTCATCAATGAAGCTGATGAGGAAGTCATGGCTGGTGAAATTGTCCACCATTTTGCAGGACAGTATATGCCTGCAAGACACAACACAATACAAAACATATTAAAATAGCATGTATTTTGGGACATAATAAAGATATTCCTAATAAAAGCTGTATAGGGCCCAAAACACACACTTTCTAATCAAATAGTCGTACCTTTGTTTGTGGGGAAGAGTCGTGATTCGCCGATCGATCGTGCTCCAACCAACGATTTTTTTTTTTTTAACATGCAATATGTTTATTTAAATTTTGTGTATGTTGTATTAACATGTCTAGATTATAATGTCTATCTAAAAAGTACTATTACTCATTTTATTGGTAATGTCGTGATTAGATCGATCTATTGGTGTTTTTTTAGTATATTACATTAAAAGTCAGGAAGCCATAGTTAAAAATATATGTATTGTGTTGCAACGAACGTTCTTTCCTGCACAAATTTTCTCTGCAAACATTCATATTAATCACAGATTATTATTCTATTATTCAAACCTTGAAATAGGAGAAAAAAGAAAACTACGAGCCAAACAATGGGAAAGGAGGAGGAGAGGTTTGGCAGCTCCATCTGCAGTGGAGGAAGAAGATGAGGACATGGGCCCAGATGGTGGCACAGATTCTCCAAAAGGTAATTGGTTCCTATGCACAGTCAAACATTAATGTACCATATTTTTAGTAGATAACCATGTACATGTCTTCATATTTGTTCAGAAAATAGCTATCAAGCAGGGCACCATGTCCTAACAAATGTACCTCTTGTGACTTTTATGATATGGCAACTTTTTTTTATTATGTAGATGAAGACATTATTCCAGAAATAATCCTGGTGGAGCCAACAAGTGACCAGACACCAGAGCAACATGAAGGTTGGTAGGCACAGATTTTTGTGTAGTGGGATCATAGAAATATGTGTATTTGCAATGATTGTTTAACCTTATATTCTTGTATTCCCTTACAAATTTACATTGCAGATGTTCCCTCATGCGAGGATGTGGCATCCCCAGCCAGGTCAGAACCAAGATCTCCTGGCAACTTGCCAAGCAGCGTTGCGGGCACATCTGAAAATGTGGAGGATCCTGGACCAAGTGTCGGAGAGCCAATTGTGTGCCCACGTAGGTTTTTTCATAATTATTTTTATCAGTGTTATTTTTAGCCTCCGATTGTCAACACTAGTTCCCTATGGGAGCCTCTTTATTTGAATGGAAGTCGCACCGTAAGTCGGATCAGGATGCTCTGACTTGCGGGGCCACTTGCGCTGTGAAGATTATTGAGGGGGAACTACACAGAAAAATTGAATAACCCACCGTGGGTGTCCCCCCAAGTTCACAACCAGGCCTTTTGTGTGTGGTATTGAGTTTGAGGGTAGGCCCACAACAAAAAGACAGCGTGGGTTACCCCCAAAACCCATACCAGACCCTTATCCAAGCATGCAGCTTGTCAGACCAGGAAAGGGGACGAGCAAGCGGACCAAACACCCCCTGGACCACAGCAGGACACATGCCCTCAACATAGGGGGGGTTTGTTGCTTTGGTCCAGGGGGGGCTCTGCACCCCACACCCAAAAGCACCTTGCTCCCATGTTGAGGAGGACAAGGGCCTCATCCCCACAACCCTGTCTGGTGGTTTTGGGGGGTCATGCGGCCAGGGGGTTCCTAGGACTTTGGAAGCAACCTTTAACAAAGGGTGGCCCCCAGATCCCAGACCCCAATCCCTATGTGAATGTGTATGGGGTACATAGTACCCCTACACATTAACCACATAAATGGAAGTGTATGTGAATAACGACAGGAGACGTTTCTGAAATGTTCTTAAATATCTTCATCCGGTCTTCTCCACTCTGCTCTTTGGATCTTCTCCTCTCCACTCTTCTGCTGTCCAATCTTCTGCTCTTATGTTGTCTGCTCTTTTGCCCTAGGCTCTTCTTCTTCCTCCTGTCCTGTCCTCCTCTGATGCTGTTGCCATGCATTCTGCCCGTCTCTGGTCTCTGCAGCTTAATATATATACATTATGACCATGCCCTCACAATGACGTCATCATGCGTTCACACCCCTAATGAAAATATAGTAAGCTCAGGAGACCGGCAGAATCATCAGCAACAGCATCGGAGGAGGTCAGGAGGAAGAAAAAGAGCCTAGGGCAAAAGAGCATAAGAACAGGGTAGGTATTAACTCGAGAGTAATTTAAGATAACCTGGACACCAAATGTTTCTCTATTATGACCTCATGTAGGTGATTCACATTGACTCAGTTGTATTTTTTTTTCCAGATCATGTTTTACATAGTTGCAGTTTGGCCAAATTAACCCATGAGGCTCTCCAATGTTGCTCAGACCTAGAGCAAATAAAGGAAACTACAACGGCATTGCAATCCAAAATGCGTGATTTTGTGGACATGCTTTCCAAATTTAAAAAAAAAAAAAATTCTACGTTTTTAATGTTTGTATTGGTTCCTGATGTTACAAATTTTTTGTAATCTTTTATGCAATTTTTATGACACTCAGATGTTAAGAGTGTACCCAAGTTTGGGAAAAGCACTTTAGAACACCCTAACCCTAACCCTAAACCTGTGAATGTTTCTTACTAAAACATTTTTACATTCAACAATGTGTGTTAGATTCTTTATTTGACTTTCGTTGGGGGGTCCAGGTCTAAAGCTGTGTAAAGAAGCACTAAATGTATGATGGCTGTCCTATTCACATATTTACATGTTAATGAAAGCATTTTTGGACACTGCCATATGCGAGTTGCTGGAGGTGTCAATGAAATGGTAAAGATCCCCCCAGTTTTAATGCATATCACAGTGCGATCTGACATTTCACACAGGATCGGATCACACAAGTGTGAACGACTGTGCGATCCTATCCTGATGCGGCTGAATAAATGCATCATGTGCGACTTTTGTGCGAGTGCAGTGCGAATTGAGCCATACAAACTGTATAGCTGATTTTGGGCTGAACATCTGATCGCATGTAATAAAGGAGCAGTGCGCTACGATATTACATGCCATCAGATGTGCAGTGTGAATTGAGACATACACTTTGTATGGCTACATTCGCACTGAACACGCACACAAGTCGCACATGACCCTTTATTTCTGATGTATCTGGATTGGATCGCACAGTGCTTCACACTTGTGGAATACAATCGTGTGCAAAAAGTAAGTGGCGGGTCACCCTTATGCGATGCAGGAAGGCTGCAAAGTCGCAGACTTCCCGCATCGCATAAGTGTGACTCAACACTCAAGGTACTAGCAGTCCTAGGATTCTATATGCCATTGATATTGCCAGTAGCAAGCAGTGTAGGGAGATCAGTGTAATCTATAGTGTATTGCTTGTTCATTGCTCTAGTTCACTTTCCATTACCTATATACTGTATAACACTTTGAGATGAACAATGATCAATTTCACATAACACTGACATATCCTAACATTGGTGGGCATTGAGAAGGATGTCATAAATGAACACAACATAACAGGTGTAGGTACATTGTTAATACCCTAATGTATTATATGAAATATATAGTATGGGCACCTTCTGGACAATGACCACCAATGTAAGGTGACATTAGATGAACCTTGGGTGTGACCTAGGTCTCAATGTGAGAGGGTTTGTGGAAATTTTATGGGGTGCAGAAGGCCCTTGTATTTACACCACTGGCTAAAAAATAACACATGGCCATCATCACTTTGGATCAGCTGGTGAGAGACTACAGTAAAGAAACACACTGATGAATGTATTAACCCTTCCAAAGTCACACATATATAACACATGATTAACCCAATAAATTATGTTTGGCATATGTGCCCAAATGATTAGAATCCACAATACATAATCATTGCAATTTTGGTTTAATGTGTAGAAAAATCTGATATCTCTGACATTTATCTTGTGTGTAAAATAGTTTAGAACATTAATGGGTGTGTGACAGTGATTGCTGCCAGGACACAGCTCCTCTCCCCACGAAATAGTCCAGGTATTCCTGGCGGATCTGACGGGCCCTCTGTGATGCCAATCCTGAGCGTCCAACTTGCATTGACGTCATGGACTCCACTTGTTCACGAGTTTGGCCCTCTCCACTTGTACCTGGCATAGCAGGGTCAGTATCCAGTTGCTGCAATACATAATTTTGTGCATTCCTGCGTAGGAAGTTGTGCAAAATGCAGCAACACAAGACCACGTTATCCACTTTGTACAGTGCCAGGTGTATGGACGTCAGGAATATCCGGAACCGGTTGGCCATTATCCCGAAGGCATTCTCCACAACTCTGCGAGCTCTGGACAACCGGTAGTTGTAAATCCTTTGGTCGGGGGTGAGGTTCCTCTGAGGGTAGGGCTTCATGAGATGCTCCCCAAGCGCAAAAGCATCATCTGCGATAAAAACAAAGCTCATACCCTCAACGGTTTGCTCCCTGGATGGCAGGTTCAGAGTGCCGTTATGAAGACGACGAGCGAACTCCGTCTCCTCAATAACTCCCCCATCCGAATTGCGGCCATTTTTGCCAATATCCAAATAAATAAACTCATAGTTTGCATTAACTATGGCTAGCATGACTATACTAAAAAATCCTTTATAATTGTAATAAAATGTGCCGGAATTCGGAGGGGGGACAATGCGGACGTGCTTCCCATCAATAGCACCCCCACAATTGGGAAAATTCCACTTCTCCAGAAATTGAGCAGCAATCTCCAGCCATTGCTCTGCGTTTGAAGGAAACTGTGGGGCAAAAAAAAAAAGATTTAGTACTTGAGCACATCACATTATTAATTACACACACAGTTGTCTGTTAAATGCTTATGCAACTTTTTCAATATATAAACAACAGGAAGGCAATTGTTTGGATTTGGGGATGTAACATCTACATACATTTATTTTACACCTCCTATTGTTCTTATATTGTAAAGGGCCATACACACTATAAGATTCTCTGAAGACTTTTTCCTGCAGATTTACCTTTTCTATGTAGTGCAAGGGCCTACCAGATTGCATAGGATTTGAAAGTGTTTGTTTGACCTCATATTATCTGGTTTTGGTAAATCGTAAGGAAAAATTGTTCTGACAATCTTATAGTGTGTATGGCCCATTATACTCACCAGTTAGAGCTGAGATTTACAAACTACGGCCCTCCAGCTGTTGCAGAACTACACATCCCATGAGGCCTTGTAATTCTCTGACATTCACAGACATGACTAGGCATTATGGAAATTGTAGTTCCTGAACAACTGGAGGGCCATAGTTTGAAGACCTCTGAGCTAGAGCTTTGGCATATGCTGACTTTTAGATTTAGCATGTGGGTGGGGGGATGGGTAAGTAAAACTGGGCATTTATACATCAATAAGGGCTTGTGGTCAGTGAAGGTTTTAACATCATTACATAAATATACACAATCATAGGTGGGAATGGATGGACTGATGTATTTAAGATAAATCATAAACTAGATACTAAAACATTGGCCAAGGAATAATTGTTTGAGGGAAAGTAATAAAATGACACAAATTCAAAATACTGTTAACACGCAATGCGTTTAGGGACACATAGGAGAGAATGGTGGGGTGGTTAGTGGGTAATTTTCACAAATGGTTAAGATAATCTACATCTTTACTACTATGTGCATGCGGACAGAGGGTAGTTACAAAATAATGGCCTGTGTCAATTGCTGTACATCCAAAAACATCATAATTCGGGTGAAATGACTAATACATGTAATGTAATGTAAAAAATAAAACATACCTTGATATAGTCCTTCTGCAAGACCTTGATGATGGCAGAGCAGGTCTCAGGGATGATGACTCCAAGTGCTTGGGGGGAGATGCCTGTGGTGAACTTCAGATCCTGCAGGCTTCTCCCTGTTGCAAGATACCTCAAAGTCGCAATTAACCTTTGCTCAGGAGTAATTGCAACCCGCATACAAGTATCCTGCTTCAGAATATAGGGGGACACCAGGGCAAGAAGACGGTAAAAGATGGGATCCGTCATCCTCAATTAATTCCTGAAGTCATCAGGATTATTTTCCTGGATCTCCCTCAGCAAGGACATATGAGAAAATTGATCACGGTTAAGCAACCAATTTTTCGTCCAGGAGGTCCGCTTCTTCTTCCTATTGCTCGTACGTCGTCTCAGAGCCAAAACTCCAACACTAACGACAGCAACGGTCGAATTCACGGTCGCCATAATGAATTCTCGAACGATGTCTCGGAAAATAGCGAAATGTCGTCAACCAAACAAATGCTACCGAAATCAGCGCGAGATGCCCAGAAGGGTCACGGCCAAACACTCACTTCCTCTTTTGTAGCGGCGGACGTGCGTCGAACGTTCTGACGTCATTTTCTGTTGGCAGACAAAAGTCCTGGGCAAGTTTTGAGCACTTTTCAACAGACAAACAACAAACACGACAGCCGTGGACATTTGACGGCCGATCGGTCGGCCGACGATCGGTACGTGTGTACGGGCCTTAACAGTATGCAAACACAACGAAAAAACCCAAAATACCCCCTCCCCCCCAAAAAAAAAAAACATTGAAAGAAAAAGGAAAAAGTTAGAATAGATTTTTCTTTCTTTTGTCAATTCTTTTACTGAAATAAAGAGTTTCTGCTTTACTGCCGGCATAGGGATCATCAGGAGAAACCAGTAAGAGCTGCAGGGGACCATGGAGATCATCATTACCAAAAGTGTGGGTTTCCAGGTAGACTTTGAAGAACAATCTCTCAGGACAGAACAGAACAATGTTTAGCGCCAAGGGCATCAAGAGAGGTCAGTATTCTTATCTTCTTTACAGGTATGTGAGCCCTGTTATGGGGGGTCATATGAAGTTGCCCTATCCACACAGGAAATGGCGCTAGCCTGCAGATATGCAGACATACCAGCATGTGATTAGTGTAACTTTATATATGATGAAGTGATGGAATTACATACAACTAGGGATGAGCTTTGAGTTCGAATCGAACGTAAGTTCGACTGGAACATTTGCTGTTCGCTCGTTCGTCGAATAAATGTGCTTCTTCGCAGGAACTTCGAGTTCCTGCATTATCATTGACTCTGACTTCAATAAATCACCTGCTGGCTGGGCGATTAAAACACCACAGCCATGTCTTTGCAAGCCTGGTATTCTACCATCTATGCCACGTTAAGCCTGCTTAAGCTGTACACACTCTCCCTAACTTTTATCTCATCCACTGTGTGTAGGGTGAGATAGGAGTTAGTTAGTTAGCTAGGCAGGGAAAGTGTGCTCCACCTAAACGTGCTTGATGGCAGCGTGGCTGGTAGAATACCAGCCTTGCTAATTGCAGGGTTTTGGGTTTGAATCCCTTGGCCAGCAGGTGCTTTATAAGTGAAATTCTACAGTTAATAAATACATTGCTAGCAGAGAGAGATATTTTTGCTTTTTACAGTTTGTTGAGATCGGATAGTGCAGTGTATACCACAAAGATATATATATATATATATATATATATATATATATATATATATATATAGGCACTTCAGTTTATATCGGTTTATGTCAGTATTGCTGAAAAAAAGGTGTGGGGTCCCCCCCCCAGTCCATGAGATTTTCTCCTTTAGAAATGTCAGTATTGCTGCAGCAGGCTACAAACATCGCGCAAATGCGCTACTTTACAGGCACATTAAGGGGGTCCCCCAGGCACAATATTTATAGGAATTTTTCATTTTTATTGTTTAACTTTAAGCATTATTAAAATCACTGCTCCTGTAAAAACGATTGTTTTAAAAAAAAATGTTTGCATTGATTCATGTCTCCCCAGGGCAGTACCCAGGTCCCCATACACTTTTTTGGACCAATAATGCATTTAAGCCTTTAAAATTAGGACTTTTGATTTTTCATGTTTGTGTCCCATAGACTTTAATGGAGTTTGCATGTTCGCTAGAACATTTCCCCTGTTTGAGATGTTCTGGTGCAAACCAAACAGGGGGGTGTTCAGCTCATCACTACATATAACCAAAGCAATAACAGGAACAATGTACATATATCTGAGAAGAACAGTCTATATATATCCGGATATATAACACCAATACCTCCAATTTGGCACTGTGGCACAGTTCAGTTGCAGGGGCCCCTGATGTGCTGAATTGCAAGGCGTAACACAATCTGGCTTGAGAGGACGAACACCGACACATCCGTGGAGCGGTGGCTTCCTGGGGATGCTTGTACAGACGAACACACCGATGGCGAAGAAGTCTGGAATGCACTACCTGCAAGGCAAATCAGGCCTATCTAGCCTATCTCTTGGTCTCTAATCTGACTATAGGCTATCAATGCTACCTGGCCTCTACCTATCTAAATGGCCATGGGAAGCCTATCCTGTCGCTACCCTGAGTTTTTTACCATTCCCTAGGCAAATACTAGCTAGGAACCCCCCAGACCAAAAAGGAACACTGTTGCTTTAATGAAGTGGTAGATATACACATCAACACAAACCAGTCAGTTGATAAGTTATAAATTATAATCAAATGAGCTTTGGTCTCATACAATTGATAATAGCCCCAGTATATTGCAGTATGCAAATAGAACATTCCAGTGAATCAGAGAAGCCTCTAACAGATATTTCTGATACCCACACAGGAGTACTCACATGGGAGTGACAGTAATATAACAAACAGTGAGCTACACAGTGCAGTAACACTTGCCTATTGTCCCTTTTCAGTGTGGATGGATACAACACAAAATCAGCCTTTAGCACCTCTGATTTGCACAGCATGTGGCTGGCCACACTCTCCTCTCCACTTCCTGTAAGACATCTATATATATATATATATATATATATATATATATATATATATATATATATATATATCCTTTAGGGGTTTCCTGACCATTTAGCAGGGAAAGGAAACAACCTCTTAATGGGAAGAATCTGTTTGTAACGAGAACTCTATGGTAGTTACCAGGCATGAATGTAAACAATCTTGCAGACAGCGTACAAAAGAACACTTCCCTACACTTGCTTGAAAGTTTCTAATATGTGAGAGAGTTGCTTAAAGTGTTTAAAGTGTTTCTAAAGGTACAAGGTAAACCCTCTCCAGTGAAGTAAACAGCCTCAAATGATACACAGAGATTAAACAAATCTCCCTACATATTTGTATATCTGCTGTCTTCAGCTTTTTATATTCTCTAGAAAGTAAACACTGTGTTAGAATTTTTTCTTCCTGTTCCAGCACTGGGTGTGGAGTCTTGGCATACACTGTGTGGCAGCTGATTGGAGGAAAGACACAGATCCCCCTCCACAAAGGCAGAAGAAGGAAGAAACATGCAGAGCTGTGCTGTGAATAGACAATCTCTCTGCTAATCTATCTCTATGCACCAACCCGACACAAAATTCCAGCTGCTTTCATCTCCTGTGTCAGAAAACATGTCAGAAGTTAGCATGCTGATAACAGAGGAATGAAGCAGCAGTAAGACACAGGCCTTAGGGCTTTGGAGAGCGATAAGTAAACACTACAGATGAGCCCAGGTCAAATTTCATGAATGGGGTTTACATCTACTTTAATGCATTCTATCTCCTCCTTATACTTACCTGAGCTCAATCTCCATCCTTTAATGCAGCAGCTCTCCCAGCTCCCTCATCATTGGACAGAGGCAGCAGCTAGAGCCATTGGGTCTTGCTGCAGTTAACCAAAGCTAGTGAAGAAGGACTGGAGGGTTGGGCTCAGCCGCACTCTGGGTGTCAATGCTAGGAACCAGGAGCGCTGGCGGGGGACCCAAGAAGAGGAGGATTGGGGTTGCTCTGTGCCAAACCCCAACACAGAGCATGGAAGTATAATATGTTTGGTAAAAAAAAAAAAATATATATACAGTAAATCTTTAGAATCAATGTAAGTTTAGTTCTGGGTCTATAGTGGGTATAGGTGCTATAGTGCAACTGTAGCTTTCTTTACATCAATCAGAAAAAAATAGGGTTTTAATGACAAAAATTAAACTAGCACTGCTTTTACATATAAATCTCATATAATGAATAATGCATGAATAGTTCTACATAAAAAGTGTCAGTGCATTAAATAAAGTCCATTAGTGCAAGCAAAGTGTCAGGGCTGACAAATTCTTTTAGTAAGATCCAAGTTGCCACTTCATGCTCCCCTTCTGAAATGCCCTCTCACCAACAGTAATATTCAAGCAGGCATGGAATACTCCCTTAGGTAAAGTGTGTAGAAATGACTTCTCTCCTCTCTTTCAATAATAGGGCTCTCAGCAAGGTTGTGTTATAGAAATCAATGAGAGAAAGATTTCCATAGCGTGATAATCCAACCACCAGATCTGACGTCACTCTATCGTCCCCGTATAGATGTCAGATCCGGTGGTTGTAACGCATGCCGAGGCGGTGACCATAACCTTTTACACATGATTTGAATTGTTTTTAACTCTGTAAGTGCACTTGCTTTTAAAACTTCTAATAAATGAAACAGTATCACGCTATGGAAATCTATCTCTGGTTGATTTCTATAACACAACCTTGCTGAGAGCCCTATTATTGAGGAGAGTAGAGGAGTCATATCTACACACTTTGCCTAATTAAGTATTCCATGCCTACTTGAATATTACTGTTGGTGAGTGGGAATTTCAGGAGGGGAGCATCAGCCCTGACACTTTGTTTGCACTAATGGAATTTATTTAATGCACTGGCACTTTTTATGTAGCACTATTCATGTATTAATTATTATATGTGATTTATATGTGGAAGCAGCGCTAGTTTAATTTTTGTCATTAACACATGAGGTTATTACACCTTTTACTTTAGCAACAGCTTCAAAAACTATTCATATCACCTTTTTCACAGTTTAATTTAATTATTGACATGTTTTGGCTCACATAACTTATGTATATACGTATAATAAGCACTTTTCATATAGCACCATAGTGCGGGTATATCCATAATTCTTTCAATACATAGGGTGTGCAATGCCATCTAGCCTGGGAGGGCACAAGGTACTGGAGCGTTCCTAACAATAGCTGCTCTCTCAATTGCTTGGTAACACCAATTGCTAAGCAGCCAATCACATGGCAGCAACTCATTGCATTTAGGCATCTAGATGTGGTGAAGACGACTTGCCGAAGTTTAAACCGAGCATTAGAATAGGGAAGAAAGGGGGTTTAAGTGGCTTTGAACGTGGAATGGTTGTGGGCGCCAGGTGGGCTTGTCTGAGTATTTAAAAAACTGCTGATCTACTAGGATTTTTATGCACAACCATCTCTAGGGTTTACAGAGAGGTCTAAAAAAGAGAAAACATCCAGTGAGCGGCAGTTGTGTGGATAAAAATGCCTTGTTGATGTCAGAGGTCAGAGGAGAATGGGCAGGCTGGTTCAAGATGATAGAAAGTCAACAGTAACTCAAATAACCACTCATTACAACCAAGGTATGCAAAATACCATCTCTGAATGCACAACACATCGAAACTTGAAGCAAATGGGCTACAGCTGCAGAGGACTACACCGGTTGCCACTCCTGTCAGCTAAGAACAGGAAACAGAGGCTACAATTTTCACAGGCTTACCAATATTGGAGAATAGAAGATTGGAAAAATGTTGCCTGGTCTAATGAGTCTCAATTTCAGCTCCGACATTCAGATGGTAGGGTCAGAATTTGGCATAAACAACATAAAAGCATGGATCCATCCTGCCTTGTATCAATGGTTCAGACTTGTGGTGATGTAATGGTGTGAGGGATATTTTCTTGACACACTTTAGGCCCCTTAATACCAATTGGGCATCATTGCTGACCATGTCCATCCCTTTATGACTACAGTGTACCCATCTTCTGATGGCTCCTTCCAGTAGGATAATGCACCATGTCACATAGCTCAAATCATCTCACCACTGGTTTCTTGAACATAACAATGAGTTCACTGTACTCCAATGGCCTCCACAGTTACCAGATCTCAATCCAATAGAGCACCTGTGGGATGTGGTTGAACGGGATGTGCAGCCAATAAATCTGCAGCAACTGCGTGATGCCATCATGTCAATATGGACCAAAATCTCTGAGGAATGTTTCCAAAACCTTGTTGAATCTATGCCACGAAGAATTAAGGCAGTTCTGAAGGCAAAAAAGGGTCCAACCCCGTACTAGAAAGATGTACCTAATAAAGTGGCCAGTGAGTGTATATATCCCAGCCACAATGTGTTGGTATAAGTGTTACTGTTTGGTAAGCCATGTTTGTGCATTTTTATTGAACTAGCTTTAAGAATCTAATTTTTAGTATTGTGAATTAGAACAGTACATTTTGTTACGAACAACAACACATAGAAGTGCATAAAACCCAAAAATGTACTGTGATGTGAGTCAAACTTACCTGGATTTGGATCAGTTTAGGTTCGACCAACATTACTAAAGTCCAAGTACTGAATCCAAACCCCACTGAAGTCCATGGGAGCTGAATGTGTAGCACTGCCCCCGTAAGGACTGCCAGATTTCACACTTGCGGGTCCCCCGAGTTACCAAAAGCTACCTTTCTTTCTTTACTGCTGACACCTTACACGTGGGTCAGGCCCCTTGACACAAGTCCCTGTACTCACAATACTGTTTTTCCAGGGTCTTCAGTGTCTCCCCTTCAGTCAGCTCTCCTGGACCTCTGGGTTCAGCTCCTCTCATTCATTCCTCTGGCCCTCAGGATGACCTCCTGCGACCACGTGCCACTGCTACAGAGGAGGCAGCCGCCCCCCCCATCCCCCTGGGACTCTGCACTCTAGCCAAAGACCCCACAGCACATGTGCTCCTTGCTTTTATACAGTATCCAAGAATGCACTGAGGCGACCTGCCACTGCTAGTCACCAGGACTGTATCCAAGCCTATGCATTAATTCGTCAGATTTCCTCAGCTGTGATATTCCTGCTGACACTGCCCTCTCCAATGTGGCTGAAATGGTGGGGGACAGTAGCGCAGCCACAGCCTGTGCTAGACGTTGACACAGCTCATCAGGAGGATCTGCCTGCAGATCAGCGGGAGACGCGGGGTTAAGTGCTTCTTCTGTGTGGAGTCCGGCAGCCATATTACCTGCCTGTGATGCAGGGAGAGAGCCGTCCTGCCGCTGGTTTGAGATCCTTCCCGCCGTGCTGTGGACCACAAAACGATCCATGTCGAGTGTCCCTGAGCCGGTGAGAGGAGCGGGTGTCAGTGTGGTGTCCGTGAGCAGGGGTGAGCCAGTCTGATATGCAGAATATACCGGAGCTGCCGCGCTTCACTCCCGACTCATGAGGCGCCGGAACCGGAAGTCATTGTTGATTTTAAATGTGTGCTGAATTAAAAATTAAACCCTAAAAGTGAAAAATATAAAATAATATCTGAATGTGAATGTGTGCGTGTATTCATACATAAGAAAAATTGGAATATAAAAAATCTGGTCATATAATAAAAAATAGAAAAACCAAGAAAAAACTTTCAATGGAAAACCCGATTATTACTCTTGAAAAAACAATCACATATGTATATGTAAAATCCTCATGAATTCATGAAAAATATAAAGAATACTAATACACATATAAAATATAAAATTCGAAGCAAATCGGGTCCCAATACATAGTCTAAAAAGAAAATTTGTCTACATGGGAGAATATTCTTGAGAACAATAAATCATGTCCTGTATCTATGCTTGAAAATATAAATGACTAATCACAAATTTCATCACAAGCTAAGACATGTGAATAACTCCATAAAAAAACCTCAGCAAAATGGTTAGAACATAAAGTCAGGTCCATAAATATTGGGACATCAACACAATTATAATCTTTTTGGCTCTATACACCACCACAATGGATTTGTAATGAAACAAACAAGATGTGCTTTGACTGCAGACTTTCAGCTTTAATTTTAGGGTATTTACATCCAAATCAGGTGAACGGTGTAGGAATTACAACAGTTTGTATATGTGCCTCCCACTTTTTAAGGGACCAAAAGTAATGGGACAGATTAACAATCATAAATTAAACTTTCACTTTTTAATATTTGGTTGCAAATCCTTTGCAGTCAATTACAGCCTGAAGTCTGAAATGCATAGACATCACCAGATGCTGGGTTTCATTCCTGGTGATGCTCTGCCAGGCCTCTACTGCAACTGTCTTCAGTTCCTGCTTGTTCTTGGGGCATTTTCCCTTCAGTTTTGTCTTCAGCAAGTGAAATGCATGCTCAATCGGATTCAGGTCAGGTGATTGACTTGGCCTTTGCATAACATTCCACTTCTTGCCCTTAAAAAACTCTTTGGTTGCTTTCGCAGTATGCTTTGGGTCATTGTCTATCTGCACTGTGAAGCACCGTCCAATGAGTTCTGAAGCATTTGGCTGAATATGAGCAGATAATATTGTCCGAAACACTTCAGAATTCATCCTGCTGCTTTTGTCAGCAGTCACATCATCAATAAATACAAGAGAACCAGTTCCATTGGCAGCCATACATGCCCACGCCATGACACTACCACCACCATGCTTCACTGATGAGGTGGTATGCTTTGGACCATGAGCAGTTCCTTTCCTTTGCCATACTCTTCTCTTCCCATCACTCTGGTACAAGTTGATTTTGGTCTCATCTGTCCATAGGATGTTGTTCCAGAACTGTGAAGGCTTTTTTAGATATTGTTTGGCAAACTCTAAGCTGGCCATCCTATTTTTGAGGCTCACCAATGGTTTACATCTTGTGGTGAACCCTCTGTATTCACTCTGGTGAAGTCTTCTCTTGATTGTTGACTTTGACACACATACACCTACCTCCTGGAGAGTGTTCTTAAACTGGACAACTGTTGTGAAGGGTGTTTTCTTCACCAGGGAAATAATTCTTTGGTCATCCACCACAGTTTTTTTCCGTGTTCTTCTGGGTCTTTTGGTGTTGCTGAGCTCACCAGTGTGTTCTTTCTTTTTAAGGATGTTCCAAACAGTTTATTTGACCACACCTAATGTTTTTGCTATCTCTCTGATGGGTTTGTTTTGTTTTTTTCAGCCTAATGATGGCTTGCTTCACTGATAGTGACAGCTCTTTGGATCTCATATTGAGAGTTGACAGCAACAGATTAGAAAAGCAAATAGCACACTTGAAATTAACTCTGGACCTTTTATCGTCTCCTTGTAAATGGGATAATGAGGGAATAACACACACCTGGCCATGGAACAGCTGAGCAGCCAATTGTCCTATTACGTTTGGTCCCTTAAAAAGTGGGAGACACATATACAAACTGTTGTAATTCCTACACCTTTCACCTGATTTGGATGTAAATACCCTCAAATTAAAGCTGAAAGTCTGCTGTTAAAGCCCATCTTGTTTGTTTCATTTCAGATCCATTTCAGATTGTGGTGGTGTATAGAGCCAAAAAGATTAGAATTGTGTTGACGTCCCAATATTTATGGACCTGACTGTATATATATATATATATATATATATATATATATATATATATATATATATGAACTATATAAACTATAGATGATGTCGTGAAAATCATCATCTGCCCGTTAATTGGTTTAAATATCATGAAAACCTTTTTTCATTCATTTGCCGCTACAAGACTAAAATATAATATAAGCAGTTTAATTAAAATAGTACTTATAAAGAAATCTTGGCGAAAAGGTATTTTACTATCACATCACTAAAATGGAATACAACGGTGAAACTCATAATTGTAAAATTATTATTATTTTTTTAGAAAAAAAGGGAAAAGGAAAAAGCTCCCCCTCTTTTCAAAAACCATGAGTAGTACACCAGTAAAACCAGAGTAGCGATGTGAAGAGAATACCATGAATGAATAGATATAAAAACCTACACATACTATATATAATTGTATGTCAAAAAACCTTTTTGTATCATATCCCCTTGAAAACCTACAAAAATTGGCATAAATATAACAAAATACCAAAATTTTGACAATCGATCAAAGGAAAATTGATTACGTTGTATTATGTGAATATATATATATATATATATATATATATATATATATATATATATATATATATATATATATAGCCAATAAAATTAATAAAGGGGGAAAGAAAAGTGAAAAGCAAAAATTAAAAAAAATAAAAAAAGCAACAAAGCAATAGAGGAGGTGAATATTGAGTGGGCTTTATTTATAAAAATAAGTGACGTCCCACTCAAAGTTCAAGCCGTGTGGCATACGTGTTCGAAGCTTAAAGATCCAGAACACTTCCTTTCTACACAGTAATCGGAAAGTGTCACCTCATCTGATTGGTTTATTAATTTTATCTATAACTTGAACTAGTACCAAGGAAGTGTCACCTTCATGCTCATTGTTGAAATGACAGGAAATATTAGTTGATTTAGAACCCCTTATGTCACTGAGATGTTCTCTAAATCGTTCTTTTAGCTTACGTGTAGTTTTACCTACAAATTGTATGGAACATTGTTTGCAAGTGATGAGATAAATAAGGAAATGTGTGTTACAATTAAAGAACCTATCTATATGTCCTCTCTATGTTGGAGGGAATGTGGCAAAACGGGAACCTTACAACATATTTTGTGGGGTTGTGCATCATTCACTAGCTTTTGGCATACTATTTTCCGGTGTATTTCCTCCTGCACAGGAGTACTTTCACCCCTGAATCCAGAATTGGCTATAATGAATGTCAACATCGATCTTTACCCTCCTAACTATAGACAAATGGTGACCCACATATTGTTAGCAGCCAAGACCCTGATTCTCCGGAATTGGAGATCTACTACTACTCCTAATCTGTCTGAAGTGATTGCGCTCGTGAATGATAACTATCTCTTTGAGAAATCCCTAACAATTAACTCCCTGTCATATAAAAAATTCCAAAAGTCATGGGAATGCTGGCCTTATCTGAATCAGACACTAAGGCTCTCTTGAAATAATTGTACCTTGACCTTCCTAATGACCCGTGTGGTGGGGGACGGCTCCCTCAAACCGGACCTGGCGACATTGTTCCTTAGGACTCTGGGTCCGGGGGGTGGAGGGGCTTCTCACCCCCATACTACATCCAAGTACGGTTGTATACATTATCTTTATTATGCTACATTATGCCACCTTCCTACCATATGATATACCGTTGTATAACATGTGATGCTTTGAATATTGTATGATATTTCTGATAACTCTGGTTGTCTGCTTTTGCACCATTTATTTGTTGCTCTCACTATATGAGTGTGTACATGCATTGGAACCTGTTGAATATTTCAATCTTTTGTTTTATCTGTTTTGTCTATACTTTCTTTTGTAAAACTCAATAAAAAAAATTATTGAATGCAAAAAGAACCTATCTATATGGTATGATTTGTCACATACAGAGGATCTAAATGTGTCATTCTGTGTGACATGGGGACATGTGAGGCAATCCCGCATGCCACATTTATAGTTGCCTTTACAATGAAGCCATGTAGTCGAATTGATTCTAACATTAGAGGAGAATAAACTTGGAGAAAGTGAGTAACCTATGGTGATGGCTCTTTTAGATACTATATTAACTCCATCCCCCAAAACATTGGCACAGATCTCATCAGAATATAAAATCGGCAAATGTCTCTGAACAATAGTCTTGATCTGGTAAAATTCAAGGCTATAGGGGAGTGATAGGGTGATGGAAGGTGGTGGTCTTTGGGAACAATGTTTATTCTTATATACTTTTTTAGCATTAACATTAACAGAATCATGTAATTTATCTGTATGCAAAAGATCCATCCGGTCCCTATTTAAAGGCAAATGTTAGGCTCTGTTAACTATCCATTTGGGATATCCTCTGTCCAGAAACCGCATAGACAGAGAATGAGCTGCCTCCTTAAACATGGAAAAATTGCTACAGATTCTACGTAGTCTCAAAAATTGCCCTAGGGCCATACCTTTGATTGTATGTAACGGATGACTTGACTTGGCATGTAAAAGATTATTGCCAGACAAAGGTTTCCTATATAAACCAGTGATCACTTTATTGTCTTCATGACCAAGAGTGACATCCAGAAATATAATCTGGTTAGCATTTCTGCAGCCTGTAAATTTTAGATTTTACTCATTATCATTCAGATAAAGTAAAAATGTATCTAAAAACAAACTTCGATGACAGACAAAGACCAGAGCGTCTATGTACCGGTAAAACAGAGCCATCTGGTCTCTGAAGGGATTTCTACCTCCAAAGATTTGGGATCTCTTCCGCCATCCCATATAGAGATTGGCTAGAGAGGGAGAAATTTGGCTCCCATCGCTGCCCCACATCTTTGGAGGAAGAAATCCCCATCAAATGAAAAATAATTGTGAACCAAAAGGAAGTGCAGGACCTCGAGGATAAAGGACTGTAATAAACTGGATAAATTAGTTTTTTGTTCAAGAGTATATTTAATTGCATCCAATGCTAGCTTGTGAGGAATAAAGGAATAGAGGCTGGGCACGTCACAAGTAATCCAGACATACTCATTCCTCCATTCAAAGTTATCCATGATATTTAATAAATGTTTAGTGTCCTTTAAGTTCCCCCGGGAGGGATTGCACTAAACCCTGGAGTTGACCATCCAACCACTCCCCAAGGCGCTCATTTAGGGATCCGATACCGGAGACAATGGGTCTCCCAAGGACCGGATTGATACCCTTATGTATTTTGGGGAGGTGGTGGAAAATGGGAATGACCGGAAATTCTGGTATTACATTTTCAGTTTCTTTGATAGAAAAAGCTCCAAGAGCGGCACCCTTCTCAATCAAAGTTTTCAATTGTTTTTAAAATTGTTGGTTGGGTCACTTTTAAAGGTTTCATATGTGTTGATATCACTAAGTTGTCTAAGAGCTTAATTTCTATATATGTCACTGTCAAGCACTACCACTGCTCCTCCCTTGTCAGCATTTTTTATTATAATGCATGTGTCTTCTTTTAGTGATTTTAAAGCTTCCCTTTCACCTACAGTAAGATTGTCAACCGACTTATGAACATGTAGCGGAACAGATGTAGCCAAATTAAATATATCTCTTTCTACTAATTTCTGAAAAGTGTCCATATTGGACGACTGTGATTTAATGGGGTAAAAATTCGAAAAAATAGATAAGGGTGTTCTCTTAGTTCCTTAGTTATCTGCTGCTTCATGTATGAAATTATCGCCTGCCATGGTGTTCCCGGAACCATCTTTGATACGCTTTATCTGCTTCTTACAAGTATTATTTACTGTGAGTATATTTATTTTTGGCGAAAAATAAAGTTTTAAAACGGGCTTCTCTATTTTGGATTCCTTAATATTTTGGAGCTGCCTAGGGCCACTACATTGAAAGGATACTTTCCAGTACACTGCACCTTCCATCAAGGAGAGGATTTGCCATGTTATGGTTTCCAACCTACTAGGGAAACAGTTTGGAGGATCCCTCTGAACTCAAGCATTTTTGACCCCTGACAAGGTTCCATCTATTCTGGTGAGTGGGGTTTCTGAAGGGGATCAAGTCACCTGGCACCAGTGATTATCCTAGGAGCACCCCAGCACTTACACAGGAGCACCTTATTATTGTATTTTGCACAATTTTCTAGCACTACCAGCACTTAAATTTATAATTATGGTTACACCTTGCACTTTGTGCACATGAAATTTGAACTTTCTTAATTTTGTGGACTTTATTATGAATTTGGTCATTTTAGGCACTTTATATTTTTGATACCAGCACTTCAATTTATATTTATGGTTACACCTTGCACTTTGTGCACATGAAATTTGTAATTTCTTAATTTTGTGGACTTTACTATGAATTTGGTTATTTTAGGCACTTTATATTTTTGCAAGCGCTGTGTTTTTCTGTTTTAATATTTTCTCTAAGTTTTAACTTGGTGAACAGCAGCTGCACTACACCTATTTATTTACATTTACACTCAATATTTGATATCATATTTATTTAGCGCGGGTTTAAATCATCACATCATATGCTTGATTCTTGTTAATGTTTATGGCAACCTTTATGTGTAAGAAGTCGTGATAGGCCAAACACCCCCCTGTTCGGTTCACGCCAAAACATCTTGAACAGGGAAAAAGTTCTAGCGACCATGCAAACTCTAGTAAAGTCTATGGGACACGAAAATGAAAAATCAAAAGTCATCATTTTAGAGGCTTATATGCAAGGTATTGCCATAAAAAGTGTATGGGGACCTGGGTACTGCCGTGGGGGACATGTATCAATGTAAACATTTATTTTTACAGGAGCAGTGAGTTTAAAAATGCTTAAAGTGAAACAAGGAAAATTAAAAATTCCTTTGAATATCGTGCCTGGAGGGTCTCCTTAATGTGCTTGCAAAGTGGCGCATTTGTACGATGTATGGATCTTGCTGCAGCAATAGCAATACAGAAATTTCTAAAGGAAAAAATGTAATTTAAACTTGCTCGCTGCTGTAATGTGTTGTTGGCTCCCGGCAATACAGATAAAAAAACATGAAAAAAAATTGCATAGGATCCGCCGCCCCCCCGCCCCCCAGTCCCCAAAGCACCTTGTCCCCATGTTGATGGGGACAAGGGTCTCTTCCCGAAAACCCTGGGCCGTGGTTGTGGGGGTCTGCGAATGGGGGGCTTATTGGAATCTGGAAGCCCCATTTAACAAGGGGGCACCCAGATCCTGGCCTCCTTCCTTATGTGAATGGGTATCGGGTATATCACATCCCTACCCATTCACCAAAAATGTGTAACAAAGGTAAAACCACATAGGACAGTTTTTGACAAGTCTTTTATTAAAAAGAAAAAAATAGCGTCCCTCATCAATCATGATGCCCGCTGACCCGAAAAAATAGAAAAAAATTAAAAAACGTTTCACATTTTTTTTTTTTGTACAAAACATTTTTTATTGAAAATAGAAAATGCAATACAGATATGTATATAAAAACAAAATACAATAAATGGATAACCATCTTACATGTAACAACAAACAACATCAAGTAAGTGTATACAAAAGTCAAGGACATAACAAGTGAAGTTGGAGTTGAGAGTTTCAAAATGTTTTCGGAAAGAGATTGTTTATAACAGCAAATTTGATTATAGCATCAATCCCGTTCATCCCCCTGGTTTGGGGGTAAGAGTGTCCCCTATATGTAGAATTCCTGGTGGATTTTAAGGGTGGGTCGGGGGCAAAGTGCCATTATAAGTCAGATTTGCCTCTTCTGAGGCTACCTGCTGTATGCCGCTCTTCTGCTTTGACAAGTGTTTTATAGGCAAGGAATGGGGCCACCCAGTTACGTCACCCAGTGGCACCTTCCCCTTTTGACGTCATATGACGGGCGTCATGATTGATGATGGATTTACATCGAGGGACACTATTTTTTTTTTTCTTTTTAAAAAAGGACTTGTCAAAAACTCTTATGTGTTTTTTTTGGTAAATGGATAGGGGTACAATGTACCTGATACCCATTCACATGGGGGGAGGGATCTTAGGACCTCTTATTAAAGGGGGCTTCCATGTTCCAATAATGTGCTTTAGGGGGCACCTTCCCCATGTTTAGGGCAAGCGGCGCTTGCTCGCTTGCTCGCCCCCCCCCCCCCCCCTATCCTGGCCTGCCAGGCTGCATGCTCGAATAAGGGTCTGGTATGCATTTTGGGGGGACCCCACACTGTTTTTTTTTTTTCTTATTTTAGTGAGGAGATCCCCTTAAAATATGTACCAGACCCAAAGGACCTGGTATAGATCTTGGGGGGGGGGGGCATGCGTTTTTTTTTTCAATTCTGTCATAGGGTTCCCCTTAACCACATAAATACAGGGCACTTTCACCCCCTTCCTGCCTAGATCAACTTTCAGCTTTCAGTGCTCAATGGCATCTATGGGAAATATTGGTCAGCTTGGCATGGCCACTGCTCCCTGTCTGGGGGGGTTCTGTGACAGGCACAGAGATTGCAGTTTCAACATAGCTGAAACTGCTGATCTGTTTCTGTCAGTGAGAAGATCCGCTTGCTTTGTTTACGTCAGCAGGTGGGTCTTCTCTCCGTTTACTGGACGATTGCCGCCTCTCCTCCCACGGCCCGACTCCTGCTGTGTCTAAACACAGTGGGAGCGCGCCTCCAGTGGCACGCATGCACCGCAGAAACCGCTTCCCCTCCAGTCACGTACTACTACGTGACTGGACCCAGGGGAGCCGCACTGCCGCAGTAATATTAGCGTCTATGGGAAATATTGGTCTGCTTAGCATGGCACTGCTCCCTGTCTTTACCATTAGCATCTATGGGAAATCTTGGTCAGCTTGGCATGGCACTGCTCATGAACTATAAGTGACAGAGATACAAAACTTTGAGAGCACTGAGAGGGATCCTAGGACTACAACATTTCTATACATTTTATAAGTGGGGTATGCCTGTAAACTACACTGACTGCACTAAACTAACTGAACACACTATCCACTAACTACCTGCCTAATCTCTATTGTCACATACTATACACGGCTGCCTTGTAAGCAGCAGCCTTATATAGTGTGGGGAGTGAACTTAGTCCCTGAGCCATGATTAGCTAAAGGCACCCTGCCTTTGACCAATTATGGCTTTGACAGGACATTGTGCTGTGATTGGCCAAAGCATACAGGTCAGGTGCATGCTTTGGCCAATCACAAGCACTTAATGCACTACAAGAGCACAGTGCATTATGAGGCGCTCCTCGGCAGGCGAACTTGCTGCCGAACGCCCCAGGTGTTCGTGTGTTTGGCAAACACATGAACAACTGATGTTCGAGTCGAACGTACATTCGACTCAAACCTTAAGCCCATCTCTTGTAAGAAGCTTTATGTATTTTGATGTCCACTAAAGTTTTCTTTTCTGCTTTTTATCAAAACTGCTCTTGGTGTGTCTATTCATTTTAAATATTCACTAGATATTTCAGTGGCTGTCCAGTATACCTGCATTATAAAGATTGTTGATCACACATTTGATACAACTGCTCAAGGCAAAACACCTTGTCCTCATGTTGATGAGGAAAAAGGCCTCATCTCCAAAACCCTGCCCTGGTGGTTATTGGCACAGGGAAAAAGATGTACAACGCTCAGGCAGTTGGAGCTTCACAGCCAGCTATGGGTGCAGGACCTCGGATCACCACCGCAAACAGGATACAAGAGAAATGGCCGCACACCAATTGATGGCTCACAATGAAAGGCTTTATTTAACAAGGATGCAAGGTACAGCAAAATGGATGATAGACATGTTTCACACGACTCACAGCAAGCTTGTTCACTACCACTAGGTAGTGAACAAGCACGCTGTGAGTCGTATGAAACATGTCTACCATCCATTTTGCTGTACCTTGCATCCTTGTTAAATAAAGTCTTTCATCATGAGCCATCGTTTGGTGTGTGGCCATTTCTCTTGTATCGTGGTGGTTATGGGAGTTGGCATAATTCCAACATTAATAAACACAACTTTATAGCTTTTCAAAATCTGAAAATCAAGTAATTAGGGAAGCAGATAAGGGGGGAGTTGTTCATTCTAAATAAGGAACACTACCATCAGGAGGCACTGAGACAGTTGAGCGATTTCTTTTGGCGTGCCTGGGAGAAAAGGTGGATAATCACATACAGCTGCTGGTTATATCAAGGATATCAGCTTTATTCTTTAACAGGTACAAACTTTTTTTTTTTGGGTAGAACTATTATACTTATGAACTACAGGAGTTATTAATCTTTTGCATAGAGTTTTTGTTCCTCCATAATTTTTTCCTGTTTGACAGGCTTTATTACATCCAGTGCTATGGGACCTCAATGGGGGCTAAACTCTTACTCTCCATTCCTATTACATATGCACCACCACGGGAGCCTCTGGATATTGACTCCCCATTCCTTCACAGCCAGGCAACATGCATTTCCAGTTTGCATCCAGACACAAGAAATCAATCCATGGGCTTGTTTTAGTTGTTATGTTGGAGGAAAACAACTTGGGTAGGTTATAGGGATTATGGGATGCCCAACTTGACTTGAAGAACAACAGATGAAGACAAACGCCATTACTCGTTAAAAAAAAAAAACAACAAAAATGACAAAAATCTTTCCCTTAGTTAGTAAACGCAATAACTTTTGCGCAAACCAATCAAAATACGCTTTTTGCAATTTTTTTTTACCAAACATATGTAGCATAAAACAAATTGGCCTAAAATGTTAAAAAATTGTGATTTTTACATTTTTTGGGGGGGAATTTCATATAAAATAATGTGAAAAATATTGTTATTTTTGCAAAATTGATGCTCTTTTTTTGTTTATAGCGCATGATCAAAAAATCGCAGAGGTGATCAAATACCACCAAAAGAAAGCTCTGTTTGTGGGAAAAAAAGACGTCAAATTAGTTTAGGTACAGTGTCGCACGACCGCACAATTGTCCATTAAAATAACGCAATGCCGAATCGCAAAATAGGCCCTGGTCAGGAAGGGGGTAAAATCTTCCGGGGCTTAAGTGGTTAATAATCTATAAAGTGCTTGCTCTCCCCTGCAATAAAGGCTACAAAGTTGTGCTGAAAAAATGGTGCTGTTTTTTTCTGTTAAATTTGAAACAAATGGACACCATATTTTTAGTTACAGATGCAAAAAGCTTGCAAAATATCTAAGAATTTATGACCAGTCCAGAAAGGCCTAATAGCTGTAGTGCTAAATGTAAAATAAAATCCCTCTTAGTCTAACAAATAAAGCCCCCAATTTTTTATATACAGATGGAATATTCCAACTATGTCATTCATAAATTGTAGTCTGTCCATAGACCTTTGAGATCCATGGTTCAAGTTTGTAACATTTTTTTTGTTTTTTGTCTCTGGAAAAATACATGCATTTATTCTTTCTCTCTTGCCCAGAAATGGAGGTCTATCCAAAAAAAAGGCTTAAAATGTGTTTTGCAAATCTGAGATTTTTTTTATTTAAATTTGAAACAAATAGACACAATTGTTTCCTTCATGGTGTAATATACCTGCTCAGTTACTCAAAAATTGTGACCTGTTTGAAAAGGCTTAATAGCCATGTTGCTAAATGTGTAAACATATTTCTTCTCCAATCCTTGAATCACGACACTATATATATATATTTTTTTTTAATTTCAAGATGCAATAAGCATGCTTAGTTAAGGCTGTCCATGCAGACTTAAAGCAGAGTTCCGGCCTCGGGGGTCAAATTTAGATAAAAATACCCCCAGGACAGTCAGGGCTAATACATTCCACAATGGATAGCCTCTGAACTGTCCCGGGTCGCACTTACCTGTAAGAAGAAATACTTACCTTGAAAAGTTCTCCAGTGCTGCCATCTCAGGTGTAGGTAGCTGCCGCCAGCGCATCATCTGCTGCAGCCTCTTCGGGGACGTCTTAGTCCCACAATGCACTGCACCAGCCCCACTCGTCATTTCCGGTGCAAGCGTGGCATCCCTGCACAGCTTCTGGGCATGCCCAGAAGCTGTTTGGCAGGGCATGCCCAGAAGCTGTTTGGCAGGGAATGTCGCGCATGCACCGGAAATGACGAGCGGGGCCAGTGACTTCTGGGAGCGATGACGTTCAGCTCCCAGGATTCATCGCAAGCCGGAAGTGACGGCGCGGGCCGTGGCCGCCAAGGGATAAAGTAGAAGGAAGGTGAGTATATTTTCTTCAATATCAAGGTAAGTGACCAAAAAAAAATTGGGAACATCCATTTCTTTTTCAGGTGGCCCTTAGCAAGCGGATGGCCCAAAATCAAATTTTTTGATTTTGAGGCCAGGACTCCGCTTTAAGGTTGGTGGTGCAAGGTTGTAACATTTTTCCATCTTCAATTTCTAAAAAAAAACTCATTCATTTTTTTATTTCCAGATGTAATGTGCTTGCATTTTACCCCAGAAATGGTGGCCTATTTAACCACTTTACGACTGCTCACAGTAATATTACTGTGGCAGAGTGGCTCGTTATCGTCTGACGACGTAGTACTACGTCGTCAGACACTCCCCCTTCTGGGCGGCGCTTGCACGCTGCCGGAGGCTCGCTCCCGCTGTTTTCATTCACAGCGGGAGTCGGGCCAGGGGAGGAGCAGCGGCGATCGCCGCTGCTCTTACCCGATCGTCGGGGATCGAGTATGGAGATCCGCCCGCTGTGTGTAAACACAGAGGGCGGATCTCCATAGTGACAGGGAGTGACAGATCGGACTGTTCAGCATAGCTGGACATCCGATCTGTCCATGACTCACTCAGTCACCTCCCCCCCCCCCCACACGTCAGTAAGCACCAGGCATACATTAACCCCTCCCTCTCCAATAAAATTAACCCCTTCCTTGCCAGTGTCATTTTTACAGTAACAGTGCATATATATAGCACTGCTTACTGCAGTAATGTCACTGGTACCCCCAAAAGTGTCAAAAATGTCAGTCAAAGGTCCGATCTGTCCGCCGCAATGTCGCAGTCCCGCAAAAAAAATCGCAGATCGCCGCCATTACGCGTTAAAAAAAAAAACACCAAAAATGACAGAAATCTTTCCCTTTGTTAGTAAACGCAATAACTTTTGCGCAAACCAATCAAAATACGCTTATTGCGATTTTTTTTTACCAAACATAGGTAGCAGAAAACAAATTGGCCAAAAATTTTTTAAAAAATTGGTTTTTACATCTTTTTTGGGGGGAATTTCATATAAAAAAAATGTTAAAAATATTGTTATTTTTTCAAAATAAACGCTCTTTTTTTGTTTATAGCGCAAAAAGTAAAAATCGCACAGGTGATCAAATACCACCAAAAGAAAGCTCTGTTTGTGGGAAAAAAAGAACGTAAATTTCGTTTGGGTACGGCGTCGCACTACTGCGCAATTGTCAGTTGAAGTCGCACAGCGCCGAATCGCAAAAAGTGGCCTGGAGGGAAGGCAGCAAAATCCTCCGGTGGTAAAGTGGTTAAGAAAGGCTTCAGCAGTGTGCTTACATCTGTGCAATTTATTTAATTTGAAACAAATCAACATTTTTTTTTCCTTCCCGGGTGCAATATGCTTGATCATGCCCTAAGAAACTGCGGTAGGTCAGAGAAGGCTTAAAAGCTGCAGTGCAAAACAATACAATTTTTTTCCCTCTTAAGTCTCTGAATTGGGACGGTAATTTAGAATTTTCAGATACAGTATGCTCACTCAATAACTCTGAAATTAAAGCCTTTGCATTTCTGGAACATTTTCCATTTTTACTATCCTAATATTTTTTTTTATTTTCAGTTGCCATGTGCCTTCTCTCGCTCAGTAATTGGCATACCCAAGAAAGGCATAAAAGGTGTGCTACAAATCTGTACAATTTTTCAGTCTTCAATCATAGGAAGTAGATAATCATTTTTTTTTTTTTTTACATGAAATCTGCCTGTTTTCTTCCTCTGAAATTGCAGATGATCAAAAAAAGCTTTCAACCATCTGCTGCCACAATGCACTAATCTTTTTTTAAAAAAAAACTGTTATTTGTTTAATAAAGATGAAATCTGCATGTTCTCTTCCTTTGACATACATACCGCCTAACAAGGTAAATCTGATTTTCTTGCTTGTGGCTCTGGAAAATGTAATTCCAATTTAGTTACATAATAACTGCCAAGTCTCTCTGATTTTCATTGTGACTTTTTAAAAATACTTTCATGGTGTGTCCATGAAATATTTCTGGCTTTTGACTGACAAAATACTTTTTTTTTTTTTTTCAGAAAAACTTATAAATAATTTCTTCCACTAACATAGTGGCCAAGAACAAATGCTTGCATGACGTGCAGTGAGTCTATATAATATTTTTGGCCACAGTCTTTAAAATATCATACTTTGTTATTTATCCATCCTTCTTACACTGCACCATGCCCCAATCAAACTGCTTACATATTCTCCAGCCATTGTGTTTGGTTGTTGTTTCAGAAATGCCGTACTGTAATAACAACTGCCTTATCTTTTGGTACACAACACAGTGTGGTACTGAAAAGAAGATTACAAGTTAAACTATGTGCCTTGTTTTGACACTGCTTGGTAGTTTGTATGAATGTGATATTTTTTTTTTTTTTTTTAAAGCATATACAAAGTATATACTTTGCAAAAAAATTATCTTTATATTGTCCCTGCTACTTCCAGAGCTCAATTATTGTCTATCTCTGATACACTAAACAATTGTTGTCTTTGAATAACTACCTAATAATGCTTTTTTCTTTTGAAAATCGACCATAGTGGGTTGCTGCTCTTGTACATAAGCCAGAAAATAATGTAAAATAGGATACGTTATTACACATGCAATTTATATAATTCCACAAAAGATTGTCACTTTTGCTGTCCATAAGAATCATAATGTAAATGAGAATGTGCTGTGACACCATGAAAAGTTTAAAAGCATCTCCTAAGCATGCAATGTGAAGGATTTTTGTGTTTGGTTATGTTGTCCTTTAAGTCGCTGTAAAAACACTCTCTCTCCTCTGAACTATATTTTATATACAGTATCTCCCAAAAGTGAGTACACCTATCACATTTTTGTAAATATTTTATTATATCTTTTCATGTGACAACACTGAAGAAATTACACTTTGCTAAAATGTAAAGTAGTGAGTGTACAGCTTGTATAACAGTGTAAATTTGCTGTTCCCTTAAAATAACTCAACATACAGCCATTAATGTTTAAACCGCTGGCAACAAAAGAGTGAGTACACCTCGAAAATGTCCAAATTGGGTCCAAAGTGTCAATATTTAATGTGGCCACCATTATTTCCAGCACTGCCCTAACCCTCTTCGGCATGGAGTTCACCAGAGCTTCACAGGTTGCTACTGGAGTCCTCTTCCACTCCTCCATGACAACATCACAGAGCTGGTGGATGTTAGAGACCTTGTGCTTCTCCACCTTCTGTTTGAGGATGCTCCACAGATGCTCAATAGGGTTTAAATCTGGAAACATGCTTGGCCAGTCCATCACCTTTACCCTCAGCTTCTTTAGCAAGGCAGTGGTCGTCTTGGAGATGTGTTTGGGGTCGTTATCATGTTGGAATACTGCCCTGCTGCCAAGTCTCCGAAGGAATGGGATCATGCTCTGCTTCAGTATGTCACAATACATGTTGGCATTCATGGTTCCTTCAATCAACTGTAGCTCCCCAATGCCGGCAGCACTCATGCAGCCCCAGACCATGACACTCCCACCACCATGCTTGACTGTAGGCAAGACACACTTGTCTTTGTACTCCTCACCTGGTTGCCGCCACACATGCTTGACACCATCTAAACCAAATAAGTTTATTTTGGTCCTCATCAGACCATGGGACATGGTTCCAGTAATCCATGTCCTTAGTCTGATTGTCTTCAGCAAACTGTTTGCGGGCTTTCTTGTGGATCATCTTTAGAAGAGGCTTCCTTCTGGGATTACAGCCATGCAGACCAATTTCAACACTGACAGGCTGACCCCCCCCCCCCCCCACCCCTTCAACCTCTGAAGCAATGCTGGCAGCACTCATATGTCTATTTCCCAAAGACAACCTCTGGGTATGACGCTGAGCATGTGCACTCAATTTTTTGGGTGACCAAAGCGAGGCCTGTTCTGAGTTAAACCTGACCTGTTGAACTGCTGTATGGTCTTGGCCACCATGCTGCAGCTCAGTTTCAGGGTCTTGGCCATCTTCTTAAAACCCAGGCCATTTTTATGTAGAGCAAAAATTCTTTTTTTCAGATCCTCAGATCCTCAGATCCTCATGGCCATGAGGTGCCATGTTGAACTTCCAGTGACCAGTATGAGAGAGTGAGAGCAATAACACCAAATTTACCACACCTGCTCCCCATTCACACCTGAGACCTTGTAACACTAACCAGTCACATGACACCGGGGAGGGAAAATGGCTAATTAGGCCCAATTTGGACATTTTCACTTAGGGGCGTACTCACTTTTGTTTCCAGCGGTTTAGACATTAATGGCTATGTGTTGAGTTATTTTAACCACTTGCCGACTGCCTAACAACGATTTACGTCGGCAGTCAGCCCCTCACAGGCAAAGTGACATAGTACTACGTTGCTAGCCTGTGAGGCTCTAGGGAGCGAGCGCGCTCACGCACCCCCGCCCCCCCCCCCCGCGCGTGTGAGCAGCGGACCTGATGTCCGCCGGTCACTCGCGATTGTCGGTTGCACCGGGAGAAAGGCAGGCGGCTAATGTAAACAAATCATACGGTCCTGCTATGTAGGACCGTAGATCTTTGTTGTTACATCACAAGCCACATCCAATCACAGTTAGAAACACACCCCTAGGGACACACTTAACCCCTCCTTCTCAAATAAAGTTAACCCCTTCCCTGCCAGTGACATTTTTACAGTAACAGTGCATATGTATAGCACTGATTACTGTATTAATGTCACTGGTACCCGCAAAAGTGTCAAAAATGTCAGTCAAGGGTCCGTTCTGTCCGCCCCAATGTCGCAGTCCCGCAAAAGAAAATTGCAGATCGCCGCCATTACTCGTTAAAAAAAAAAACAATAAAAATGACAAAAATCTTTCCCTTAGTTAGTAAATGCAATAACTTTTGCGCAAACCAATAAAAATACGCTTTTTGCAATTTTTTTTACCAAACATTGGCCTAAAATGTTAAAAAATTTAGATTTTTACATTTTGGGGGGGGGGGGGGGGGAATTTCATATAAAAAAATGTAAAAAATATTGTTATTTTTGCAAAATTGTCGCTCTTTTTTTGTTTATAGCGCATGATCAAAAAATCGCACAGGTGATCAAATACCACCAAAAGAAAGCTCTGTTTGTGGGAAAAAAAGGACGTCAATTTCATTTGGGTACAGCATCGCACGACCGCGCAACTGTCTGTTAAAGTCACGCAGTGCCGAATCGCAAAATAGCCCCTGGTCAGGAAGGGGGTAAAATCTTCCGGGGCTTAATTGGTTAAGGGAACAGCAAATATACACTGTTATACAAGCTGTATACTCACTACTTTACATTTTAGCAAAGTGTCATTTCTTCAGTGTTGTCACATGAAAAGGTAGAATAAAATATTTACAAAAATGTGAGGGGTGTACTCACTTTTGTGAGATACTCTAGCTACATAACCTATTATATTTTTACATTTTTTTCTGTGGTCCATGTCCCCCAGGTCACTTCCCAGCTACCCATGACCTTTGTTTCAAAATCCCTTGCCAATAAGTTTTGAGTTTAGAATCAGAACTTCGGTCATATTCACTGAACCTGCGTCAAATTGGATCCAAGTACATTCAGCTCATCCCTGCCAGAGATCCCTCAATCTGCAGTCACATTCCAACCACAATGTCCCTGTCCACCCCAAAGACATTGCACGCTGAGCTCAGACATACAGTCTGGAAGTTCAGCTCAGTTCAGCAGTAGACTGTGCCCCCTCCTCTCTGCAGTACAAACGTTTCTCATTAATTCCCATTATATAAGATTGTGTTTGTGTGTGTTAGGACACACATTGGTCTCCTACCTGTATGCCCCTCAGCACACACACATTGCTCTTCAGTATTCATATCAACAATAAGATGCCTCTCTGGTACACACTGCTTTCTAGACAGTTTTACACCAGTAGAGTATGTTCATTAACCGTTCTGTGTCCAGGCTGTTAATTAACCCCTCAGTGTCCTTACAGAAAAAGCATATATTTCAAGAACGTGCATCTATTCCTAAGTGATGCATATTCTGAGTGTGTGTGTAGCACCACCCCCGCAGGAGCTGCTGATTAGATTATTGGGTCTACGTCCTGCCTAACAACCCACAGAATTGTCTCGAACCCTCCCTAGGCACAACTGACCCAGAATAGGACTGGAATACCAAATGGCTACACAGATTGGAATATAACACTTCAATAAATAATAATGACCTGTTACCTCTCTCCAGCTGCAGTCCTTCTGGGTAATACAAGGTGACCACACACAAGCTTGCTTTTAAACAGGAAAGTTATTTACTGTGAATCAAATAAACAGTTTCGATACAGTAAAATATGACTTTGTAAAAGGGTATACTAATTAATTAATCAAAGATAAGATAAATACTGTGATATCACTCCTCAAGGGCACATTAATTGTTTCAGGAAATGTCTCAGAGCCTATAGGACCGCCATCTTAATCACTATTATACTTTTGGATATAAGGCTCAGCATTCAGTTAGACACAGTATCAGAATGTCAGACCTATCTGAGTCCGCTGTTTCTTCTTTATATCTTCGCTAGCAACGTTGGTGCACTCGCAATTTGTAATCCACATTGAGGATGGGTGATCAATAGAGGGAATGGCAGCAAACAGTTAGTAATCACCGCGGGGTGTCTGTGCAGGATTGCCGGTAAAACTTCTGTGAGAGATGTACTGGGCCACCTGGTATATTGCCTTCTACTACTCTAAGGCTAATCCTGACTAAAGTTACTTCTTTGATAGATAGAGTCAGTTTTTGGGCAGGTGCCCTCTCACCAACAGGACTGTCTCCCAGGAAGCCTCCGCTGCTGTCTCAGTCTCCGGCCTCTGTCACCAGCCGCGCTAGGTATTTGGGGTGGATGAGTCTGGTCTCTGTAGAACATCGATGGGACCTCCAGGAGGGATCCTCTACTGGAGATGAAACACTGCAACTTAGTCACTTAAGGCCCAGGAGTTTCGGCCTAGCATACAGCATCAGCCCACAGCACTGGCATCCTGCTTGTCTCACTGTGTCTTTCCCAAGAGAGTGAGCCTGGCTCCTCCCTTCCTTTATAAAGCTTCCCCCAGAAGGCTGTGCGGTGCAGCAGTGCACCCTGGTATTCTCAAAGCACTATGGGCGATGAAGACTGCTCAACTTCCTGAAAGGAAAATAACATCAAAAGACATTCCATAGCCGCTGCAATGTGTCCTTTTGGCCACTAGATGGAGCCGAGTTCCTCTCAAATGTCAAGCAGCAGTCTTTTAGAACTTGTATAATGGAAGACCCCGCTACACACTCCCCCCACTTGAGAAACTTTGGTCCCCAAAGAGGACAACAGCATGTACTCCAGTGCATATGTTGGCAGTACACAAAAAAAAACATTAACATATGCATAACAGGGAATCATCTTCCTTTTCATAAGCAGAGTTCAAACTTAACAACTGCATATTACAACACAGGTTCGACATAGGAACCTCCCACCAATTGTCAGGGGAGGGAAGGTAATTCTGTTCACAGACCCCTGACACTTGAGTGGCTTGTACAGATGTGCCTGGGGGTGAGCTAGGGTTGTCCTCCACCAAATCTGCGGTGGAAGAACTAGGCTGATCAAGAGTTCGTTTGGAAGTAAAGATAGCCTCTTCTGAGCATTCACCCAATTGGTCATAGGTCAGTCTTTTGGGCGGGTGAATGACTCTTCTTTCCCTCTGTTCTTTGGGATGCACGATCTCAGAGGTACTAGGACCAGCCACTTCTGGGGATTCTTCAATGTCCTCCTCCTCATGTTCCAACACACAGGAATCTGATGCTTCAAGAGCGGTCAGTTCTTCTTCAGAGGAAGGTGCAACCTCCTCCTCAGGATCTTCATCATCAACTACTTCTTCTGGAAGCATGTGGAAAGGTATGAATTCGGGGGCTTCCGCCCGAAGGGTTCCTCTGTCAGCCAATTCGGATGAAGACAGGGAGGCAGGTGTGGGTTCTGGTAACTGAGACGACCACATCCAGTCAGGTACCTCCTCTTCATCTTCCAGATCTTCAGATGGAGAATTTCCCTCCCTCACATCTGGGAGTGTCGACTGAGATCTGGTGACTGGTCTGGACAGGCGAGAGGTCGAAGGGGTCTCTGGCGAATCTACGACAGGAGGCATGCGAACTGCTTCAGAGAGAGGCAGTAAATGGTTCCTATGCCAAGTCTTCAATGGACCCACACTTCCTTCAGGCCGAATTTGATACACAGGGAGGTTTGGTAGTTGCTTGCAGATAACATAAGGTTGGGACTTCCAGCGGTCTGCCAACTTGTGTTTTCCCGGGACACCCAAGTTCCTCAACAATACCCTGTCCCCTGGTTGCAAGTCTTGGATCCGAACTTTTAAGTCGAAATTCCTTTTATTCCTCAGTCCACGTTGATCAGATGTGGCCTGAGCTTTATCATAGGCCGATTTCAGACTCTTCCGCAGTCGGTCCACATATCCCTTGTGCGATGCTGAAGAGGTGTGATCGGGCGAGATGCCAAAGGCCAAATCCACTGGCAATCGAGCCTCTCGTCCAAACATTAGACGATAAGGGGAATATCCAGTAGCATCACTGACAGTACTGTTGTAGGCATGCACAATGGCAGCTACATGTTTGCCCCAATGCTGTTTCTTCTCTGAGCTTAAAGTCCCCAACATGTCCAAAAGAGTCCTGTTAAATCTTTCCGGCTGGGCATCCCCTTGTGGATGGTAGGGAGTAGTTCTAGTCTTTTGGATGCCTAACAGATCTAACAGTCTCTTGATCAGTCTGCTTTCAAAGTCTCTTCCCTGATCTGAATGGAGGCGTTGTGGTAACCCATAGTGTACAAAGAACTTTTCTACAAGAACTTTGGCTACTGTAGAGGCCTTCTGATCCCTTGTTGGGAATGCTTGGGCGTATCTGGTAAAATGGTCTGTTACCACAAGGACATTCCCTTGGCCACTCAGATCAGGCTCTAGGCAAAGGAAATCAATGCACACCAGTTCCATGGGTCCCTGGCTTTGCAGATGGCCCATTGGGGCTGCTTGACGTGGCAGAGTCTTCCTTTGTATACATCGGACACAAGAATGCTTTTAAACAGGAAAGTTATTTACTGTGAATCAAATAAACAGTTTCGATACAGTAAAATATGACTTTGTAAAAGGGTATACTAATTAATTAATCAAAGATAAGATAAATACTGTGATATCACTCCTCAAGGGCACATTAATTGTTTCAGGAAATGTCTCAGAGCCTATAGGACCGCCATCTTAATCACTATTATACTTTTGGATATAAGGCTCAGCATTCAGTTAGACACAGTATCAGAATGTCAGACCTATCTGAGTCCGCTGTTTCTTCTTTATATCTTCGCTAGCAACGTTGGTGCACTCGCAATTTGTAATCCACATTGAGGATGGGTGATCAATAGAGGGAATGGCAGCAAACAGTTAGTAATCACCGCGGGGTGTCTGTGCAGGATTGCCGGTAAAACTTCTGTGAGAGATGTACTGGGCCACCTGGTATATTGCCTTCTACTACTCTAAGGCTAATCCTGACTAAAGTTACTTCTTTGATAGATAGAGTCAGTTTTTGGGCAGGTGCCCTCTCACCAACAGGACTGTCTCCCAGGAAGCCTCCGCTGCTGTCTCAGTCTCCGGCCTCTGTCACCAGCCGCGCTAGGTATTTGGGGTGGATGAGTCTGGTCTCTGTAGAACATCGATGGGACCTCCAGGAGGGATCCTCTACTGGAGATGAAACACTGCAACTTAGTCACTTAAGGCCCAGGAGTTTCGGCCTAGCATACAGCATCAGCCCACAGCACTGGCATCCTGCTTGTCTCACTGTGTCTTTCCCAAGAGAGTGAGCCTGGCTCCTCCCTTCCTTTATAAAGCTTCCCCCAGAAGGCTGTGCGGTGCAGCAGTGCACCCTGGTATTCTCAAAGCACTATGGGCGATGAAGACTGCTCAACTTCCTGAAAGGAAAATAACATCAAAAGACATTCCATAGCCGCTGCAATGTGTCCTTTTGGCCACTAGATGGAGCCGAGTTCCTCTCAAATGTCAAGCAGCAGTCTTTTAGAACTTGTATAATGGAAGACCCCGCTACACGTGCATTAACCCAGTGACCTGCCCCCAGCATATAAGCAATAACCCCTTAGCACCCTGCTCTCACTCACATACATTAACCCATTAGCAGCAAATTCTCTGTGCATAAGTGATAACCCCACAACACCCAGTCCTTAGTCCATGTTCATTACAGCATCTCCTCAGAGCTCAGTCCTCTGGCACCTTTGTTACCCTCTGCGCTCCCAGTACTCAGCTCATATAGGTTAAACCCTCAGCACTCAGTACCCAATGTATAGGCTCTAACCTGTCAACAGCAATTCTTCTGATTACATCTTCTGCTTATGTGCATTAATCTCTCAGCTGCCAGTACCCACCACATGTGCATTTACCCCCCCAGCAGACAGCCCCAGCACAGGTGTAATAACCACCTAGGGCGTGTGCATTAACGTTACAGTTCCCAGTCTCCAATGCATGTGCAATAATCCCTCACATTTATTCAGTGCATCATCTCCACACTCCTTTCCTGCACATACTGCCCGCTGTCAGACTCTCTGTACTACTCTTCTGCATATACATACCCACGGCCATACCCTCTGCATTCCTCTCCTTGTGATAATACTTTTGCTTTGTTTGTTATATCCCCAACCTCTAACATTTTGGAATGAGTAAACTTTTGCTAGTTACTACATAAAACAATGTTAAAGCGGAGCTCCACCTGAAAAAAAAATTAAAAGTCAGCAGCTACAAATGCTGTAGCTGCTGACTTTTTTTTTTTTTTGTTCAATACATTTTTATTGAGTTTTGCAGCATAAACAGAAAGTGGAAAAATGATATTAGTAGGTTATAACAAAAATAGTATCTAATTGCAAGTTCATCCAGGAAAGAAAATGGAGATAATCATTCAGGATGAATGGAGTGGGATTGGCAGCAGTAAAGATTTATCTGTTGGTCCATAGGTTCCAAATTTGGGAGAATTTGACAAAGTTTAGGGAGTTTATCGCAAGTAGTCGCTCAAAGGTGTAATTAGAATTAACCATAGTTACTAATTTTGAGATATTCAGGAATATGTTTGTTTTCCATTTTCTCAGAATGGTAAATCGGGCTGCTAATAGTATATGTGTCACTGGTCTGAATGGGGTTGGGTATTGGTCGATGCCTATGTTGCGTAGGGCTTAAGCCGATTGTACTTTATATAGTATACCTGTGCACAAGGTGATGAGACAAAATGTTTTGGACCAAAAGCTAGTGAGGCTAGGGCAAGATCATAGAGTATGCAATAGATTACCCACTTTACCGAAGTCACGCCAGCATAGAGGGTAGGTATTAGGGGAGAATTTGGACAATCGGTATGGTGTGTAGTAATCTTGATTGTCATCTCCTGCTGGTTAGTGCAGTGGGAGGCTTTGGAAATATATCTAAATGTGTTGTGCCATTGTGATGGGGTGAGTGTCATTCCGAGGTCTTTTTTTCATTTTAACATAGGAGTGGACTTAGATAGAGTGCATTTATCTTGTAATGTGTTTGTAAAAGAGGGAAATGTCCTTCTTTTTCTGTTTGGGTTGGTTGAGAAAGTCCCAGGCGGCCAGGCGTAGGAATAGTGAGGGAATTAGTTGTTTCGCTAGGAAGTGTAGGATACATGTACATGTATAGTGGAGGTGTTTGGGGATATGGTATGCCTGATTCAAATCTTCAAAAGAGAGAGGGAGGTTATTCTTAAGGAGAGCATTGGTTTCTAGGATACTTAGATCTATAAAGGGTTTAACTTTAATGGATGGGATCAAAGCTTCATCAGTTCAGATTGGGTACATTGTGTAAATCAGGGATTTATAAGAAGATGGAGAACGAGTAATATGCCTCCAGGCTAGCATGGATTCCTGTATGGGGGCAGGGAAGGGTTTCAGATCCCACTGTTTTTTCTAAGTGTCGCTCAAAAGGAAAATTTGCAGGTTTGGGGTAGAAAAAAGGTTGTGTTCTATGTCGACCCATAGTGGGGGTGCAAGAGTGCCTAGTAATAGTCTTTGACGTCAGGGAAGCCCGCTCCACCGCACAAATTATGTGTAATTAGGAATAGATGGGAACATCTGGCCCTTCGGCTGTTCCAAATATAGGTCCTGAGGGTTTTGGACAGGGATGTTAGGTATCGTGCGGGGACCGGGATGGGAAGTGACATGGAAAAATACAGGATTTGGGGAAGGATGGTCATCTTGACCGCTGCCAATCTACCTCACCATGAGAGTCCATATTTGGCTATGTATTTAAGTTCCTGTTCAATTTTGGGAAGTAGTGGTATGAAGTTTGCCGCTGCCAAGGAGATGGTGGAGGTTGTAATGCCTCGTACACAAGCAACGATTGTTGGCCGTGAATTTTCGGCCAACGTCCGATCGGCCGATTGTCGGCTTGTTAGTATGATGCTTCCGACAACCGACTGCTAAATTTTTGTTGGCCGTCAACAGAATGGCCGATTGTTCGTCAGTCAGTACAGATTTCAGCAGACAAAAATCAGATGAGCAAGATTGGGCATGCTCAGAGAAGAAAAAACACACGGAAAGTAAACCAGCACATGACATCACTTCTGAAGTTGGTTGTTGTTGGCCGAAAAAATTTGTGTGCAGTTTAGAGCACATTTCAACCAACACAACAACACTGGACAAAAGACGGCCGATCGGTCGGCCAACAATCGTTGCGTGTGTACAAGGCATTAGTGTGATACCAACATACTGTATGGGATTCCTTCTTCAGCCCATTTAAATGGGAAACAACTTTGTAGTTTGAGTTTTGAGGAGGGTTGGACTCCCAGATCTAGGATTAGGTATTTGGCGGCATTAACTTTATAATATGATATGTGACTAAAATGGGTAAAAATTGTAAAAGCCTCTGGAAGAGAGGAATCCAGGTTCAATAGGAGTAGTATAATTTAATCTGCAAAGAGGTTTATTTTGTGGGTGCATTTACCAAGCTGGAAGCCCGTGATTCCCTGGTGGGAGCGAATTGATTTTGCAAGAGGTACAATCACCAGACTGAAGATGGAAGGAGATAGGGGGCTTCCCTGTCTGGTTCCATCTGTAATGGAGAAGGGTTTGGACAATATACCTGAGGCATTCACTTGTGCCAAAGGAATAAAGTATAGGGCCATAATTGCATTAAGTATAGTCCCATGAAAGCCAAATTTTTCTAAAACCTTAGACATGTATAGCTAGTGAACTCTATCAAAGGCCTTTTCTGCATCCACCGAGAGGAGCAGAAAAGGCGTTCGAGTTTTGTTTGCGTAGTGGATAATGTTGATAATACGTCTTGTCTGATGTCTGTCTACCAGGGACAAACCCCATTTTATCTTTTGGAATCAGAGCGGGTAAGACTTCCATCAGATGTTTCGCTAACACTTTGGCGTATATTTTCACATCGGTATTTAATAACGAAATCGGGCGAAAATTTTCAGGAGTGGTGGGGTCTTTGTCCAGTTTGGGTAGGGTGACTACTTGTGCTCTCAGGATCTCCAGGGTAAAATAGGATGAATGTGCTGCTTTAATAAACACATAGTTAAGTTGTGGGGTGAGAGTTTTGGCAAACAGCTTATAATTCTTGTTTAGCAGGCCATCAGGGCCAGGGGATTTCCAAGTGGGCAGTGATTGTATAGATTTGGATATTTCTAAGTCTGAGAAGGGAGCTTTAAGTTCAGAAAGATGCTCTGTTGTAAGGGAGGGGAGCTGTAGTTTGAACAAAAAGCTTTGCCTATCTGATTAGGAGGGCTAGGGAGTATTAGATTCCTCTCTGAGGTTGTAAAGTGCACTATAATAGTTGGCAAACACATCAGCAATGGCTTGTGGGTTTGTAATCTTACAGTTGGAAGTGGGGTGTATGAAGTGCGGAATTCAGGTTTTGGCTTGGGTGGTTTTCAGTCTATTAGCTAGGAGATTCCCAGTTTTGTTAGCATTGGCATAATATGTGAGTTTGAGTCATCTGAGATGTCTATCAAATTGTTCCGCAAGTAGGTCTCTTAGTTTCCCCTGGAGGGTGGCTGGAGATGATGAGACGGAGGGAGTAGGGAGTTTTTTGTTTTGTCATAAATAGCAAATAATAGTACAGCGCCAATATGTATCAAACACAAATGGTGAGAAATGTCTAATTCAATGTAAAGTCCCACATATGATGAAGATACACCCCAAAGAGGCAAGGAACCAAGGAGTCCAACACCAGGAGATGGGATCAAGGTAGGAGAAGAGAATCACCACATGCATCAAAAGTGAGGATGTTCGCTTACCAGGACAAAATGACCACCGGTTAGGGTAGGTAAAAAAAAGCATGTATCCAAGTGTTTCCCCCAGGAACAGGCAAGTCTCCAGAAAATGATCACTTAAATCAATGCAGGTAGCGATTCCCAAACTCCACTAGGTAATCAGCCTTAAATGCACCATAAAACTCCAAAAGCAAAGAAGAGACTCCAATGGCATAGTATAACTTCTTTAATATGTAAAAAATAGATATAAATAGCAACTCACATATCCAACCATATGATAGCGCAATGGAATGTTAAGGAAGCCAAGATAAGCGTGTCGACGTGCGGGCTTGCTTGACGCATTTCGTCACAATGAGGATATTGTCAAAGGCTTTGTTTTGTGTTTCGAGAGTGTAGATCTCTGCGAGGAGGGTATTTAGTTTGTGGGTGAGCTGTTTTTTAGCCCTTGCTCCATGTTGGATGCAGATTCCCCATATGAAAGCTTTGCGAGCATTCCATAAGGTGAATGTATCTGAGACAGGGTGGGTGTTGTGGGAAAAGAAGTCCCTGAGATGCTGAGATATAATCTTAGATGTCTGGCTGTCCTGTAACAATTTAACATTACATCGCCACATAGGAGCTCTAGAGAGGGGGTCCTGCTCCTCGATTACGATAAAAAATGGCAGTATGGTCTGACCATGTTATGTCATGAATGGAGGAGGAGGAAACCCTCTGGAGAAGCCATTGGTCAGTCACAAAAAGGTCAATATGAAAGTATGAGTGGTGCCTAGAGGAAAAGTATCAGGCATGCTGGCATCGCCAGATGTCCCGAACCCCCTCTTTATGGAATAAGTCCCGTGGAGATTTGTGTCTTACTCTTGATGTTGAGCTTGAGTCTAGAAGAGGGTCCATGGTTAAATTAAAGTCTCCACATATCAGCTGTTGACCATACTTGATAGGGGAGATGAGTCTAAAGATTCTGCATAGAAACCTTAGTTGGTGCGTGTTGGGGGTGTAAATAGTAACAATGGTGAGTGGCATAGAGTTAAAGTCCCCTGTGAACTGCATTTCAGCAGCATTGGTAAATCACATTGGATGATTGGCGATGGTCTGGGCAGTTGGAGGGGTTTGGTCTCCAGAGATAATGAGGGACGTCATGGAATGACAGTGTAGAATGATTGTATTGTGTAGCCAGTAAAGGGCTGCAATAAATGGAACTTGGGGGGGGGGGGGGAATAAACAACAACAAAATAAAAGTCTAAGAAGGTGGCCCATACTGAGAATCATGCGCAGAGAAGAATCGACTGTGATGAAGCTGGATGGGGGGGAATGAAGGTAATGTAATAAAGAGGTCTATTTGAGGTCAGAAATGTAGTTAGGTGGATGAAGTAGGTCAGGAACCTCCAGAGGCATTCAGTTTTGCAGACCACTGCGGGAGGGTCTGGTACTATGCCACATTGTTTCAGGGCGAGCATACCTTTTTCCAGGGTGTTGAGGTGCATTTTGGTGCCATTGTGCGTGACTAACAGGGTCGCCGGGTATTTCCACTTGTGTGGGATCCTGTGGTTTGGCAGAGCTTTTGTCACTGTCGCAAGATTTTTGTGGCTTTGGAGGGTATGTTGCGAAAGATCTGGGAGTAGTTGGACAGAGGATCAGGGTTCTGGGAGGCCCTTGAGCTAACAAGTGGCAAATAGGATTTTTTCTTTCGTGTGGAAAAAAATGAATCCTCAGTAGGACATCTCTCGGGAACTCCTGAGGAAGGAAGGAAGGTTTCGGTAATCTGTGTATTTTATTGATAAGGAGATCTGTAGGAGATAGAGAGGGGACCAGAGTGGAGAAAAGGGTATGAGCATATTGCATTGGCTGGTCAGATGGGACTGAGTCCGGGACCCCTCTTATTTTGATATTGTTCCTTCTGGACCTATCCTACAGATCGACCACTTTGTTCTTAAACCACATGATATCTTCAGCGTGAGCTGTATGAGCGTCTACCATGGTATTAAAGGAGACAGATACTTCAGACATAGATGTTTCAACCTTATCCACTCTCCCTCCCAGATCATGGATATCAGATTTTACCTGGTTAATACAAGAAAGCATACCTGAGTGGAGAGATGAGCGTAGGGACAGGAGCATGTATCAGAGAATGGTAGGCCTGTTGTGGGGAATGCAGCAAAGGGGCCTGTGTGAATGGCAGGGCCTGAGGCCTGGGAAACGCTTACCTTGAAGCTGGCGACTGGCTTGTTTCTCTCTGCGGGCCTTGGATTTTGCTGGGCTCCTTGTGTAAGGAGTGGAGGATCCAGAGGAGTTTCCGCTGCCTGCTGGGGATGCTAATGAGTCTTTTCCCCCTGTGTAGCTGCCTGGATGGAGGCTTCCGTGCTGTGGCTGTGGGCCACTGTCACCACCATTTTGTTGGAGCCCGTGGCTCTGAGGGGTAAAGAACCCAGCCAGCTTTTCGGGCAACAGCGGGTCTTTTTTATGGCAGGTCATGCCTGGTGTTGCGGTGAGTCACTCAGGGCAGGAGGTGAGCGGATGCGGTGCTGGAGGAATCTGGTGTCATTGTTAATCCCTGGCAGTAGATGGAGCCTCAGTGAAGTGCTGCCATGCTAGAGCATAGTTGCTACCCCCCCCCCCCCGTGGCTGCTGACTTTTAATATAAGGACACTTACCTGTCCAGGCATTCTGCAATGTCAGCACCCCAAGCCGATTCATCCATTGGGCTGGCATTGTAAGTAAGGGAAACCAGCATTGAAGCCTTCAGGATTCACAGCTGGTGTCCTACTATGCATGTGCGAGTCTGCGCTTTTAGAAAGGTTCTGCCGTCCTGCCTGTGTGTGTCCCAGAAGGCAGTGGGAGGGAAGGAGGAGGGGCAGGATATGTGCTAGATCGCTGTGCGGCGGTCCTACCCAGAAGTGGGACAAGTACCTGTCAGAACCAGGAATCTGCTCCCCCCTCCCCCCAAAAAAGTGCAAAATGTGGGAGTGAAGGGGGGAGGGTGCGAACAAGCAGAGCTTCCCCTTTTGGGTGGAGTTCACTTTTTTTTTAAACAAGATCTTATTGAAGTTCACCATGAAATAAACAGAGTATTATAACAGTGATACAGGTCATATACATCAAGTAAATAAACCATAAAGACATTTCATCAGTCTGAGTGAAAAGAGGGCAGATAAACTTCAAGATTCAAAGAGTAAACAGAGTACAACTTGAAGAAATGCGGAGCATAGAAAAAATAATTTTCAACTAAAAACAGGGGAGGGGGTAGGTGCAAATGCAGTTTCAGAGAAATAAAGCATTGAACAGATCAAAGCATAGGTGCTGAGCATTGGTAATAGCACCATGAAAATTTACACATTTCTGTATCAATATCCCGCAACAATGAATATGTAGAATAAGGAATGTGAAACCTTGCTGTTAAAAACCTCAGAAGAAGTCTGTTGATTAATTAATTGTTTTTCTCAGGTCAGCTGTGTAGGGATTAGAGTAGTAGTATTGATGAAGCAGTTCCATTTTCAACGGAAGGCCTCCGGACGAGGATGTGGGTTTAGGGTGAGACCCGTTTGTTCCTTCCACAGAAGAGCATGGAGATCAGAGCGCAGTTCTGTAATTCGGGGGGGGGGGCGTATCCACCCAATGCCGCTTTTAATGGCGGGCTTTCACCAGCCAATCAACAAGCGTTTAACTGGTGTGCGCCATCACAGCCATGCCTACTAATGTATTAGTAGCTGTGATTGGCCATCTGAAGCATGTGACCATGTCTTTATAAGTTCGAGAGCCCCAGCGCGCCGCGTCATTCTGCTGTAGTTTAGGGACAGAGCACACATCATATGTGCTGGCTGCTGATTAGGGACAGACAGTGATTCTGTGAAAAATTGTGTCCGAAAAGAATGCAGGGACAGGTCGGAGTGCAGGCAGGGAAAGTTATTAGAGCATTTTAGGGCGAGGCTGGAGATTAGGCAGGGTCAGTCTTTTACATTAATTTTGCTGTGTAGGGGGTGGTGCAGTGAACGATCTTATTGAGCATATTAGGGACAGGCTGGAGATTATGCAGGGACAGTCTACATCGATTTTGCTATGTGGGGGGTGGTGCAGTGAACAATCTTTTTGCCCTCACTTGAGCCCACTGAGGAGGAGGAGGGAGAAAAAAATCTATTTTTATCAGTCTGTTGTGTGCAGCGTTCAGCTATATTTCACTACAAGCAAAGCCAACAGAATACTGGGATGTATAAAAAAGGGGATTCACTCCAGAAATAAAGAGATTATTCTCCCGCTCTACAAGACTCTGGTCCGGCCACATCTGGAGTATGCTGTCCAGTTCTGGGCACCGGTCCTCAGAAAGGATGTGCTGGAACTGGAGAAAGTCCAGAGAAGGGCAACAAAAATAATTAGGGGGATGGAGGACATCAGCTATGAAGAAAGACTACAAGCCCTGAACTTATTCTCTCTGGAGAAGAGACGATTGAGGGGGGATATGATATCAATGTACAAATACTGTACTGGCGACCCGAGCATAAGGAACAAACTATTCAGAGAAAGGAGATACAATAAGACACGTGGCCACTCACTAAAACTAGAGGAAAGGCGGTTTAACCTTAAAGTGCGTAAGGGGTTCTTCACTGTAAGAGCGGTAAGGATGTGGAATTCTCTTCCACAAGCAGTCGTATCAGCAGGGAGCATTGATAGTTTCAAAAAACTGTTAGATGGACACCTTAAAGACCACAACATACAGGGGTATACAATGTATGGCTAAAAGCAAACACACACACACATCATAGGTTGAACTGGATGGACTCATGTCTTTTTTCAACCTCACTAACTATGTAATCACTAACTATGTACAGATTGCTGTTCTAATCTGCTATTAAAAAATTAATTTAAAGGGGATTTTTTTTAAGAGCACTTGCCATGCTCTTAACTACATTTTGCTGCCATTTGCAGCACTCTAGCCCTTTCCATTGGTGTTTTAGAGCCATTTTAGTGCCTGAAAGTTCGGGTCCCCATTGACTTCAATGGGGTTCGGTGTCCGGGTAAAGTTCGGAAAAAGTCCGGGACAGGGACCCGGACTTTTTTTTCAAGTTCGGCCGAACCCGCCGAACATAGACATCCAGGTGTCCGCTCAACTCTATTCATGAAGTCTGTGAATATCCATATGTTTCAAGAGAAGAGGGATGGTCTGTTATGGCTAGAGTAATTTGGGAAAACTAGACATTTTAAACAGATGGCATCTGATGAAAAGGGAGATTATGCCAATTGTGCAGTTCTTCTATTATCTTGTCCAGGGTGGGGCTAAAATTGAGGCGATAGAGTGAAGAAGAGGGATGACTACCGATCTTCACCCCAAGGTAGGTAAAAAACGTGTTGGTCACTCGAAGTGGAGAGGAAGTGGCCCAAGGAGGTGTGCGCGTGGTGTTCAGGGGTAGAAATTCACTTTTTGAGAAGTTTATACGTAAGCCAGAGCATGTACGAAAATTACCAAAGATGGATTGGATGATGGGGAGGTCATGAGGGGGGTCAGAGGTAAAAATCAGTACATCATCCGCGAAAAGCGCCAAGCACAATTTCTGTGTCCCCACCTGGATCCCCCTCAGGTCAGGGTGGTGCAACAAGGATCTGGAGAGCGGCTCCATCACTAGGTTTAAAAAGCAGGGGGGAAACGGAAGGGGTGGGATATGTGACCCGCGGCTACCACTTGCTGATAGTGATGAATACATGGCATGAATTAGTGTAGGAAAGGGCCAGTAAAGCCTAGCTTTACTAGGACCAGATCCAGCCACCGAAAGCTGGCATTGTCAAATGCTTTTTCGGCATCGAGAGTAACGATCTCGGCGTCAGTGGCGGGATCTGCCCTCCCAACCTCCAGTGGACGCCTTCTTAGGGGAAACGCGTTGGGTGGAGAAGCCATGCCGTCACTCCTCGCGGTCCGTGCTGCAGAGCGGCCGCGAACATCTGATTCATCAATTCGCCCTTTAATTTCAGCCAGCATGTAAGTGCTTTACTTCCAATAAAATCCTACCAAAGAGATAATGCACTATTGCCTGCCTTTACCTACCTATATGGGGAGCATCAGTGCGGACATATGCCGGAAGTGACCCAAGGAGGTATTCTACATCTTTACTGTAAAGGAGCCATAGTAGGATCATTTAATGAGCGCTTGCTTGGACAGCAAAGAGTCTGGAAATCACTGCAAATTCCCCAACCTGATTTGTGATAATCTAACATCTGGTAAGACTCCTTAACATACTTTTACACAAGGTGAAGGATTGGGAAGCGGCGTCAGCAAGCGTCGGGACCCGGCCTGGAAAGCATCAGGGTTGCCGTGACGACACGTTTCGCACTGCTGTGCTTTGTCAAAGTCACGGGGGGAACAGCAACCTGAACATTTAAGGTGGAGGAGGGGGCGGGCATCCAGTCATTTCTATTTGTATTTGCATTTATTTTTATTTTTTTATTTTTTTTTTTTATTTTTTTATGCGTTTTTCATTATTCCTTCTCATATTTGCAGTTTTATGTTTGTACCAGTACTGAATGCATATGTCCACTATCATTACCAACTGTTTATGCAGTAGCAATTGCTTTTATTTATGTTCCTTTTTATAATTTTTATAAGAGTGGATGTTGAGGGGTTAATGATGATATCGAGACACTGGGGGCCCGCCCCCTCCTCCACCTTAAATGTTCAGGTTGCTGTTCCCCCCTGTGACTTTGACAAAGCACAGCAGTGCGAAACATGTCTTCACGGCAACCCTGATGCTTTCCAGGCCGGGTCCCGACGCTTGCTGACGCTGCTTTCCGATTAGCGGCCTCCGATGTGGATACCTCTGGTTGGCGGCTCCGCGGCACGTCTACACTGCTTCGGTGCGAGCAGCCACACTATCGGGTGGGAGGAAGCCACACCACCCTACCGGCTGGTCCGGTCTGCTTTTGGCACATAAGATCCTTCTCCCTCCTGCCTGGTTCCCTGTTGTGATCATCTACACAGTTCCGGCTCACCCAGCAACGCCACAGATCTGGTTTGGAACACATTCTATTATGTTTTAATCATCGCTATATATATTTTTTATAAATAAACTTTTCAAGGTTTTCCATCAAGCCTGCCTGAGTTACATTGTAGACTATGTACCGTGGGATAGCGCTGCTGCCCCTCCCCCCATTCACTCTCTTAGGACTAACCCTGATGATGCCCCTATCCCTTGCTGGTTGAACTTTCAGATATGCCATTTCCTAAATACTCTGAACCGAGACGGCTCAGTCTCTAGAGCCCTCACGCCTTTTGAACATTTTTTCCTGAGCACATCTACACAGCAACACTTGATATTGACTACATACAATATACTTTCCACAAACATCTCGTTGAAGGCTACTAAGGCCTTTGATACATGGGAATCCGACCTAAACCTTGATCTTACAGAACCCCCAATGGGAACGGGTCTATACTATTGCCCACAAAGGCTCCCTGAACGTTTCTATACAGGAAAATAACTATAAAATTATGACCCGCTGGTATAGAACCCCGACCCTTCTAAAAAAATCAACCCAACCACTTCCAACAAATTTTAGGGGATGAAATATAGAACCAGGTACGCTACTGCATCTCTTTTGGTCTTGCCCTCTGATTCAGCCATTCTGGAACCAGGTACACAACCTAATTTCAAATATCACTGACACTACCTTAGATCACTCCCCGGCTCAATTCCTACTGCACCATTCCCACCTCCCTACTAACCGATACCGCAAAACTCTAATACCGCACTTAATCAATGCAGCTAAAGCATGCATCCCGATACATTGGAAATCGCCCAACCCCCCCTCCATACGTGAATGGCTACATAAAGTTGACAGGATAGCAAAAATGGAGGAGCTGATTTCCATATCATGAGACACCACTGAAAAATATGCTCACACTTGGGATCCGTGGACACACTTCTGTACCTCTAGCACATATAAGGCACGTACAAGCCAAGCTTCACCGTGCAACAATAGCTGAATGATCAAACTATTAGATCAATAGAGCTTCTTTTCATTTCTTGCTCTCTGCCTTCCTCCCCCCAAAAAGAACGGAAGAGCATTAACAAACTGAAGTTAGCTGCAGCGCTATGGTACAGGGTTCCTCTCACTAGGGATGATCGAACGGTTCGGGTCGACCATTGGTTCGGCCCGAACATTGGCTGTTCGAGGTTTGGCCGAATTTAGAACTTTTTGCCCAAAAAGTTCGGAATTCGGCAACCAGAACCGACCAAAATGCAATGGGACAGGAAATGGGATTTAAAAGCCCATGATTGGACCAGAACCATTAGCAAAAGCCAATTGAGGGGGCAGGAGAATGCTAGGAATGTGATTGGAGTGACTAGGGGGTCCATAGACCAATCATTAGTGAATACGCCCCCCAGTATATAAGATAGCCCCCGCCAAATTCCTGGCATTCTTATACGGGACATGGAAGAGAGTGGAATGCTGTTCTGTTACTTCTGTTACAAAGTGTTACAATGTGTCATTTAGTAATTGTTAGTGTGAGGAAAGGGATATCTAGTGTAGTTAGAGTGCTCTTTTACACTTTAGTTAGCTTTAATTTATTCAGTTTCTGTAGGGAAAGTGTTAAGTGTAAGGGGACCGTAGTGTAGTGTAGGGTTAACTGACAGTGACCGCTATGGCAGGGTGACAAAACCCTTCCATATCAGGGTGACCGCTATAGAGAAAAGCTATTTTCTCTGAAGTCACTTTCGCTGCAGTAATATGGCTTTGCCGCCGTCAGCATTCTTTTTGGCTGCAGGCATCATAGGGATCTTTTGAGCACATGTGTGGAGTCAGACATGACATCTGAACATGTGTATAGGGGGTATATATACACACCCATGTATGTATATATATATACCTAGACATATATAGGTGTGAAAGGAGCAGAAAAAACTACTTGCGCTAATGAAATAATTACACCAATATAGTTACGCTCCTATCACACCTATGTATGTCTAAGTGTAATATACATATAAGTATGTGTGTATATATACCACTATACACAAGTTCAGATGTTTTGCCTGCCTCCAAAAACCCCAAAAAAATGCCTGCAACAACACACCTGGGCGTTTTTTTTTAACGCTAGCGTTTTTTGGTGCATTTTTTGGGGTTCTTTGGAGGCAGGCAAAACATCTGAACTTGTGTATAGTGGTATATATACCACTATACACAAGTTCAGATGTTTTGCCTGCCTCCAAAGAATCCCAAAAAATGCCCAAAAAAACGCCTGCTACTAAACTGGCAAGGTGTGAAAAGCGAGAAGCCAACAACTTGTTCTATAACTGACCTAATACAAACAATCTTTTTTTTTTTTTTTTTTTTTTTTTTTTATGGTTCTGGACATGCTACAGAGCTGAAACTTCACAGGTACACCTTTTAGACCCCCCAGACACAAAATCACACAAAAAAAGTTCTTAAAAATTGACATTTTTGATAGAGAGCCAATTATTGAAAAAAAAAAAAAATTTCTTTGGATTTAGTATCTGGGGGTCTAAAAAGTGTACCTGTGAAGTTTCAGCTCTGTAGCATGTCCACAACCAGAAAAAAGATAATTTTTCAGTAGAGCAGGGATGGTGGAACCCTCCTTTTACACCTATATGATCTTTTTTTTCTGGTTCTGGACATGCTACAGAGCTGAAACTTCACAGGTACACCTTTTAGACCCCCCCCAGACACAAAATCACACAAAAAAAGTTCTTAAAAATTGTAATTTTTGATAGAGAGCCAATTATTGAAAAAATTTTAAAAAATTAAAAAAAAAAAAAAAAATTCTTTGGATTTAGTATCTGGGGGTCTAAAAAGTGTACCATTGAAGTTTCAGCTCTGTAGCATGTCCAGAACCAGAAAAAAAAAAGATTGTTTGTATTTTGTCACTTATAGAACAAGTTGTTGGTTTCTCGCTTTTCACACATTGCCGGTTTAGTAGCAAGCGTTTTTTTGGGCATTTTTTGGGTTCTTTGGAGGCAGGAAAAACATCTGAACTTGTGTATAGTGGTATATATACCACTATACACAAGTTCAGATGTTTTACCTGCCTCCAAAGAACCCCAAAAAATGCCCAAAAAAACACTAGCGTCAACAAACAAAAAAAAGCCCAGGTGTGTTGTTGCAGGCATTTTTTGGGGGTTTTTGGAGGCAGGCAAAACATCTGAGCTTGTGTATAGTGGTATATATACACACATACTTATATGTATTTCACACTTAGACATATATAGGTGTGATAGGAGCGAAACTATATTGGTGTTAATTATTTCATTAGCGCAAGTAGTTTTTTCTGCTCCTTTCACACCTATATATGTCTAGGTGTGTATATACATTTAAGTATGTGTGTATATATACCACTATACACAAGTTCAGATGTTTTGCCGGCCTCCAAAAACCCCCAAAAAATGCCTGCAACAACACACCTGGGCGTTTTTTTTTTTTTGCGCTAGCGTTTTTTTGGGCATTTTTTGGGGTTCTTTGGAGGCAGGCAAAACATCTGAACTTGTGTATAGTGGTATATATACCACTATACACAAGTTCAGATGTTTTTCCTGCCTCCAAAAACCCCAAAAATGCCCCAAAAAACGCTTGCGACTAAACCGGCAATGTGTAAAAGGAGGGTTCCACCATCCCTGTTCTACTGAAAAATAATCTTTTTTTCTGGTTCTGGACATGCTACAGAGCTGAAACTTCACAGGTACACTTTTTAGACCCCTCAGATGCTAAATCCAAAGAATTTTTATTTTTTTATTTTTTTTTTTCAATAATTGGCTCTCTATCAAAAATGACACTTTTTAAGAACTTTTTTTTGTGTGATTAATAGTCCCTGGGGTATGACCCAGAACCCTAGGCACGTTATATGGACATTTATTGGGTTGTAGGGCTTCAAAATGGTGTTTTTTGATTACCGAAGTTCGGGTCCCATTGATTTCAATGGGGTTCTGAAATCCGGGCCGAACTTTCGGGAAGTTCGGATGTTCTGGCCGAACCGAACTTTTGAAAAGTTTGATCATCCCTACCTCTCACCCCTAACCAAGGGATGAGTATGAGAGGCACCCTATCTTCCTTGCTCTTTTTCTTCCCTCCCCACTGAAACTACACACATTTTTCCTCCAGAGTGCTCTAAGAATCAATTTATCCACAGATAGTCTTGGGACAGAGACTGGGAAGTGACACAGTTCTCCCCTCCCTCCCCCCCCCCACCCTGCCCCCAGACACCTCACCCCCCTCCCCTTTTTTTTTTCTCTTTCTCCCCCCCCTCTTACCCTTTTTTCTTTCTCTTCCCTCCTCATCTTCGCCTTCTTTCTCTATCTCCCCCTCTTTCCCCCAGATATTATATGATACCTAGAGCTGGATTAATGCTGGGGGCGGGCGTCGGATACTTCCGGGAGTGTCGGGGGCGAGTGCTCCCGTTCTACTCTTCTACACAGCTTAAACATATGCACCTATACTAACATGATCGGATTACACTGACACTGTGGACCCCCTCCCAGTTCCCAAATCTCGTATTTACACATATGCCTACAGGAGGCTTTAGAGAACAACAGTCTCTATACTGCCTACCGCTTCATGCTCGGCACAAACATACTAAGGTTGTTGTCTAGATTATAGCTGTTCATTCTATATGCTGTTCTCACTATTGTAGAGATAACGATGTGCTGTTCTCCAACTGTTTTATTTACCATGCCATAGTAGAGTTATGTATTAGCAAATGTATGCTCTGACCATTCTGTTATTTCTTGTGTGACAATGCTGTGTATTTTGCATTTTGATTCCCAATAAAAATATTTTGAAAAAAAAAAAAAATTATAGTTTTGTCCAGTAGCTCTAACCATTACTTCACAACTTTTTATGAAACCTATAAATGAAACATTAGTAGAGCACGGCTGTTTGCCTAACAACAATTAAGCCCAGCAGTTCTCTAATAACTGCAGAGTTAATTCATATTTTGCATTAATCTCTCCGTAAAGTATGGTAGGTCATGTTATTAATTTTAATAGGCTGCACTTTATGCCTATTGTTAGACTGCTTGTTATTGTTATGTGTTATTCAAGGGAAACCAGTGGTTTTTTTTTTTAAATAAATATTAACTTAATTTTCATTTTACTTTTAGTTTACAGGCCTTTATACGAAAATCTTATGTCATCATTATTTGCAATACTTGTATACATTTTATAAATTGCAATGTCCTTCTATGCCTAAATGTGTGTTGGGCTGTATTGGTCTGTCTAATAAGAAAGCCCAGCACTTGCTTTGTACTTATGGACTGCTGCTGCAGTGTGAATATCTAGATGGGATTGTGTCCACTAGTTGACGAGGAGAGGGTAGTGTCATCATCCCTGCTTTAAAGTGGAATTGTACGGTTCTTTTAAGATGATCCACGATGAAGGAAGTCTTATCCCTGCAGTTTACGTCATCCGTCAGATCTTAAAGCGGAGTTCCACCCGAAATTTATACTTACCTCCATCTTCTCGCTCCCGGTCACCTGAAAAACAAATGGATAATCGCAATTTTTTTTTTTTTTCACTTACCTTTTAGAGAAAATATACTCACCTTACTTCCTTCTTCCTCCCCTCGGCGGCCACGGCGATTCGTCACTTCCTGGCTTTTGCAATGATTCCTGGGAGCTGAACGTCATCGCTCCCAGGAATCATTGCGCCTGCACCGGCCCCGACGTCAGTTCCGGGGCGCGCGCGTTATTCCCTTCTAAACAGCTTCTGGGCATGCCCAGAAGCTGTGGAGGGATGACGCGCGCGACCCGGAAGTGACGTCGGGGCCGGTGCAGTGCATCGTGGGACCGAAGAAGGAGGAAGAGGACCGAAGAGGACGCGGAAGAGGATCGCGCTGGCTTCAAGCTGCCCACACCTGAGATGGCAGCGCTGGAGAAGACAATTTCAAGGTAAGTATTTCTCCTGAAAGGTAAGTGCAACCCGGGACAGATCAGAGGCTAGCCATTGTGGAATGTGCTAGCCCTGACTGTCCCGGGGGGATTTTTATAAAAAAATGTATAACTAGGGTGGAACTCCGCTTTAAGCAGACTTGTAGACAGGTTGAAATGTGTTTAGTTTCCAGCAGCCACCCCAGGCTGGGCAAGGTTTTAAGCACTTTTGGGCTAGTTCCTGACTTTTTGATTCTGGCGTGCCCACATGTGTTATATAAATAGGAAGACCGCTTAGATCGGGGGCAGACAGTGGGAGCAGTAATCAGAGTTGTAATCGCTCATCAGGGATTGCTGTAGAATCCTGTTGGGAAGAAGACATGATGACACCGGGAAGCATGGACAGCATCCAAGTTATGGATAATGCCTATACGGAGTGTCTTCTCACGGAGGTAAACCTTTGCCACTACATCATGTTAGTTATGATTATGGAAAGGACACTACTCGTTCTCTATTATCATGATGCATTTCAACAGTAAAGCTTTCTAAAAAGAACTTGGATCTGTAATTGCATTATGGGGTATGAAGTAACACTACTACAAAAGGGTTAACTTGGCAAGTGGAGGAGTGTAGTTGTTATGGGTAACCAAGTGAAGGAACAAGCTATAAGCAACCAATCATTAAGTATGATACCTGATAAGGTGACAGGTCCTCCTGTAGCAAGGGGGTCGTGTTCTGGCTCCCTGCCCAGCAATCTGTTTCCCATGGTAACTTGGAGCAGACTAGCATTACGCAGATCTAAGACCTAGTCACATGGTATGGCAAGACAAGGGTTAAGTGAGAACATGCATGAGGTCCATGCTGTTCTGTTACTGAGATAACAGAGGTATGCTGGACTGATGGAGTGGGCACAGGCTCAGCACGTCCCTTCTAATGCACACATACAAGTTACAGTGTTTAGTGACATAGGACAAGCTGCTTTTTGACTTTTCTCATAACTACAGTCTACTCCTGGTCCCAGGCATTGATGAGCGCTAGTGATGGGCTGAACATCCCCCAGTTTGGTTCCCAGAGCTCCCGAACATGGAAAAAGTTTGGACCCGATCCACAAACCCCATTAGTCTATGAGACCTGAACTTGAAAAAACAAAAGTCCTCATTTTGAAGGTTTATATGCAAGTTATTGGCCATAAAAATGGTATTGGGGCCCAGGTACTGTCCTGAGGGACAGGCATAAATGCATTTATTTTTTTATTTTTTAAGGACCGTTTTTAATGGAGCAGTGATTTTAATGGTGCTTAAAGTAAAACAATAAAAATGTAAAAATTTCTCTAAATATAGTGCCTGGGGGGTCCCCTTAGTCTGCCTGTAAAGTGGTGCATATGTACCATGTATAGAACCTGCTGCAGCAGAATTGTCATATATAAAGTAAAAAAAATACATATTATTTCCAATGCTGGGAGAGCATCTATAGACGTCTTACTGTGACTGCGCTGCCTGCGCAACTCCTGCAGTGTCTACAATGCTGCCAATCAGTGCCCACCAGTGCTGCCAATTAGGGATGATCGAACGGTTCGGGTCCACCATCGGTTCGGCCCGAACATTGGGTGTTCGAGGTTCGGCCGAATTTAGAACTTTTTGCCCAAAAAGTTCGGAATTCGGCAACCAGAACCGACCAAAATGCAATGCTTCAGGAAATGGGCTTTAAAAGCCCATGATTGGACCAGAACCATTAGCAAAAGCCAATTGAGGGGGCAGGAGAATGCTAGGAATGTGATTGGAGTGACTAGGGGGTCCCTAGACCAATCATTAGTGAATACGCCCCCCAGTATATAAGATAGCCCCCGCCATATTCCTAGCATTGTTATACTGGACATGGAAGAGAGTGGAAGCAGTTCTGTTAATTTTACTTTAAAAGTGTCATTTAGCATTTATTAGTGTGAGGAAAGGGATATCTAGTGTAGTTAGAGTGCTCCTTTACACTTAAGTTAGCTTCAAAAATTTAGTTTCTGTAGGGAAAGAGTTAAGTGTAAGGGGACCGTAGTGTAGTGTAGGGTTAACTGACAGTGACTGCTATGGAAGGGTGACAAAACCCTTCCATAGCAGGGTGACCGCTATAGAGAAATGATCATTTCTCTGAGTTGCTTCGGAACTGGAATATGGCTTCTCACCAGCAAGCATTTTTCATGCTGCAGGGGTTGCCACTGCCAGTGCTTTTTTGAGGACATGTTTGATGTCAGACATGACATCTGAACATGTGTATAGGGGGTATATATACACATATATGTCTGTATATATACCCCTAGACATATATAGGTGTGATAGTAGCAGAAATATATGCTTGCGCTAATGAAATAATTTACAGTAATATATTTCTGCTACTATCACACCTATATATGGCTAGGTGTCTATATACATAGTTCAGATGTTTTGCCTGCCTCAAAAGAACCCAAAAAAATGCCAAAAAAAACGCTAGCGTCAAAAAAAAAATGCCCAGGTGTGTTTTTGCTGGCATTTTTTGGGGGTTTTTGGAGGCAGGCAAAACATCTGAACTTGGGCACAGTACCACTATACACAAGTTCAGATGTTTTTCCTGACTGCAAAGAACCCAAAAAAATGCCTGCTATTAAACAGGCAAGGTGTGAAAACCGAGAAGAGAAGCCAACCCCCTGTGCTGAAAGTGTTCTAATACAAACAATCCTTTTTTTTATGGTTCTGGACATGCTACAGAGCTGAAACTTCACAGGTACACCTTTTAGACCCCCCAGATACGAAATCACACAAAAAAAGTTCTTAAAAATTGTCATTTTTGATAAAAAAGCCAATTATTGAAAAAATGTTTTAAAAAAAGAGAGATTTTTTGATTTTTACTTTGGATTTCGTATCTGGGGGGTCTAAAAAGTGTACATGTGAAGTTTCAGCTCTGTAGCATGTCCAGAACCATAAAAAAAAAGATTGTTTGTATTAGAACACTTTCAGCACAGGAGTTTTCACACCTTGCCGGTTTAATAGCAGGCATTTTTTTGGGTTCTTTGCAGTCAGGAAAAACATCTGAACTTGTGTATAGTGGTACTGTGCACAAGTTCTGATGTTTTGCCTGCCTCCAAAAACTCCCAAAAAAAGCCAGCAAAAACACACCTGGGCATTTTTTTTGACGCTAGCGTTTTTTTTTGGCATTTTTTGGAGTTCTTTTAAGGCAGGCAAAACATCTGAACTTGTGTATAGTGGTATATATACACACATAATTATATGTATATAGACACCTAGCCATATATAGGTGTGATAGTAGCAGAAATATATTACTGTAAATGATTTCATTAGCGCAAGCATATATTTCTGCTACTATCACACCTATATATGTCTAGGTGTGTATATAAATATATGTATGTGTGTATATACACCACTATACACAAGTTCAGATGTTTTGCTTGCCTAAAAAGAACCCCAAAAAATGCCAAAAAAAACGCTAGCGTCAAAAAAAAAAATGCCCAGGTGTGTTTTTGCTGGCATTTTTTGGGGGTTTTTGGAGGCAGGCAAAACATCAGAACTTGTGCACTGTACCACTATACACAAGTTCAGATGTTTTTCCTGACTGCAAAGAACCCAAAAAAATGCCTGCTATTAAACCGGCAAGGTGTGAAAACTCCTGTGCTGAAAGTGTTCTAACACAAACAATCTTTTTTTTCTGGTTCTGGACATGCTACAGAGCTGAAACTTCACATGTACACTTTTTAGACCCCCCCAGATACGAAATCCAAAGTAAAAATCAAAAAATCTCTTTTTTTTTTTTTTTTTTAATTTTTCAATAATTGGCTTTTTTATCAAAAATGACAATTTTTAAGAACTTTTTTTTGTGTGATTTTGTGTCTGGGGGGGTCTAAAAGGTGTACCTGTGAAGTTTCAGCTCTGTAGCATGTCCAGAACCAGAAAAAAAAAGATCATATAGGTGTAAAAGGAGGGTCCCACATCCCTGTTCTACTGAAAAAATATCTTTTTTTTTCATGGTTCTGGACATGCTACAGAGCTGAAACTTCACATGTACACCTTTTAGACCCCCCTAGATACTAAATCCAAAGTCAAAATCAAAAAATCTCTCTCTTTTTTTTTTTTTTTTCAATAATTGGCTTTTTTTATCAAAAATGACAATTTTTAAGAACTTTTTTTTGTGTGATTAATAGTTAATGGGGCATGACCCAGAACCCTAGGGACTTTTTAGGGGCATTTATTGGGTTTTAGGGCTTAAAAATTGTGTTTTTTGATTACCGAAGTTCGGGTCCCATTGATTTCAATGGGGTTCTGAAATCCGGGCCGAACTTTCGGGAAGTTCGGATGTTCTGGCCTAACCGAACTTTTCAAAAGTTCGATCATCCCTACTGCCAATCAGTGCCCAACAGTGCCACCTATCAGTGCCTCTTCATCAGTGTTAGCTATCAGTGCTGTCTATCAGTGCCACCTACCAGTGCATATCAGTGCCCATCAGTGCCACCTATCAGTGCCCATCAGTGTCACTTATCTGTGCCCATCCTTGCCTCCTATCAATGGTGCCTATCATTCCCCCTCACAGTGCCCTTCAGTGATGTCTATCAGTGCCCATCAGTGCCACCTAGCAGTGCCCACCACTGCAGCCTCATGAGTGCCCATCAGTGCCACCTATCAATTCCTAACAGTGCCACCTCATCAATGCCCATCAGTGCCACCTCATTAGTACCCATCAGTGCAGCCTCATCAGCGGACATTAGTGAAAAAGAAAAATTACCAAATTGCTAAATTTCATAGCAAACTATGAATAATGTTTTTTTTCCCCAAAATGTTGGGTCTTTTTTCATTTGTTTAGAAAAAAAACCCAGTGGTGATTAAATACCAGCAAAAGAAATCTCTATTTGTGTGAAAAAAATGATAAAAATTTCATATGGGTACAGAGTTGCACGATCACGCAATTGTCATACAAAATGTAACAGGGTTGAAAGCTGAAAATTTACCTGGGCAGGAAGGGTGTAAAAGTGCCTAGTAAGCAAGTGGTTAAATTGATTTTCCCGGCTGTAAGCTTTCTTGAAAAAAAAATACAAAAATGTAAAAAAAAAAACAGCGTGGGGGTCACTCCCCAATCCATGCCAGGCCTTTTGCGTCTGGTATGGATTTTAAGGAGAACCCCACGCCAAAATTAAATTTGGTGTGGAGCCCCCCAAAATCCATAACAGACCCTTAACCAAGCATGCAGCCTGGCAGGCCAGGAAAGGGGGGGGGGGACGAGCAAGCATCCTTCCTCTGAACCATACCAGGCCAATTGCCCTTAACAGGGGGGGTTGTTTTGGGGCAGAGGGAAGCCCGCTGACAGCTGATGACTCATCCATTGTTAGGGACGCCGGCCTCCCAACCCACTATTTAAAAAATTGCTTTTCACTGTGCCCTGATCAGGCAAAGCCTTGCAACTGACCAGCGGTCAGGTGCATTGCTTCAGCCAATCAGGGCTTAAAATGCACTGTGCAGCGTACAGTGCATTGTGGAGCGTTCGACGGGGAATATCCCGACGAGCGCCCCGCAAATTCATGTGTTCTGCAAACACCGAATGGGTGCTGTTTGGGGCTGAACAGAACCATTCACCTATCTGAGCACACTATGGGCGAATGTTTCACCACATGCATGGGCGCACTGTGTCCCGCCTACAACTTCGCATAGTGGGCAGAATACGCCCACCACATGCACCTAAGACCACCCCTAAAGTAACCATTGCTGTTTAGTTAGTTTCTAGAACATGCCCAGGCTTGCCACATGACTGCCGTGATGTCCATTGGATTGGCTCATGACTAGGGAACGTAAGTTCGACTCGAACATTGGCTGTTCGCTCATTTGTCGAATGACAAATAAATGGGCTTTTTTGTGGGAATTCGAGTTCCAGCGTTATCATGTACTCTGACCTCTGAGGTATTTGATCCCCACAGCCATGTGATTGCAAGCCTGGTATTTTACCATCTACACCACCGTTAAGCCTGCTTCCCTCTCCCTAACTTTTATCTCATCCACTGTGTGTAGGTCGAGATAGGAGTTAGTTAGTTAGGCAGGGAAAGTGTGTTTAACCTAAGCGTGCTTGATGGAGGCGTAGCTGGTAGGACACCAGCCTTACTAATTGAAGGGTTGTGGGTTTGAATCCCTTGGTCAGTGGGTGATTTATAAGTGGAATTTTTTAGTTAATAAATACATTGCTGGCAGGGAGAGAGCTTTTTACAGTTTGTCGAGATCAGTGCAGTGTATACCACAAAGTTATACACATGTTGATGGGGACAGGGGTCTCTTCCCGACAACCGTGGGCTGTGGTTGTGGGGGTCTACGGGGGGGGGACTTATTGGAATCTGGAAGCCCGCTTTAACAAGGGGGCCCCCAGATCCCACCCCCTACCCATTCACCAAAAAAGTGTACAAAAAAATGAAGACAAAAGCCAGTTTTGGAAAAAAACATTATTAAAAAATAAAAAAATAGTGTCCCCCCAAAAGATCAGTCGCCTGCCCGAAAAATAGAAAAAATAAAAAAGTAGAAGAAGCTCCTGCTTCTACGGACGCTTCCCTAACTCTGAGCGGTTTTGATTGTGACAGCTCTTTTATAGGGACCTAACGTCAGTAATTTATTCACTGCACCTGAGCAGTTCATTGTAGGGCAGCTTGTGACGTCAGGTCCCTATAAAAGAGCTGTCAAAATCAAAGCAGCTCAGAGCACGGGAAGCGTCAAGAGAAGCAAAAACTTCTTTTTTTTTTTTTTCTATTTTTCGGGCGGACGGGCAACGGATCATCGGGGGAAACTATTTTTTTATTTTTTAATAAAGGACTTTTCCAAAACTGGCTTTTGACTTCATTTTTTTGTACACTTTTTTGGTGAATGTGTAGGGATACGATGTATCCGATATCCATTCACATGGGGGGGCAGGATCTGGGACCCCCACAACCACATAACCACAGCCCACGGTTGTCGGGAAGAGACCCCTATTCTCATCAACATGGGGGCAAGGTGCTTTGGGGTGGCAGAGCCCCCCCCCTGCGCAAAAGCACCCACCCCCCTATGTTGAGAGCATGTGACCTGGTATGGTTCTAGGGTTAGGGGGAACCCCACTTTTTTTATTTTTTTCATTTTTTTACCTGTATTGCCGGGACCTGACAATACATTACAGCCGTGAGCAAGTTTAAATTACATTTTTTCCTTTAGAAATGTCAGTATTTCTGCAGCAGGCTACATACATCGCACAAATGCGCTACTTTACAGCCAGATTAAGGGGGCCCCCAGGTATGATATTTAATCACTGACTTTAAGCGTTACTAAAATCACTGCTCTTGTAAAAACTATAGTTTTAAAAATAAATGTTTGCATTGATTCATGTCCCCCAGGGCAGTACCCAGTCCCCATTCACTTTTTTGGGCCAATAACTTGCATTTAAGCCTTTAAAATTAGGACTTTTGATTTTTCATGTTTGTGTCCCATAGACTTTAACTACTTCAATACAGTGCACTTTCACCCCCTTCCTGCCCAGGCCAATTTTCAGCTTTCAGCGCTGTCACACTTTGAATGACAATTGTGCGGTAATGCTACTCTGTACCCATATGAAATTTTTATCATTTTTTTTCACACAAATAGAGCTTTCTTATGGTGGTATTTAATTACCGCTGGGTTTTTTTATTTCTTACAAAAAAAAAAAAGACAGCAAATTTTGAAAAAAAAAAAAAAGCCTGAGGAAGGAGCGCATGCTCTGACAACGCGTCACCTGCCCACGCCATCACGCTCCACGTCCTAGCCGGAAGCCGTAAATACACCGCCGGAAGCCCCGACAGTGTCCCCAGGGTTCGGAGAAAGCTGCTTTCCCATCGGATCGAATGTCGCCTGCCCACGCCATCACGCTCCACGTCCTAGCCGGAAGCCGGAAGTACGCCGCCGGAAGCCTCGACAGTGTCCCCAGGGTTTGGAGAAAGCCGCTTTCCCATCGGCTCGAGCGGACCATATGGCGGATCGGTCGGATCTTCTTTCCATAGGCACCCGGATTTATTGATCCCCCGGATGAACTTCATGGCTCTCACTTACTGCTGGTTTTTTTTCTTTCAATGGTTTTTTATTAAAGAATATCAAATACAAGTGATAACAGAAAGAATACAGCAATGGCAAAACAATACCCAAATATGAACAATGGTCTGAGAGCAAGGTATAGCAGTGATAAATAGGTAGTAAGTAGGCAAGGTATCAACAACACAAGAGGTAAGAACCAGCCAGTGTAAAGGATACAACACCGCATAAGGTCACTGACCAACGACTAGGGTGGGTAACCCCTATAGCATTAGGGCACGTCCCCGGAGACACCCCGAAAGGGAACACACTGTGTCTCGAGGGAGGCGCTCCAAATGAAAATTAAGCTATCATAGAGTGACCCAAAATGCCTACACTCAGAAGGTTTACACAATGAAGATTGCCTACCCAGCAAGATCAATGAGGGTCAAGAAGTGGCCTCCACGTCTAAAACGGTCGAACGAAAAAATTCTAAAATCAGTGGAACCAATAAGAGAGGCTCCAGACCTTAACATGCAAGTACTCATATTCGGGCTTGGTAACGAAAAGCAACATCCATTTTATAACCAAGAAGAAAGAGAGAAGCGAAGAAGTATGAGAAAAAGATAAGAGAAAAAGAGCAGAGAGGCAGGAAGGAGAGAAGTGGAGAAAGAAGAAGGAAGGGGGAAGAGAAGAGGGGGAGGAGGTTCCTGCGGCCCAGATCCCGGCAACCATGTAGGAAGTAAAAAGGTAGATGAACACTTAAAGAATAATAAAAAAAATGGGGGGGGGAGATCCGTCACCCGGAGAAGCCTCAGAAGCAGTGTGACATTCACAAATGCCGCCCAGGGTTCCCAGATCAGTTCAAATTTTTCTTTGGAGTCTTTCAGAATGCTATACATCTTCTCCTGTGCCATTATCCATGATATTTTGCCTCTAGCCATATGAAGTGAGACTGAGGGCAGCTTCCACTGCCTGGCTATTGTCAGCTTGGCACCGAGGAAGATGTTAAAAATAAGGGCCTGGGTATGTTTAGGGACTTTGGGGATGCGTTGGTTCAGCAGGGCGTGGGCCGGAGAAGGGTGAATGGTGAGGCCAGTAATCTGACGTACCATTTTAAAAATACGGTGCCAAAACCTCCTAAGTTTGGGGCATTCCCAAAAAACTTGAAGTAGAGTGCCAGTCAGGTGACAACCCGGGAAACAGATCGGGGAAGTAGCGGGGAAAATGGTGGCCAATCGAGCGGCACCATGTACCATCTCATGAGAACCTTGAGGTTGGCTTCCATGAGACCTATGCTGTGAACTCCCAGAAAGGAGCGCCCAACATTTGCATGCCAGTCCGAGAGGCCCCAGTCTAGGTTCAGATCTCGTTCCCAATTGAGCATGTATGCGGGTTTGGTTTGTGAGTCGTTCAGCAGGGCGTAGATAAGAGAGATTCCGCCCCTGACATCAGAGATTTGAGCACACCACTGCTCATAAGGGGTCACCCGTAAGGGTTCAGGGGATTTGGACCTTAGAGAATGTAGGAAATGAGTAAGTTGAGTTAAATGGAATCTTTCCACAGGTGGCATCTTCAACGTAGAGGTACAGTGAGAGAATGTTAGAGGACCCGAACTATCTAAAAAATGGCCAATCCTATAGAGGCCCTTGTCTGTCCACCATTTAAATGCCCCAATGTCTAAGCCAGGAGGGAAGGCTGGGTTATGGAAGATATGAGTGAGGGGTGCCCAATGGAAAGTGACTTTCAATGACTTGTGAATAGAGTTGAGCGGACACCTAGATGTCCGTGTTCGACGGGTTCGGCCGAACTTTAAAAAAAAGTCCGGGACCGTGTCCCGGACTTTTACCAAACTTTTCCCAGACACCGAACCCCATTGAAGTCAATGGGGACCCGAACTTCCAGGCACTAAAATGGCTCTAAAACACCAATGGAAAGGGCTAGAGTGCTGCAAATGGCAGCAAAACGTTGTTAAGAGCATGGTAAGTGCTCTGCAAACAAATGTGGATAGGGAAATAACTTAAAACAACAAAAAAAACCCAGAAAAATAAAACAATGTTCTTCATCTCTGAAGGACGAGGCCCATATGGAGTAGGAGGGAGGTTGAGGTGGTGGTGGATGTGGCGGTGTCATAGGCGTGCGCACAGGGTGTGCCGAGTGTACCTGGGCACACCCTAATCACCTAGGGCACATTAGCATTATCGCTCTGTTTGCCAGTGAGGAGATGGGAAAGATCTCCCTCGGACCTGCTCTGCTCTATTTCACTTTGCCAGCAGGGAGAGTAATGTATCGGGGCCATGTACATGTAGGCAAACACATGCATGTGTATTTAAACTGCACACCTATGGGCGGTGTAGGTGGAAGCGGCGGTGGAGGAGGACCAGGGCCGGATTAAGAGCATCATGGGCTTGGTGCTGAGGATTTTGAAGGGCCTTAAGGGCCGTGCCTTGACATGCACCCAGAGGAGGAAGGGTGCAGCCATGCATGCCTAATTCCACATGGGATGCTGTCTCTGAAGCCCATAAACACATCCATGCATCGGTAACTGTCCCTCCTTGTCCGGCCTTCGTGTTGTGTGTGGAGGTTCTGAGGGAGCTGCCTGGGGAAGAGAGCATAGAAGCCAGACTTCTGTGTTTACAAGTGACAGAAGAGCGGTAACAGTGAATATGGCCAACCCGGGGCCTATATAAAGGTAGGGGCCTGGAGCTGCAGCTCCAATAGCCCCTACGTTAATCTGGCCCTGAGGAGGACGAGGTAGCCAACACTGCTTCTTTTCACAAATTTTAAATGAGGGTACACCTCAAAAGAGTGAGAAAGAGCAAAAATGGAACAATGGCTGGGTAAGGTCGGTATCCATCGCTATTCTGCACAAGGTACGGAAAAGTCCCGTGGGATCCATGCCTGGTTCATTTTAATAAACGTGAGCTTGTCCACATTGTCTCTGGACAGGCGGCTGCGCTTGTCTGTGATAACGCCCCCAGCCGTGCTAAATACCCGTTCAGATAATACACTGGCTGCAGGGCACGCCAGCACCTCCAAGGCGTAAAGGGCAAGCTCAGGCCATGTGCCCAACTTGGAGACCCAGAAGTTGAAGGGGGCAGACCCCTCATTCAGTACGTCTAGGCGTGTGCACACATACTGCTCCACCATGTTGGTGAAATGCTGCCTCCTGCTAAGACGTTCCATATGAGCTGCTGGTGCTGCTGTTTGTTTTGGCGTGCTGACAAAGCTTTTCCACATTTCGGCCATGCTAACCCTGCCTTCTGAGGTGATGGCGGTGCCCTGGTTGCGTTGGCGACCTCTTCCTCCTCCTCCTCCTCTGCCTTGTGCTTCCACTGTGGCCCCGCTGTCAGGTGGGAATGCCAGCAGCATGGCGTCTACCAGCGTGCGCTTGTACTCGCGCATCTTGCGATCGTGCTCCAGTGAGTGAATTAAGGACGGTACGTTGTCCTTGTAACGGGGATCCAGCAGCGTGGCCACCCAGTAATCAGCACAAGTTAGAATGTGGGCAACTCGGCGGTCGTTGTGGACACTGCAGCATGTAATCGCTCATGTGTGCCAGGCTGCCCAGAGGCAACGAAAGGCTGTCCTCTGTGGGAGGTGTATCGTCCGTGTCCTCTGTATCCCCCCAGCCACGCACCAGTGATGGCCATGAGCTGGCCTGGGTGCCACCCTGCTGTGAACATGGTTCCATCTCCTCCTCCAGCTCCTCCTCCTAATCCTCCTCATCCTCCAGAACTGTGCCCCTGCTGGACAATTGTGTCCCTGGCGTTTGTGTGTGCAGGAACCCACCCTCGGAGCCCCTTGCGAATGACTGCCCTGAAAGCCTTGGAAATGTTACCTCTTCATCCTCCTCCTCCTCCTCCTCCTCATCCTGTGCCACATCCTCTTCCATCATCGCCCGAATTGTTTTTTCAAGGAGGCATAGAAGTGGGATAGTTAAGCTGAGAACGGCATCATCGGCACTGGCCATGTTGGTGGAGTACTCAAAACAGCGCAACAAGGCACACAGGTCTCGCATGGAGGCCCAGTTATTGGTGGTGAAGTGGTGCTGTTCCGCAGAGCGACTCACGCGTGCGTGCTGCAGCTGAAACTCCACTATGGCCTGCTGCTGCTCGCACAGTCTTTCCAGCATGTGCAAGGTGGAGTTCCACCTTGTGGGCACGTCACATATGAGGCGGTGAGCGGGAAGGCCGAAGTTACGCTGCAGCGCTGACAGGCGAGCAGCAGCAGGGTGAGAACGCCGAAAGTTCGCACAGATGGCCCGCACTTTCTGCAGCAGCTCTGACATATCGGGGTAGTTTTTAAGGAACCTCTGCACCACCAAATTCAGCACATGCGCCAGGCAAGGGATGTGCGTCAAACCGGCTAGGCCCAGAGCTGCTATGAGATTTCGCCCGTTATCGCACACCACCAGGCCGGGCTTGAGGCACGCTGGCAGCAACCACTCATTTGTCTGCTGTTCCATGCTCCTCCACAACTCCTGCGCGGTGTGTGGTTTGTCCCCCAAACAGGCAAGTTTTAAAACTGCCTGCTGTCGTTTACCCCTGGCCGTGCTGAAGTTGGTGGTGAAGGTGTTACGCTGTCCGGATGAGGAGGCGGTAGAGGATGAGGAAGCGGAGTAGGAGGAGTTAGGAACAGGAGGCAAACTGAAGCGCCCTGCAATCCTCGGTGGTGGAAGGACATGCGCCAAATTTCTATCCGCCTCAGGCCCATCCGCCACTTTATTTACCCAGTGTGCCGTTAGGGAGATATAATGCCCCTGACCGTGCTTACTGGTCCACGTATCGGTAGTTAGGTGGACCTTGCCAGAGATGGCATTGCGCTGTGCACACCTGATTTTTTCCCCCACTTGGTTGTGCAGGGAAGGGATTGCTTGCCTGGAAATGTAGTGGCGGCTGGGCACGACGTACTGTGGGACAGCCACCGACATAAGGTTTTTAAAACTGTGCGTCTCCACCAGACGGAATGACAGCATTTCAAAGGCCAAGAATTTTGAAATGCTGGCATTCAGGGCCAGGGATCGCGGGTGGGTAGGGGGGTACTTCCTCTTCCTCTCAAGTGTTTGGGAGATGGAAAGCTGAACGCTTCCATGGGACATTGTGGAGATGGTTGGTGACCCAGGTGGTGGTGTTGCTGACAGATCCTCTGTTTGCGGGGTGGCAGGTGCCGGTATCACTACAGATGTAGCTGGAGCGGCCGAGACTGCAGCAGAAGAGGAAGCAGGATAGCCAGAGACGTTTCTTGGTTTTGATGGTGTCTACTCCACTGCAGCTCGTGCTTTGCACTTAGATGCCTGATCATGCAGGTTGTGCTCAGGTTGATGCCTCGCTTCAGGCTCTGATTGCACAGGGTGCAAACCACTCGTGTCCTGTCATCAGCACTTTTTCTAAAGAACCTCCACGCTAGAGAACTCCTTTGAGCTGACTTTGGTGCGCTCGTTCCCTTGCTTCGTTGGGCAGTAGCAGGCGTAGTGTCTAGGGCACGGGCGCTCTGCTTCTGCAACCTGCTCCCTCTTCTGCTGTGCTGGTGGCTCTGTGCGACCACCGCCTCTTCCTCCAAACTACTCCGGTCACCTGCATGACGTTCATTCCATGTGGGGTCGAGGACCTCATTGTCCTCCACATCATCTTCCACCCAGTCTTCACCCCTGCCCTCCTTGTCGGTCTCCACAATGCTGAACGCCGCAGCAGTTGGCACCTGCGTTTCGTCATCATCGGAGACGTGCTGCGATGGTCCTTGCATGTACTCATCTTGAGAAATGAGTGGTTGGGCATCGCTGCACTCAATCTCTTCCACTTCTGGGGCAGGGCTAGGTGGATGGCCCTGGGAAACCCTGCTGACAGAGTCCTCAAAAAGAAGAAGAGACTGCTGTATGGCTTGGGGCTCAGACTACTTGCCTGATTTGCAAGGGGGTGAGGTGAAAGACGGTTGGACATCGGCTGCAGGTGCCAACTCTGACCTTTCTGCAGTAGACTGGGTGGGAGACAATGTGAAGGAACTGGAGGCACTGTCAGCAGCAAACCAATCTACTATCGCCTCTCTGTGTTCTGGCCTCATCACTTCTAGAGGCGTATGATGCCCTACCAAATACTGATGCAGGTTCTGTCGCCTACTAACACTTGAGGAAGGTGTTTCACTTGTGCGTGTAGCTGGCACAGATCAACCACGTCCTCTCCTTGCAACAGGAGCTCTACCAGCAGCACCACGACCCAGGCCACGGCCCCTATTTGACGGTCTCCTCATATTTCTGTAATTTATGATCTTGCCCTAGAAAGGTGTTTATTGAATAGCGGAACAAAACAACAACAGTATCGCACGGGTGTATCTGACAGTCAAATATGCAAACTATGCCGCAATTTAATGTTTTTTACCCCAAAAGGGTGTATATTGAATAGCGGAATAGGAAAAAGGATAAAAAAACGGTGTATCTCACACGTACAAACACAGACTAGGCCCCGATTAAAATTTTTTGTACCCTAAAGGGAGGATGAGGAAGAGGAATATGAGGAGTTGGGAACAGGAGGCAAACTGAAGCGCCCTGCAATCCTTGGCGGTGGAAGGGGATGCGCCAAACAAATTTAAAAGGTGTATCTCACACGTACCGATACAGACTATGCCGTAATTTAATTTTCTTACACTCCAAAAGGGTGTATATTGAATAGCGGAATAGGAAAAATTTTATAATACGGTGTATCTCACACGTACAAACACAGACTAGGCCCCGATTACAATTTTTTGTACCCTAAAGGCAGGATGAGGAAGAGGAGTAGGAGGAGTTGGGAACAGGAGGCAAACTGAAGCGCCCTGCAATCCTCGGCGGTAGAAGGAGATGCTCCAAACAAATTTAAAAAGGTGTATCTCACATGTACCGATACAGACTATCCCGCAATTTAATTTTTTACACTCAAACAGGGTGTATATTGAATAGCGGAATAGGACAAATTTTACAAAACGGTGTATCTCACACGTACAAACACAATCTAGGCCCCGATTACAATTTTTTGTACCCTAAAGGCAGGATGAGGAGTAGGAGGAGTTCGGAAAAGGCAGGAGGCAGACTGAAGCACCCTCAAATCCTCGGCAGTATGAGATGCGCCCCAAAAATTGGAAAGGTGTATCTCACACGTACCGACACAGACTATCCCGCAATTTAATTGATCCCCAAAGGTTTTTATTGAATAGCGGAATAGGAAATATGATCAAAAAAAGTGTATGTATCTCACACGTACAGAAGCACACTAGGCCCCAATTACTATTGTTTGTACCCCTAAAAGGCTGGATGAGGAGTAGGAGGAGTTTGGAATAGGCAGCACCCTCAAATCTTCAGAAGTATGAGATGAACCCCAAAAACTTGGAAAGGTGGATCTCACACGTACCAACACAAACTATCCCGCAATTTAATTGATCCCCAAAGGTTTTTATTGAATAGCGGAATAGGAAATATGATCAAAAAAAGTGTATGTATCTCACACGTACAGAAGCACACTAGGCCCCAATTACTATTGTTTGTACCCCTAAAAGGCTGGATGAGGAGTAGGAGGAGTTTGGAACAGGCAGCACCCTCAAATCTTCAGAAGTATGAGATGAACTCCAAAAACTTGGAAAGGTGGATCTCACACGTACCAACACAAACTATCCCGCAATTTAATTGATCCCCAAAGGTTTTTATTGAATAGCGGAATAGGAAATATGATAAAAAAAGTGTATGTATCTCACACGTACAAAACCACACTAGGCCCCAATTACTATTGTTTGTACCCCTAAAAGGCTGAATGAGGAGTAGGAAGAGTTTGGAACAGGCAGCACCCTCAAATCTTCAGAAGTATGAGATGAACCCCAAAAACTTGGAAAGGTGGATCTCACACGTACCAACACAAACTATCCCGCAATTTAATTGATCCCCAAAGGTTTTTATTACATAGCGGAATAGGAAATATGATCAAAAAAAGTGTATGTATCTCACACGTACAGAAGCACACTAGGCCCCAATTACTATTGTTTGTACCCCTAAAAGGCTGAATGAGGAGTAGGAGGAGTATGGAACAGGCAGCACCCTCAAATCTTCAGAAGTATGAGATTAACCCCAAAAACTTGGAAAGGTGGATCTCACACGTACCAACACAAACTATCCCGCAATTTAATTGATCCCCAAAGGTTTTTATTGAATAGCGGAATAGGAAATATGATCAAAAAAAGTGTATGTATCTCACACGTACAGAAGCACACTAGACCCCAATTACTATTGTTTGTACCCCTAAAAGGCTGAATGAGGAGTAGGAGGAGTATGGAACAGGCAGCACCCTCAAATCTTCAGAAGTATGAGATGAACCCCAAAAACTTGGAAAGGTGGACCTCACACGTACCAACACAAAATATCCTGCAATTTAATTGATCCCCAAAGGTTTTTATTGAATAGCGGAATAGGAAATATGATCAAAAAAAGTGTATGTATCTCACACGTACAGAAGCACACTAGGCCCCAATTACTATTGTTTGTACCCCTAAAAGGCTGAATGAGGAGTAGGAGGAGTATGGAACAGGCAGCACCCTCAAATCTTCAGAAGTATGAGATGAACCCCAAAAACTTGGAAAGGTGGATCTAACACGTACCAACACAAACTATCCCGCATTTTAATTGAGCCCCAAAGGTTTTTATTGAATAGCGGAATAGGAAATATGATCAAAAAAAGTGTATGTATCTCACACGTACAAAAGCACACTGGGCCCCAATTACTATTGTTTGTACCCCTAAAAGGCTGAATGAGGAGTAGGAGGAGTATGGAACAGGCAGCACCCTCAAATCTTCAGAAGTATGAGATGAACCCCAAAAACTTGGAAAGGTGGATCTCACACGTACCAACACAAACTATCCCACAATTTAATTGATCCCCAAAGGTTTTTATTGAATAGCGGAATAGGAAATATGATCAAAAAAAGTGTATGTATCTCACACGTACAAAACCACACTAGGCCCCAATTACTATTGTTTGTACCCCTAAAAAGCTGAATGAGGAGTAGGAGGAGTATGGAACAGGCAGCACGATCAAATCTTCAGAAGTATGAGATGAACCCCAAAAACTTGGAAAGGTGGATCTCACACGTACCAACACAAACTATCCCACAATTTAATTGATCCCCAAAGGTTTTTATTGAATAGCGGAATAGGAAATATGATCAAAAAAAGTGTATGTATCTCACACGTACAAAACCACACTAGGCCCCAATTACTATTGTTTGTACCCCTAAAAAGCTGAATGAGGAGTAGGAGGAGTATGGAACAGGCAGCACCCTCAAATCTTCAGAAGTATGAGATGAACCCCAAAAACCCCAAATATCATTCAGCTCTGCTGCAGGCCACAATTTAATTTTTTTTAACCCAAGGCTGTATATTGAATAGTGGAATAGAAAAAAAGTGTATGATTTCTGAAACCACTCAATATTAGCACATGTGAACTGAACACAGCAGTGTATGATCAGTCACTCAGCACAGCACAGCTGAAGGAAAAATGCTGCACACAGTGCCTGATAGAAAAATACTTTTCTCCCTCCTCCTCAGTGGGCAAAAAATATTGTGTTCACTGCACCCCAAAAAGATTGTGTTCACTGCAGCCCACACACAGCAAAATGAATGTGGACCACTGACACCTGCCTATCTCCTATCCCACACCACACAGCAATATCGATTGTAGTTTGTAGAACACACTGACCCTAAAAATCAGCAGACTCTCTCCCTAAAAGGATTGATAAGATCGTAGATCGGTCACTGCAAACCCCACCCCACACAGCAATATCGATTGTAGTTTGTAGAACACACTGTCTGACCCTAAAAATCTGCAGACTCTGTCCCTAAAAGGATTGCTAAGATCTTAGATCGGTCACTGCAAACCCCACCCCACACAGCAATATCGATTGTAGTTTGTAGAACACACTGACCCTAAAAATCAGCAGACTCTCTCCCTAAAAGGATTGATAAGATCGTAGATCGGTCACTGCAAACCCCACCCCACACAGCAATATCGATTGTAGTTTGTACAACACACTGACCCTAAAAATCAGCAGACTCTCTCATTAAAAAGTATTGCTAAGATCGTAGATCGGTCACTGCAAACCTCACCCCACACAGCAATATCGATTGTAGTTTGTAGAACACACTGACCCTAAAAATCAGCAGACTCTCTCCCTAAAATGCCTACAACTCGCCCTGCCTAACACACTCCGACCTGTCCCTCAATTCTATCCGGACACAAATGTTTTTTTTTTCCTGTCTGTCCCTAATCAGCAGGCAGCTCGTTGATGTGTGCTCTCTCCCTGAACTAAACAGCAGAATGACGCCGCAGCGGCGCTGCCTCAAACTTATAAAGACTTGGTCACATGCTTCAGACGGCCAATCACAGCTACTGATACATTTGTAGGCATGGCTGGGATGGCTTAGGCACACCAGTTAAACGCTTGTTGATTGGCTGTTGAAAGCCCGCCATGAAAAGCACGCCAAAGCATGCAAAACCCAGAAATAAAACGACCGAACGCGTATTTTTACCCGAATATACAGTAAAGTTTTCGGGTCCGTGTTCGGGTAACAAAAATCGGTACGAACACAAATAATACAGTCCGTGTTCGCTCAACCCTACTTGTGAATAGTATCGCAGATGGAAAAAGAGTGAGAAAGGGAGGGGGCCAGCACTGGGGGGCGGGAGTGAGTGGGCCGCCAGACCAGGTAATCAATGGTATGTAGGGGAATTGCTTGACGTTCCATATAATACCAGTCAGGCTTAACACCTCTGGAGTAGATAATTGAAAATTGAGTCAATTGTGCTGCTTGATAATACTTCCAGAGGTCTGGAACTCCAAGACCACCTTGGTTCCGAGAACGAAGGAGAGTGTGTTTGTTAATCCTATAACCCTTCTTTCCCCAGATGAATTTAAAGACATGAGTTTGAAGTTTCTGGATGTGCGATTTAAGCACTGGGATAGGGAGTGAGCGGAAGAGATATAGGATACGCGGCAGAAGAGTCATCTTGACTGCATTGATTCTACCTAGCCAGGAGATATGACAGCGTGACCAGTCGGAAAGGTCATTTTTCAATTTTTGAATCATGGGCGGGTAATTGGCCGAGTAAAGTTTGTCGATTGTGGAGGTTAGGGAGACCCCCAAGTAGGAAATGGAGTCAGAGTGCCAAGAGAAGGGGAAATGATCCTTAAGGAGATCAACCAGCGGCATGGGGAGAGTGATATTGAGTGCTAGCGATTTATTCATATTGACTCACGCAGACCCGAAGCTGAGCCAAAGGCCTCGAGAAGGGAGACTATATTAGGGAGGGAAATCAAGGGTGAATTGACGAAAAGCATAATGTCATCAGCGAATAGAGCGCATTTGTGGGTACTGTCCCCGCACCATAGGCCGTGGATATCAGGGTGAAGACGAATGGCTGTTGCCAGGGACTCTAGGGCTATAGCAAAAAGAAGTGGGGATAGAGGGCACCCCTGCCTCGTGCCCCTACAAATCTGGGTATGTCCGCGGAGTAATAGCCTTGCATTCTAACTTGCGCCATTGGGGAGGAGTAAAGTGCAGTGAGAGTGGTGATAAAAGAGGGACCAAATCCCCATCTTTCAAGAGTGCGGAATAAAAATGGCCAAGATAGAGAGTCGAAGGCCTTTTGTAAATCTAAAGATAGGAGAAAGCCTTCTTGAGACGAACCGCCATCCCAACCCGCTTTGAACAGAGAGATGGCATCCACCACCCTCCTTACCTGGTTGGGTCCCTGCCTGCCTGGAATAAATCCCACCTGGTCTTTGTGAATGTATTTATCAATAAAGCTAGACAGACGGTTAGCCAAAACTTTTGTCATTATCTTGAGATCGTTATTGATGAGAGAGGTTGGTCTGTAGTTCCCTACCTCAGAAGGATCCTTTCCCAGTTTGGGAATAACAGAAATGTACGCTTTGTTAGATGCTTTGTCTAGATGGGCCCCGCCCCTAAGGGCATTGAAGAACCCGACCAGGTAAGGAGAGAGGGTGGACGCAAATGTCCTGTAGTAAGTATTGGATAAACCGTCGGGGCCTGGGGTAGAGTTAGGGCGAAGAGATTTGATGACCTCTAGCACTTCTTGTTCACTAAAAGGGGCTTCGAGGAGGGATCTGTGTGAAGATTTGAGTTTGGGGAGCGGTACGCCGTCCAGGAAAGCGTCAGGGGTGTCCCCCTTATGGGGCTTCGGGGCAGCGTAAAGCCGTGAATAGAATGAGTGGAAAGAGTCCAAGATGGAATTGGGATTGCCGGTAAGATCGTCTGTTGGAGATTTGATTTTGGGCAGGGAGACCACCCTAAACTTTGGGGAGAGTATCGCAGCCAATTTTGTACCCAGTTTATCCTGGAATGCGTAGGCACGAGCCCCCTGTCAGCGTAAATTTTTTTCCGCTCTAGAGGTGAGGGCTAGATTCAGCGAAAGTTTAATTGCATCCAACTCTGCTAGGGAGGTAGAAGTAGGGGAGCGTTTGTGCGCTCTAGTAAGGCGTTTGAACTCAGCCTCCAATCGATCAATGTCCATTTGCCTTTCCCGTTTAAGCCACGCACTTAGTTGAATGAGGTAGCCCCTTAGGACCGCTTTATGGGCCTCCCAAAGGGTGGAGGGTGAGGTATCAGGGAGATTGTTAAGAGCAAAATAGTCGCTGAGCGCGGATGTAATCATGGAGCACCTAGTAGGGTCGCTCAAGAGGGAGTCATTTATTCTCCAAGGGGTGGGACCCCTGTGCGGAGAGGAGCAGGAGAGCCTGAGAAGTACCATAGAGTGGTCTGACCAAGGGGTATCCCTAATTTTGGATCGCAGGGCAGAGGGAACGTCAGCAGTGGGGATGACGATGTGGTCAATTCGTGCCAGAGAGTTGTGTGGGGCTGAAAAATGGGTGTAATCCCTGGTAGAAGGATTCAATTCACGCCATTTATCTATTAGGCCTAATGCATGCAGTGATCGGGCCACTCGAACACTCTGTTTAGAGGGCCTCCGGGGCATGCCGCAAGAGGACCCAGATTTGTCAAGAGAGCAGTTGAAGGCCAGGTTGGAGTCCCCCCCCATGACGATACGCCCCTCAAGGTGGGGGGAAAGGAGGAGAAGCATCTCTGAAAGAAACTTCGCCTGTCCTTTGTTAGGTGCATAATATGAGACAAAGGTATACAATGTACCATGTAGGTGGCCTTTGACCAAGATATATCTACCTTGGGGGTCCCTAATAGTGTGAAGATGCGAGAAGGAAAGGGATTTTGAGAAAAATATAGCCACCCCTTTCTGTTTAGAGGGGGCGTTGGCTAGAAAGAATTTGGGGTATTTATGGTGGACATATTTTGGTTGATAAGATGCAGGAAAGTTAGTCTCCTGAAGCAGGAGGACCCCTAGTCCTTGGGAGTGGTATTGCTAAAAAGCCTTTCTCCGTTTAACAGGAGAATTCAAGCCCTGAGCGTTGTGCGATGCCACCTGTAGGGAGGAAGACGTACTTACATTAGGCTGCATGTTAAGCGGGTATAGGGTGCGCAGTTACACGGGACCATCCAGAATCTTGAGGGTTCCCCAGAAGACGTTTTGGCTCGATGTTAACAGGTGAATCCATCACACTAGCAGATCGTCCGGACCACAGGAACCTGGTGAAAAGGGAAGGGAGCAGTAAAAGGAGAAAAAGAGGGGAGAGAAGATAGCAGAAAGAACAGAAGACTGCAAGAACGTGGTCTCGCAGGATAATGAAGAAACCGCGGGCAGGACCAGGATGCGTCCTGAACCAGTTAGGGCGCATTCCTGAAGGATGTAAGAGGGTGAGTTCCTACATCCAACAGGAGGAGGCGCATTAAGGCCGCTCCGGCCAAAGAGCCCCAGCCCGGGTAACATGAAAACAAGAGAACAACAGTAACACCCTTAATCATATGATGGCGGAAGCTTCCAAGGGGACCTTCAGGGGGGAATGGGGAAACAGGAGAGGGGAGAGGGAAGGAAAAATGGGGAAAAAGGGGGAGGGTGTGTGGGGGAAGGGGGTAGGGCTAGGAAAGCAATAGGTAAGAGGGGAGGATAGGGGGGGGGAGGTGGGGAGAGACAAGCTAAGCATGTAAACTGAAGGGAAGCTTCCACTCTAAATTAGACCCCTAGGAATCCAACAAAAAGAGTGTCAATAAAGGTAACCCGTGTGAGGCTGGTGAAGAAAAGACAATGTTAAACAGTACACAGCAAATGTACAATAAAATAAGTCAGAATCCCATGTCACAGGTGGACACTGTGGAACAGGAAAAAAATGCATTTAGAAAAAAACAAAAAACAAAAGGGGAAGGCCTAAAAAAATTAGCCTTCAAGAAAACAGAATCCAAAAAAAGGGAAAAACAAACTCAAGGTCCTTGGTGGCGTCATACCACCCCAACAGGGAGAGATCTCCGGCAGGCACAAAGTGGTTAGGAAAAAAAAGAAAGCCCCTCGGGACCAAAAAGAGTTTTCAAGGGGGCTTGACATCTCGGTGGCGTTTTGATTGGTGGTTGTTCCAGACCGATGAGATTGGGCTAATCGGTGGAGGGCGCTTGGAGGATGTCGGTCTGCCGTGTGGAGCAGGGGTCTGCAGGTCCCTGGTGATGATTCCCAGTTGTAGGAGGACGCCTTCCCCCTCTTGGAAGCTGGAGCAGCCATAAGTCTTGTTGTGGTGTTGGAAATTAAGCCTGAAAGGGAAGGACCACCAGTACTTCAGAGACTTATTGGATAGAGCAGTGAGTAGCGGTTTTAGGGATCTGCGGCGCTGTATCGTCATAGGCAAGAGATCGGCAAAGAGTTGGATTTTATGATCTAGCAATGAAAGGTCCTCTTTGCCCCTTCTTTTCTTCATGACTTCCTCTTTTACCCCGAAAAAATGCGGCTTGACGATGATGTCTCGTGGGAGGCCATCTTTGCGGGGCAGTTGAAGGGCTCTGTGCGCCCTGTCCAATTCAAGCCGGGGGTCCGGGATGTCTGGAATAAGGTCCTTTATGAAGGTTTTGACTGCAGAGGGGATGTCAGTAACCGTTTCAGGGACCCCCCGGATCCTGTAGTTCAGACGCCTGCTCCTATTCTCAATATCATCCAGTTTAGAGAGAGCAGTGTCTAATTGGTCTTGGAGCGTTTGAATGCAGGCAGAATTTTGATTGGCCCTAGCCACAGTTTGGTCGACAGTGGATTCTATTGCGTCTATTCTTGTGCCAATATTCTGTAACTCAGCCTTGATGGATTCTGTAATCTGGGAGGCATTATGGGCTAAACCTGTGGCAAGCATGGCAGAAAACTGTGCCATGAGCTGGGCAACCTCAGGGCTAGATCCCAGGGGACTGAGGCCCAGATGATGTGAACAGGCCTGAGAGGCTGGGCTATGCTGGTCTGGTGTCCCCATTCACTGTCCCATGGAGCGGTGAAGGAGGGATTTTTGTGGAGGCAGGGGAGGCTTCTGGGGGGTGCGGGGCAAAAGCCAGGGTCCCTGGGGATGACCAGGACCCCGGGGATGCTGGTGGAATGTCCGCAATCATGTCTGTAGGTCCCCCTACCTCAGAGCTGTCTCGTGCAGCGTTATGTTGTGAGCTGGCGGCCGCCATCTTGGGAGAGTCCTGCTGAGGAAGATCGAAGTTGAGTCGGCGGTAAACGTCCTTTTTATGTCCCGCCGACATACAGGAACTGACCCCCGGGTGTGCTGGAGGCGAGGTGCGAGCGGGGAGATGGAAGCTCCCGATGGCGCCGGTGCTGGGGCTCACGAACGGCCGAAGCGATGCGGAGCTCACGGGCTAGGCATCCGTCCCGAAGCTCTCGTGCATGCGCACTCTCCTTACTGCTGGTTTTTATTACTCGTTTGTGAGTATATAGTGTGCTTATGTTTCCATTAAAATTTGAGTCATATTACACTTAGAGTGACGCCTGCCTTTCTTTTAAAGTCAGAGATAATGCCATCTGAGTCGTACAGCTGATTCATTGGGCCAAATCCAACCCTGATTTTCCACCCTACCTGATCCTCTCGAAAAGGCGTTCGATCGTGTGGACTGGAGCTACCTGCGGGCGGTACTGGAGTCCCTGGGCCTGGGCTCCCATATGATGGCCTGGATTCTGGTGCTCTATGATGGCCCCAAGGCTAAGGCTCGTGTTAATGGGTGTCTGTCCATGGAGTTCCCAAACGGGAACGGCACCAGGCGGGGGTGTCCACTCTCGCCCCTTCTTTTCGCCCTAGTTTTGGAACCTTTCCTGAGCAAGGTCCGGGCGAACATTGATATCAGGGGTGTGACGGTTGGTAACACGGAACACAAGCTCTCTGCCTACGCAGATGATGTTTTGTTTCACCTCACGGACCCTCTGCTCTCGCTGCCGGCCTGATGCGGGAACTGGAACATTTTGGTGACGTTTCCAACTTTAAAATTAACCTTACAAAATCAGAGATCCTCCCAATTCACGTTTCACCACCTCTTTCCAGGTCCCTTAAGACTGCCTTTCCCTTCACGTGGACCACCTCGTCTTTGACATACCTCGGGGTCCAACTTACTGACAGCTATGCTCAGAACTATCCCCGGCTGCTGTCCAACATTAAGCAAGATCTCATACATTGGACTGAGATGGCTTTTACTTGGTTGGGGAGGATTAGTATTATTAAAATGAACATCCTCCCTCGGGTGCTGTTCTACCTACAGATGCTGCCTATCCCGCTGCCCCACGGTTTCTTCGCCCACCTCAACAGCCTGATTACCGAATTTGTCTGGAACGCGAAACGCCCCTGCATAGCAATAGTAACTTTGAAACAACTGGGGGGCCTAGGCCTACCCGATGTTCGACGCTACTATAGGGAAATTGTCCTCCAACGCACCCTGAACTGGTGCTTCCACACCCACTCCAAGCTTTGGGTCTCTCTAGAAAAATGTATGGGGGACAGGAATCTGTCCTATGCTCCTTGGCTGTCCCGGGAATACAAGGGGCTTTCGGTATATGCTTCTCCCTTTACGATCCAGGCCCTTGATACCTGGGACCGAATCAATAAGCTACTGAACTTGGCACCCCCTGTTTCCCCACTGGCGCCACTGGGGGGTTTCCTCTGGTTTCCTCCGGGGGGAACAGATGTCGTTCTTTGACCGCTGGGTGGATGATGTGAATGCCAGTTGCGGTAAGCTGCTTCAGGGGGGCAATTTGCTGCCATACGAGAAGCTGAGAACCCACCATGGCAGTTCTCCCATGAATTTCTGGAAATACCGGCAATTTCACCAATTTTTCCGGGTTCACTGCCCTTCTATTCGCCCTCCTGTCTCTCTCAAGCCCTTTGAATGCTTGTTCATTCAAGACGAGGCCACCCCTCATCTGGGGTCTGAACTATATATCAGGAGAGGCGTCTTCCGTTTCCAGGCCCACATTTGTCCAGGCATGGGAGCGGAACTTGGGTCGGGAGCTCTTGGAAACACAGTCGGCCCACCTCTATCAGCTTACCCACTCGAGCTCAGTAAACTCCAAAATGCAGGAGACAAACTATAAATTGTTGACCCGATGGTACAGAATCCCTGTGGATCTTCACCGCATTTTCCCCTCCACCCCCGCTACTTGTTGGAGGGGCTGTGGTGGAAGGGGTACTCTCCTCCATCTTTGGTGAGACTGCCCAGTTATTGCTCCCTACTGGTGAGACATTAAAGATCAGATTAAGACCATCCTGGACATAGACGTCCCCTTCCACTTCTTGCTGCATGTTCCCTGCCTGCTGATCAGCCGATACCGGCGGAGTATACTGCCACATCTCCGTAATGCCGCTAGGAGATTGATCCCCATTTACTGGAAGCGGCCACAGGTTCCCGGGAAGCTTGGAGTGGAGGCATATGGTTGAAGGCATAAATGATGCAGAGGAGTGGATTGCCAGATGCAGGGGGACCTGGGAACGCAATGATGCGAATTGGAGGCCTTGACTTGATCACGTTGGAGATTCAACCCTTCTGCCCTCCAGCCTTGTTCGGGCTCTGCTGATATTGGCTGATCCGTCTCTAGCTGCTTTAGGCAGCCCCCGACCCCTGAGTCTGAGTTCTTCCCCATCTTGAGATGCTGCCAGTTGGGCTGCTAAGAACCCGCAGCCAGTGTGGGATGACCGGACGCGGTGCGGTGATGAGTGTGCTCCAGACACTGGCAGGTACGACATTCCCTTTCCCTCTTCCCTTCTATTCTCCCTCTCTACACTTCCTCCTCTCTACTACTTTCTTCTCCTTTTTTCTTCCTTTCCAACTGAGTAATGCCTAATGAATATGTTATGTATAACCTGTGACAAGCATGCTGCCGGCACTGTGACTGTTGACCCTTCTGGTCGTAGATGCCTTGGCTGCTATCTGTCTCACGAGCTGGGACACTCCAAATAGCTAGCCCCCCCCCCTCCCCCGCCGCTCGGCTTGGGTGGCGAGATGATGTATGGGGGTTTTACCTGGCTGGGATGCCTGCACAGAGAGCATTTTTTTGGAGGCTTCTTTTGGCCTCCCTCTCTCTGGGTGTGCCCTGGCCGGAGGCCCCTAAGGGGTGCTATTCCTTGCTTACCTGGCCGCCTGGGTACCCGAGATTTTTGTTTGCCACTGGCACCCGGATTTTGGCTGCAAGCCCCCCACCCTTGTTGCTCATTACCTTATCTTCAGAAGAGTAAAGCTATGCTCCTGGGTGTGTGGCGCTGTTTGATTTCATCCATGTTATCCATTTCTTTGTATGATGTTTACCTTGCTGCTTCTCTCATCTTTTTCTCTGTTTTTTGTGATTTGTTGCAAATTGAAAATAGAGATTGTTTTGAAAAAAAAATACAAGAGAACCAGTTCCATTGGCAGCCATACATGCCCACGCCATGACACTACCACCACCATGCTTCACTAATGAGGTGGTATGCTTTGGATCATGAGCAGTTCCTTTCCTTCTTCATACTCTTTTCTTCCCATCACTCTGGTACAAGTTGATCTTGGTCTCATCTGTCCATAGGATGTTGTTCCAGAACTGTGAAGGCTTTTTTAGATGTTGTTTGACAAACTCTAATCTGGCCTTCCTGTTTTTGAGGCTCACCAATGGTTTACATATTGTGGTGAACCCTCTGTATTCACTCTGATGAAGTCTTCTCTTGATTGTTGACTTTGACACACATACACCTACCTCCTGGAGAGTGTTTTTGATCTGGCCAACTGTTGTGAAGGGTGTTTTCTTCACCAGGGAAATAATTCTTCGGTCATCCACCACAGTTGTTTTCCGTGGTCTTCCGGGTCTTTTGGTGTTGCTGAGCTCACCGATGCGTTCTTTGTTTTTAAGGATGTTCCAAACAGTTGATTTGGCCACACCTAATGCTTTTGCTATCTCTCTGATGGGATTGTTTTGTTTTTTCATCATGGATCATGGATGGATGATCCGAAGGGATGACAGAGGTCACTGATGTTGAGGTGAAGAGGTGATAGCAGATATGAACTGTCACACCAGAGAGGCTCTCACTCCGTCAATAAGAATACACCAAATTGCACTTACAAACATCTCGTGGTAAAGAGCGTATACAGATGCAAAGGTAGGCTGTCAGTAGCGTGTCCTTGACGCGTTTCAGCATAAATGCTTTTTTCAAAAGGTAGTGCCAGCCAAACACCCACATAAGCCACTTATTTATAATCTAAGTAGTAATAAGTCACAAAGTGAGACAATGTCTATTGTGCAGACAAAGCGAGCCCAAAATGGAGTCGGCGTGTGTTCCAAACCTCGTTTTCAATGTGGCTATGGAGCGCAACATCACTTCCGGGGTAAACTGGAAGTGCATCATATGCGGAAGTAACCACATTCCAAGCCTCATGTTCAGATAAACCAGAGGCACAGCATCACTTCCGGGATAAACAGGAAGCAGCGTCATATGAGGAAGTGCAGCCGTTGTAACATTAAAAAACCTCGTTAAAATGTCCTACCCTCGTCACTTCCTGTTTACATACGTCATGGAACAGCTGAGCAGCTTACCACTGCACATGCTCACAGCTCCAGAGGGTAGGGAATTTTTACGGGGTAGGGTTTGCAACGTTACACCGCATCAGCTGTTGCTGCGGGTACATTAAAACATCTCCGCTGCAACATTAAAGCATCTCTGCTCCTACCCCTGTGACTTCCCTGAACTTGGCTACTAAATGTAAAAGTGGCGGGTGTATGACAATATAAATCATGGAGATCTCGGCTACGTGATTTATATTTTCATAGACCCACTGCCGCTTTTACATTTAGGAGCCGAGATCAGGGAAGTGACAGGGGTAGGAGTGGAGATGATTTCATGTTGCAGCGGAGATGTTTTAATGTACCCGCAGCAACAGCTGATGCGGTGTAACATTACAAAACCCTACCCCGTGAGAATTCCCTACCCTCCGGAGCTGTGAGCATGCGCAGTGGTAAGCTGCTCAGCTGTTCCATGACGTAGGTGCACCGGAAGTGACGAGGGTAGGGAATTTTCACGGGTAGGGTTTTTTCACGGAACACCATGCCATACAGAGCAAACAGGATGTGACAACGTAGAGAGAGCACCAATTCAATCAGGGGACAGAGCCAAAAATACTGTATAGAGGGCAAATGCAATGCAAATATAAATTAAAACAACACTATATAAAGGGCAAATGCAATGCAAATATAAATTGAACAATATACCAGCATTTGAATAGACAGAAATATACTAAATAAATAATATATCATGAATGAATTAAAACGGTATATACAAAAAAAATAAAATGCAATGGCAAGAATATATGAATGCCATAAAATATAAAAACAGTAAAAATATTTTAAAATTAATATGAAAAATATAAAAATGCCAATTAATTATGAGAAAGAGGATAAAATATCTTGTAGAAAAATAGAAAAAAGGAGATGGTGTGTATAGAACAATCAAATAGAGGGGACAGTAATAGAATCAATTTAAGATGTATTAATAAAAGCGTTAATGTCCCACTCTATATTAAGTCCGTGAGGATGGTAAGACCGTAATGTGTAGATCCAATAGGTCTCACATTGTGAAACCCCATGGATCTTAGAGCCACCTCTCCAAGGAGCAGTAAAATGATCAATAACTTGAAAAAGTGTCCCTTTGGGGCTTTTTTGGTGATGTAATAAATAATGTTTAAAGACATTATGTTTGTCCTTCCCTTTAATTATGTTAGTGATACGTTCGTTTAATCTAACATAAAAGGGTCTAATGGTTCAGCCCACATATTGTTTACGGCAGGGGCAGGTCAGTAAGTAAACAACATGAGTGGTGGTGCATGTGGCAAAGAATTTATTTTGATATATGCAACTGGTCCCTGTAGATTGAAAAGACAGGATTCTTTTGCTCTGATTGCAATTACACATACACACCCTGCATTTACGACAGGGGTAGTAACCAACAAGGTCCAGAAAAAACTTTGGTCTTGTTGGTTCATCTACCACCAACTTATTTCTGAAGGATGGGGCACCTCTGAATGTGACAACTGGCTTATCAGGAAGTACAGGATTCAACACCCGATCATTTTTAAGGATGTCCCAGTGTTTTAGAAAAATCTTTTTAATGGCCTTATGTTGGGTGGAATATTCTGTGAATAAGGACCATTTTGTAAAACCTGGGTCATCTTTTTTAGCAGTGGAACCATTAAATAATTGGGATCTGTCTGTTCGTAATACCTCTTTAATAGTAGATTCTAAAGAGCCCTGTTCATAACCTTTGGTCAGAAATCTCTCTTTAAGGACCTCTGACTGTTGGAGGAATTCATCGTCATGAGTACAATTTCGCCTAAACCTAATATATTGGCTTTTGGGTACACCATTCAGCCTATGGTGGCAGCTATCTACCGGTAAGTATGAATTACGGTCGGTGCCTTTGAAGAATGTACTCGTGACTAATTGGTTGTTAACCAATCGAATGTTTAGGTCTACAAAATGAATGGTATTATTACTAGACTCATAAGACAGATGGATGCCCCTTTTATTGGTATTTAAAAGGGACATAAAGGAGTCTAAAGATACAGAATCCCCCTGCCATAGGAGGAGGATGTCGTCTATATAATGAATCCACAACACCAACTGAGGCCTATTTTGTGGATAGACAACATCCTCCTCCCATTTGTCCATAAATTGGTTGGCCAGGCTAGGGGCAAATTTTTTCCCCCATAGCCACACCTCTTTGTTGCAGGTAAAACTGATTGTTAAACCAAAAGTAGTTATGTCCGGTAGCGAACAATAACAACTCCAAAATAAAATCACATTGTAATGGTGATAGAGATAAATCGGTTTTTAAGAAGTGTTCCACTGCTTCAAGCCCTAGATTGTGTGGGATACAGGTGTACAATGATGTAACATCTGCCTTTACCACAAGATGTTCACCCTCCAACTTGATGTTATTTAAGATGTTAATTACATCTCTAGTATCTTTGATATAAAATGGAGTTTTGTATACCAAAGGCTGTAGGTAAAAGTCAATATATTTACCTATGCGGGAAGTGATGGAAGTAATCCCGCTTACAATGGGGCGACCAGGTGGATGAATAGGATCTTTATGGATTTTCGGGAGGTAATACATCACTGGTATACGAGAGGCTGTAGGGACCAGGAATGATTTCTCTTTTTTGTCCAAAATATGATCTCTATATCCCTTATTGATTATTTTGACCAAATTCCCCTTAAATTGAGACGTGGGGTTATTGGGCAATTGTGTATAGGTGTCCTGATCACTTAAAATCATGTCCATTTCCTGATAATAGTCCTGTTTATCCAACACTACAATTCCACCCCCTTTATCAGCGGGCGGATAACAAGTTGCTTCTTTTCACATAAGGATTTTAGACCAGACCTCAATTGAGGATGTGAGTAAGGTCTTTTGATTGGCTGATCTGCAAGATCTTTTAATACTAAGTCCTTAAACGCTGTGACAGAAGGGGACTTATAGTGACAGCGCTTTGGATCTCATATTGAGAGTTGAAAGCAACAGATTCCAAATGCAAATAGCACACTGGAAATGAACTCTGGACCTTTTATCTGCTCCTTGTAAATGGGATAATGAGGGAATAACACACACCTGGCCATGGAACAGCTGAGCAGCCAATTGTCCCATTACTTTTGGTCCCTTAAAAGGTGGGAGGCACATATACAAACTGTTGTAATTCCTACACCTTTCACCTGATTTGGATGTAAATACCCTCAAATTTAAGCTGAAAGTCTGCAGTTAAAGCACATCTTGTTTGTTTCATTTCATATTCATTTTGGTGGTGTATAGAGCCAAAAAGATTAGAATTGTGTCAATGTCCCAATATTTATGCACCTGACTGCATATTGCACATCATAGCTAGATGGAAGGTAATAGCTTCTGCTAGATGAACCTGCGCAGTCATGGACCCCCTATATTGCGAACCAGTAAGGTCCTCAGATGGAGATAAAGCCGTAATAACAAGGACCCCAAAAGAGCAATGGCCGATATAGACGCCAGTCAGTTTGATTGTCTAAAACTAGATGAATCATGAATAGACTAATGTAGAAAAAAAACAAATGAAATAAGTATTTTAAAGGTATTTAGTATGGAAAGTATTTGCTGGATATTGCTGTTAAAAAGGACAGTGTTTGTAACTATGAGGGAGTACCCCCAACTATAGTGGTAAAGATCACCACACAGTTGACAATGAAATACAGAAAAGTGCAAAAAGAGTATAGTCTGTGTCCCAGAAACATACCTGTCTCGTATGGAACGGCAAACGTTAGAAAAACCATCAACCATCAGCTCCATGCAGCATGGGCTGATCTGGAGTGATGGTTATATAACTTACCAATATGTGCAAGTTCATTATTAGTTAAATTGAAATGATGGTTGAAATCATCTGCCTGATGGTGTTGGTAAATGATCTCGTCACTGTGGCAATGAGCAGCATCTCCAAGGGATCCTGTCCCAATTGGGCAGAGTGGCGTCATGCGTCGACATACAGCAGACGCACGTAAGGCCACCTATTTGTGCTCCAAGCTGGAACTCAAACAGGAAGAGGATCACAGGCCTCACTACAGAGATCCATGAACCATACAGGCCTATTAGATGACCCACCAGTGTTTCTCCGTGGAACACTGGTGGGCTGTCTAGTAGGCCTGTATGGTTTTCAGATCTCCGTAGTGAGATCTAGGATCCTCTTCCTGCTGACTATATTAGTCCGAAAACATGTCAGGTGTCTACGCAAGAGCTCATGGCAGCTAGCCCTATGGTCCAATTTGGGTAGCCTTGTGTTTGCCATGTCCCTATGCTGTAAAGGGTACTCAGAGGTTTTATCTGTATCTAATTTGTATAGTTTTGTAATGCTTATATGTTCTTTTTAAACAATTTAACATAATAAAAAAAATTTAAGATTTTGGTCTGTCCTTTAAAGTCCATGAGGGGTTGTATTGTACAGTTCTGCACAGAGCTGTTTGTTTTTTAAATATATATTGGACATGACAGACAAATTTCTCAAACACACACCATCTTTCCTCATACCATATATCATTCCCATCTCAGGAAGTTGGGAGGTATGTCAAATATGACTTTCCAAATCAGAGTTCCACTTAAAGACAGCAGAATAAAAATAGACATTCACTGTGGCACCTCTTAAAAACAGGGCCATCTTTATTATTGATTAGACCCCGGGCAAACATTTTCTTGGGCCCTCAAAAATCCACTTATCAACTATTTACAGGAAATGTGGGCTCAAGAGACAGCTATTTTGGGCCCCACAACAATGACTGGGCCCCGGGCAGCTGCTCCTTTTGCCCTGGGTTAAAGACAGCCTTGCTTGAAATATGTGTATGAAAAATGCAGTGACAGCCAGTGGCTACATATCTGTGGATTAGACTCATAAAAGTTTGCTTATCTTTACCTATAGATTATATTGAGAAGTAATGACCTAGGAGCAAAGCTTATATTTATACATTGATTTGATAATCACTGCTAAGTATTTTATATTGCTTTTACATTTATGGGTCGATGTATCATTTCTATAGGCGGTGGAAGAGGGTCGCCAACTCCTCCCATCGACTCCTCCTTTACCAGGCTCTGCTCCAACCGTTGGCATCTAGTGCACTTCACAGAGAGGGAGGAGCTGGCCTTACTCCTTCCTCTATTTGAGATCAGAAACCAGAAGCAACAAGGATTTTGTCACTTCTAGTTTCGGTCTGATGTAAACAAGCTGTTATCCACTTGTGAAAGCATATGGTTAAATCTTAGTTTGATCAGATGCTTTGGAGGCCAAAGGAGAGATATGGGTCTAATAGACCCTAGATCACTCCAAAAGGAGGACCAGTAACAGCCCATGCTGTTACAAGGGATGTTGTTTATCCCTTCGAATAGCAATAAAGTTGATCCAAAAAAGAAAAGTACAGTGTTAAAAAAGTACATTAAAAAATTTAAAAAATGTAAAAAATGAAAGTGCCTTAGTGCTCATGCACAAATGTGAATGCACAGGTAGATCCTGTCCGCATATATAAACAGTTATTTCCCCACGCATGTGGGGTATCACTGCAAATATCAGATCGAAAGCAATAATTCTAGCACCTGTGTAACTCTAAAATGGTAACCTGTAAAGGTTTTTAAAGCATCCCCTATGGATAATTTAATGTATCATAGTCTGTCGTCATTCCATGGGCGAGCGCAATTTTAAAGTGTAACATGTTTGTATCTATTTACTTGGTATGACATCATCATTTATATTGGGTATTATACTGTAAATACTAACTTATGGCTACTGGATGAAGCTGACTATCATAGTAAAACACTGTATTGAACAAAATACACATTTAGAATGCTTTTCACATTCGTCCAATTCATTTTTAAAAAATAGACCCCTTATTGTCTAGACTCCAACAACCGAGTCTCGCACACTTTTAACTTCATTTACATTCTGTATCTATGGTGTACATTTTTTTGTAAAGCAATATGAAAGATGTTTACTATCAAAAATATTGAAGGATAGTTATGTTTACTCAGCAAAACAAAAAGCAAAGTGACTATCTCAGCAATGTAAATCAACCAATCAGATATAAACAGTTGCCACCCGGTCTATAACAGAATGACGCCTGGGGCGGCCTTTTGTGCCTCCAGGTGGACCTCATATGTTGTCCTCTTGGATTTCACCTTGCATGCCCTCTGCCACGCGATCTGTCACAGGCTGTGTCCACTGGACACAGCCAATGACTGATCACTGTACTGGCCTGCTACAGTACCGGTATGATGTGACTTTTGTAACCAATCACAGCAGGTCACATGACCCAGTGGGGAATAAATACCACCAAAAAAAATCTCTATTAGTATTAACAAAATAATAAAAATTTAGTTTGTATACGGTGTTGCATAACCGTTCAATTGTCATTCAAAGTGTGACAGTGCTGAGAACTGAAAATTGGCCTGGGCAGGAAGGGGGTAAAAGTGTCCGGTATTAAAGTGGTTAATCAAATCCCAGCATATTGAAATCTAGTTTGTTGCTGGCACTGCACTTTTAACTTTTGCTTTTCTGCTCTGCCTTACAGAATGAGCTCAACAGTTACCAATTATCAAATGACAGCAGAGCCATTTCTGCAATGCACGGTCAGGCTTTATGAATCAGGTATGCAGTATGCAATGTCACTGCTAAGTACTAGAAAATAAATTAATCCCAGCAGTAGTTGAACCAGGCACGTGAACTATTAGGATGTATACCGTAGAGTGATAACAAATGCATTAATAACTAATCCCATAATGTTATCCACTGTGCAAGGATTTTGTGCGTGGCTCCCATCTATCACAGATCATTAAAGCATGACGTGACGTTCGTGTTGTGATGCATGGCTCTATAAGTGGTCGAGTATCAATAGGTGCAGCCTGTGTACCGACATAGACTCTGCTCCAGCGAAAGAGGATATTCCATTATTAAAAGGTGACAGCGACCTGGTAAATTACATTCCAGAGAAAAAGTTGAAAATGCTGAAGCTTCACACATCATCGTGCTGTAAATGGCAGCTCTGCCAGCACAAATGTTTGAATTGACTTCATCATGCAGTTCTTGGTCTCCATGACATGAATAAATTACATCTGTTGGTTGCGTGGCCTCTCTGTCTCTCACGTATCCTTCCATGCGGTGGATGCCTGTGCCTAATGTACTGCTGAAGCAGAACTCTTTGCTCTGTAACTCTCATTCTCATTTGTCACACAGATAGATTTTCCTGAAAGCTGTTAGCTAGGGCATCACTTCCCCATTCCTCATTGCTCATCTCGGGCTGCCGTGATTAATTAGGGAGACTTCCGACATCCCCCTTTGTTCCTGTGCATATGTGTTAACGGAAACATGGATCCAAGCAAATTTACACGGTTCCAGCATATAAATGAAGGTGTATCAATTGGCGCTACCAGCCTCATTAATGACTATCTCTAAACATTGATAAGAAAGTAACCAATCATCTGTGGCTTCCAGTGATAATTTATGGAGGTGCTCATTTTCTCTTTTCAGCTAACAATCTTCCTGCCACCAGATGCTCTAATTGGTCTGTTTGGTTTGTGTCTGGCTTGAATGGCATTCCAATAAGCTTGTGTTTAGGGAGCAAGTTTTTAATGAATTATTGGTTGATTATTTATATGTAATGTATGTAAGATTTTGCTTTTATTTTTTTTTCCCTTTTTTTTTATTCATTTGGCTGTGGATGAGCAAATGGGATTAGGAGGATTGGAAGCTAGTCTAGATTACTTATGTCTTTCCTGACAAAATTCTTAATGATCTATTAGCCAGTTAAATTATGGGACTAGAGTTATGTTGTATAAGACACTATTTTGCATTGAACTCCCCTTTATTCCCCCTGCCTGCATATAACGGGTGACATTTACCATCCTTTGGATTTATGTATCTCCTTAATTAACATTTTACATTTTTTCTGAGCAAAAGGAGTATAGCTATTGCTATACTTCATGTGCTCCAATCCTTAGGGTCTGCACGCTCCTAGCAAAGTGACTAAACTGTTATAGACCGCTCCTGGTATCTAGTAATGAACAGGAGCCAGTGGGTTAACCTGCTGTGATAACAAATAACACAGGTCATGTGTTCAGGATGTCTTTCTTGCCCTGGGGGTGTGAAGACCCTGTTAAAGTTATACCAGGGGGTGGATGAGAAGGGGTAATTAATGTTTCAATATGTCACAACAAGAACCTCCAAATGTCTATATGCTGCTTCTGATTTTGAGAAAATTAAGATTATATACCGTCATCTTATATATCATCACCCACAATGCAATGTAGATGACTGTATTGCACTGCAAGATGTAATGGGCGCATGTCTATCATTTTCTTTCTGTAAAGTTAGAATTACTGGAGGCTGCAGGGAAAGCTGAAATCCCACCGAAGTTAGCAAAGAAACAGGCAACAGAGGGTTATCCAATCACTTTATTAATTATCCCCTCAACCCTTAATGTTAAACCCATGGAGCTGCAAGTGACACCCAGAAAAAAGCAAATAACATAAAATACATTACCTTACCTCTTGAATAAATACATAAATAAAAACAGAGACAACAAATTATTTCATTACGATGGGAGCTGTATTTTTTATCGGATATAACAACAACTTTTTATCTAAGGCTGCCCATACATGATACAATTTTCTTACAATTTTCTGTACAATTTTTTTTAAATTTACCTTCAACTATGTAGTACAAAGGCCCGCCTAATTGGATACAAGTGAAAGTGCCTTGACCTCATATTATGGGGTTTGTGGTAAATCTAACAGAAAATTGTACAACAAAAATTGAACATGTATGGCCAGCTAAGAGATCAAATCGAATCCTTTAAGACCAATTGAATCCAATATGACATCAAGACTTGTCATGTTACAGCTTAAAAATATTAAAACTTCAAATACTCAGGGAAAACAACAAATGTGTACATAGAAAGGTAAAAGCGAAGGGCACATGCGCGGTGGCTCCTGAGATAACGCTTTGGTTCGGGAGCTCCAACCTGCTCCGGCCAAATGAATGCCTCCTCTCTAGCTACAACAAGTGGCTCCCTTCATCTCCTCTAGCCTGATCACCGGACACATCAGAGCACCCCCTCGCATGTCGGATGAGCAGCTGGTCTTTGGCGAGCAGGCCCCAGGGACATCCAATATGGCAGCCGCGGCTCAACCATGCGGCATCATAGAGGACACAGACTCCATCTCTGACCCTTTACCAGCTTCACAGGCCTCTGTGGTCTCCCCTCAATGTCAGTGAGTAGCCATCCACACCATGCTATCTCCCCAGCATCCACAGAATCCCTCCTGGGCAGAACATTGGATGGAATACTGTGCACTCCTATGAATAATAGTCCTGGGGGCCTAGCTTTTTAATCTCAGCCATCTCCCTTATAGATTCTCTGAAATGCTAGCCAACGGCCTAGCCCAACGGCAGCTCAAATAATGAATGCAATTAAGGCAGATGTACAGAGCCTGGGTGCACGTATTGAAGCCATTGAGCATACTGTAGACCAGACTGTGTTTCCTCTCCTCCTTCTACTGATCGCCAAAACCCTTCAAAGTGACCTACACCGATTACTTATATATAAATATATGTATATGTTTTTTTTATATTTTATATGGACTTAAAAATGTATTGAACCCACGGCAACTAATGGAGACTTCCGTCTTTTTGGCCCGGGCGACATAATGTTTTTAATACGTGTAGGAAATTGTGATTTTTAATCAATTTTAAAAGGAAAGTTTTATCCTGATTTATTTTGGAGTCTATTACATTTTCTTATTTTTATGTCTTTTTATTTTTTTTTGTTTTTTGTTTTTGTTTTGTTTTTTTATTTACATTTTTTTATTTTTTTATTTTTTCTATTTTCTATTTATATATTTTTTAATAATTTTTTTATTATTTTTTCATTTTTATTTTTATTTTTTTCATTTTTATTTTAATTTTATTTTTATTTCATTTATTTTATTTTTTCATTTTAATTTTTTTGTATTTTATTTCATTTTTTTTTTCTTCTTTTCGCATTTAGCTATTTTTAGCAGTGTTCAATTTATATACCCAATAGGATGTTTATCCTTTTTAGGAGATTTTAAAAATATATGGAGGTTTTTATATCTGTTTTAATCTTAATAAGATATTGGTGCACTGATAATAGATAGACTTTTATTTAATCTCCCAAAGGTCTCCCAGTGTAGCCAAATCCAGTGACATCTCCCACGCTGTTCTTGCTGACATGAAACCAGCACACCAAGTGGTTTGTGAATGCACTTCCGGTTCAGCGTCACAGGAAGGAGAATTTGTCACTTGGCGACCGCTAGTCATCATAAGGAATGGACCGGAAGTGCATCATCACACTTCCGGGTCCCCGCCGCGGCCGCCCCGGAAGTCTTCATTGGCTGCTCATTTAAGGAGAGAAATTAGCAGCGCGGCTTATAGCTCCAGTCCCAGAAGCCGACTCTTCAGTAGAAACGCGTCGGGGGGAGCAAGCCGCACTGCTACAGGTCCCGGATCATGCTGCAGGCGACCGCGACTCTTTTTAGGCATATCGCTGTACATTACACAGGATGCTTGTAAGTGTTTTCTTACCATTTTAAACAATAAAATCGTGGGTAATGCACCATCAGTCCCTTCCTCTTTTCTATTGTGGTCCTCCTGTTGGCAACTCTACCCATGGAAGCCCATGAAGATATTGGGAAGCTGTATCCGTCCATCCATCCATCCCTCTGGATTTCTCATCTAGTGTGGCCGTTTGTTTGGATTCCCTGGTTCCACAGCATATGCTCCGTTTTCTCTCCAATGTGGTAAGGGTCCATTCACATCACTGGGTGTCACTTCAATTCACAGTTGTTGCACTATATCATGCTTTATTGGATTTTTGTCTTGGTAAGAGGTTAATTCACCCATCACTTTACAAGAGTTTGTTCAGCACGTATTTATTTGAGAACACCCCTTCCCAGATGGAATAGACTCCTCTTCGATTTATTTATTTATGGACAATTTTGTTTGTTTTATTTTTCAGTAATTAGCGCACTATTGTAATTTTCAGTTACATATTTTTTCACACCTCCACCGATTAGCCCCTTGTGCCCGGGCTGGCACAAGCAGAAATCAAAGAGACACCAAGACTCTATCCCCCCCTGATGAAATCACCAGTCAACATGTGTCCGGCTGATCCAATATAGATCTTTCCTGGATGGAAAGACTTTCTCCTGATTCCTGATAACTGTGTGATTCTTATGATCCTGTACTCCCTTAGTGGGCTACCCAAAAAAAATATTTTTTTTTTTACCCCCCCCCCCCCTTATAGAAACATAGAAACATAGAATGTGTCGGCAGATAAGAACCATTTGGCCCATCTAGTCTGCCCAATATATCTGAATCCTTATGAATAGTCCCTGGCCCTATCTTATATGAAGGATAGCCTTATGCCTATCCCATGCATGCTTAAACTCCTTCACTGTATTTGCAGCTACCACTTCTGCAGGAAGGTTATTCCATGCATCCACTACTCTCTCAGTAAAGTAATACTTCCTCATATTACTTTTAAACCTTTGCCCCTCTAATTTAAAACTGTGTCCTCTTGTGGTAGTTTTTCTTCTTTTGAATATGCTCTCCTCCTTTACCGAGTTGATTCCCTTTATGTATTTAAAAGTTTCTATCATATCCCCTCTGTCTCTTCTTTCTTCCAAGCTATACATGTTAAGGTCCTTTAACCTTTCCTGGTAAGTTTTTTCCTGCAATCCATGTACTAGTTTAGTAGCTCTTCTCTGAACTCTCTCTAGAGTATCTATATCCTTCTGGAGATATGGCCTCCAGTACTGCGCACAATACTCCAAGTGAGGTCTCACCAGTGTTCTGTACAGCGGCATAAGCACTTCTCTCTTTCTACTGCTTATACCTCTCCCTATACATCCAAGCATTCTGCTGGCATTTCGTGCTGCTCTATTACATTGTCTTCCCACCTTTAAGTCTTCTGAAATAATTACTCCTAAATCCCTTTCCTCAGATACTGAGGTCAGGACTGTGTCAAATATTCTATATTCTGCCCTTGGGTTTTTACGCCCCAGGTGCATTATCTTGCACTTATCCACATTAAATTTCAGTTGCCAGAGTTCTGACCATTCTTCTAGTTTTCCTAAATCCTTTTCCATTTGGCGTTTCCCTCCAGGAACATCAACCCTGTTACATATCTTTGTGTCATCAGCAAAAAGACAAACCTTACCATAGAGGCCTTTTGTAATATCACTTATGAAGATATTAAACAAAATTGGTCCCAGTACAGATCCCTGAGGTACCCCACTGGTAACCTGAGCTTGTTCTGAATGTTCTCCATTGACTACAACCCTCTGTTGTCTGTCACTCAGCCACTGCCTAATCCACTCCACAATATGGGAGTCCATGCTCAATGACTGCAGTTTATTGATAAGTCTTCTATGTGGGACAGTGTCAAAAGCCTTACTAAAATCTAGATATGCAATGTCTACTGCACCTCCACCGTCTATTATTTTAGTCACCCAGTCAAAAAAATCTATAAGATTTGTTTGACATGATCTCCCTGAAGTAAACCCATGTTGTTTTTCATCTTGCAATCCATGGGATTTAAGATGTTCCACAATCCTATCCTTTAATAGGGTTTCCATTAATTTGCATACTATTGATGTCAGACTCACTGGTCTATAGTTGCTCGATTCCTCCCTACTACCTTTCTTGTGAATGGGCACGACATTTGCCAATTTCCAATCTTCCGGGACGACTCCTGTTACTAATGATTGGTTAAATAAATCTGTTAATGGTTTTGCCAGCTCACCACTAAGCTCTTTTAATAATTTTGGGTGTATCTCATCAGGACCCTGTGACTTATTTGTCTTCACTTTAGACAGCAATCTTAGAACGTCTTCCTCTGTAAAAACACATGCATCAAACGATTCATTAGTCATCCTTTCAAGTGGAGGTCCTTCTCCTTCTTTTTCTTCTGTAAAAACTGAACAGAAGTATTCATTTAGGCAGTCGGCTAGCCCTTTATTCTCTTCTACATACCTTCCGTCCTTTGTTTTTAATTTAGTTATTCCTTGTTTTAATTTCCTTTTTTCATTTATATATCTGAAGAATGTCTTATCCCCCTTTTTCATAGACTGAGCTAGTTTTTCTTCTGCCTGTGCTTTAGAAGTTCTTATAACTTGCTTGGCCTCTTTCTGCCTAATCTTGTAGATTTCCTTATCTTCATTGCTCTGGGTTTTTTTATAATTACAAAATGCTAGCTTTTTATTTTTAATGATTTGGGCCACTTCTGCTGAGTACCACAGTGGTCTCTTCCTTTTTTTGCTTTTACTGACAAGTCTAATGCAATTTTCTGTTGCCTTCAATAAAGCACCTTTTAAGTAGTCCCATTTCTCCTGGACTCCATGTAATCCGTTCCAGTCTGATAAGGACTCATTTATGACTAATTTCATTTTTGAAAAGTCTGTTTTTCTAAAATCTAAAACTTTTGTTTTTGTGTGGTGTGACTCTTATTCTTTCTTTTCTTTTTCTTTTTTTTTTTCTTTTCTTTTCTTTTCTCCCTCTTGGCATAATCTTGAGGGCTTGTATAATTGACTCAATGCTCCTATCATTTACAGTGATGGGGAAAACATCCAGCATGTTGCAGAGGCTCCCCTGCTGGATCTCTCCCCCTTATTGTTTACTGTCTTCTGGTTCTACTTTAAAGATTTTTACTGTTAACTTTATTTTGCACTGCTCTGTTCCAAACAGTTCAAGATCGTCATTTGCTAATTAAGGGCATTTATTCCTGACTTATGGAGGCCTTAAGGACGGAGCAAATAACATGCCCCTTCACCTGGTGTGATACTATTTGTCTCTGGTGACATCAGGAAAGTGCCTAGACACAGCAGCCCTATGCGGCACACTGCATACCATTCAGCACAGTGCGGTTCCTTGGCTACCTTGGAGACTATATGTGTATTATGTTGATGTGTGTATACACACCTGCTTTGTGAGTATAATGTATACTTCTTAATATTTTTAATACATTTTTAGTGGTAATGCACTAGGTCGGTGCCCCCTTTTTCTTTTCTGTTGTTGTTTCCTAGTTGGTTTTGGATACCCTTGATCCTTAAGGGGCAGCAAGACCACAAGCTTGTCCACTCAAGTTTTAAGTATCTCTCTTCCCTCCGTCCTATGTTATACTCGAGCTCAGGAGAATTGTTCTACCACTTGACATCAGGAAAGTGACCTGGCTGTTTCAGATCACACATTTTTCTTCCCTTTTGGCAGGACTAGGCAGGCCTGGTCCTGTGTACAGGATCCTCTCCCTCCTATCCCCTCACCCAGGGGTGTATTTTGGTTTTGTGCTGCCCTAGGCAAGACTGAAATTGGGTGCCCCCCCCCCCTTCCGACTCCTATGTAAATTTGCCCCACTCCTTCCTTTTTAATGGATGCGACTCCCTCCAAAATTGAAGGACTCCAAGTCCCAGCATGAACCCCTGAGATCTCACGGGGGGGGGGGGGGGGTAAGAGAGGGTGGGATAGAGAGAGAGGGGGGGTGGGTGAGTGAGGGAGAGAGAGGGGGTGAGAGAGAGAGGGGGGGTGGGTGGGTGAAGGAGGGAGAGAGAGGGGGTGGGTGAAGAAGGGAGGGAGACAGTTGGGTGGGTGAAGGAGGGAGGGAGAGAGAAAGAGAGGGGGTGAGGAGGGGTGAGGGCGGTGGGTGAGGGAGGAAGACAGAGGGGGGGTGAGAGAGAGAGAAGGGGTGGGTGAAGGAGGGAGGGGGAGAGAGAGAGAGAGAGAGAGAAAGAGAGGGGGTGAGGGGGTGAGAGAGGGGTTGTGAGAGAGACAGAGGGGGTGTATGAGAGAGAGGGGTGTGTGAGAGAAAGGAGGGTTGAGAGAGAAAGGAGGGTTGAGAGAGAGAGAGACAGAGAAGGAGAGGAGGAGAGGAGAGAGAGAGAGAGAGAGGTGGGAGAAGAGGCTCTAGCAACCAGTGGCCAAAAGAGTCTCAGGTGGAGGGGGGCGGCTTTTTTGCTGCCCCCCTGCAAAGTGCCGCCCTAGGCCTGGGCCTTGTTGACCTAGGCCAAAATACAGCACTGCCCTCACCCCTCCTATTTATTCCCTCTATTCATGCTCTCGTATTCTTTTTTTCTTTTTCAGACACCTATGCAGAAGCTCCAACAACTTCTAGGAGATTTGAGAATCCAGCCTTTCCAAACCAATATTCGTGTGTCTCAGGTTCCTTGGATATGTGACCATCAACTGATGGCACTTACCTCCTTCCTTTTCCATGACTAACACTGTCTCAGCAACTACACCTCTCCGGGTGGCATCTCACAATACACAGGATCTTAATTCTTAAGTCTTTATTCTACGATAAAAAGACGCAAGGCTTTTCAGCATTATCACTTCCAGGGATTTGATGCTCTCTTATTTAGGGATGATCGAACTTTTCAAAAGTTCGGTTCGACCAGAACACCCGAACTTCCCAAAAGTTCGGCCCGGATTTCAGAACCCCATTGAAATCAATGGGACCCGAACTTCGGTAATCAAAAAACACAATTTTGAAGCCCTAAAACCCAATAAATGCCCCTAAAAAGTGCCTAGGGTTCTGGGTCATACCCCAGGGACTATTTATCACACAAAAAAAAAGTTCTTAAAAATTTTAATTTTTGATAGAGAGCCAATTATTGAAAAAAATATTGAAAAAAAAAATGAGATTTCTTTGGATTTGGTGTCTGGGGGGTCTAAAAAGTGTACCTGTTAAGTTTCAGCTCTGTAGCATGTCCAGAACAACACTTATAGAACAGGGATATGGCTCCGCTATTTTCACACCTTGCCGGTTTTGTAGCAAGCATTTTTTGGGCATTTTTCGGGGGTTATTGGAGGCAGGCGTAACATCAGAACTTCTGTGTAGGGGTATATATACACACACACTTATATGTATATATACACATACACATATATAGGTGTGAAAGTAGCAGAACACTATACTTGCGCTAATGAAATAATTAACACCAATATGTCTCCGCTCCTATCACACCTATATATGTGTATGTGTAAAATACATATAAGTGTGTGTGTATATATACCCCTATACAGAATTTCAGATGTTTTGCCTGCCTCCAAAGACCCACAAAAAATGCCCAAAAAAACGCCTGTAATAACACACCTGGGCGTTTTTTTTTTTGGCACAGGCGTTTTTTTGGGCATTTTTTGTGGGTCTTTGGAGGCAGGCAAAACCCCTATACAGAAGTTCAGATGTTTTGCCTGCCTCCAAAGACCCCCAAAAAATGCCCAAAAAAACGCCTGCGCCAAAAAAAAAAAACGCCCGCGCCAAAAAAAAAAAAAAACACCCAGGTGTGTTATTGCAGGGGTTTTTTTGGGCATTTTTTTGGGGTCTTTGGAGGCATGCAAAACATCTGAACTTCTGTATAGGGGTATATATACACACACACTTATATGTATATATACACATACACATATATAGGTGTGATAGGAGCAGAGACATATTGGTGTTAATTATTTCATTAGCGCAAGCATAGTGTTCTGCTATTTTCACACCTATATGTGTGTAGGTGTATATATACATACAATGACATCTGAACTTCTGTATAGGGGTATATATACACACACATGTATGTATATATACACCTACACACATATAGGTGTGAAAATAGCAGAAACCTATGCTTGCGCTAATGAAATAATTAACACCAATATGTCTCCGCTCCTATCACACCTATATATGTGTATGTGTATATATACATATAAGTGTGTGTGTGTATATATACCCCTATACAGAAGTTCAGATGTTTTGCCTGCCTCCAAAGACCCCAAAAAAATGCCCAAAAAAACCCCCTGCAATAACACACCTGGGCTTTTTTTTTGGCGCAGGCGTTTTATTGGGCATTTTTTGTTGGTCTTTGGAGGCATGCAAAACATCTGAACTTCTGTATAGGGGTATACAGTATATACACACACACATATGTATATATATACACATACACATATATAGGTGTTATAGGAGCGGAGACCTATGCCTGTTAATTATTTCATTAGCGCAAGCATAGTGTTCTGCTACTTTCACACCTATATATGTGTAGGTGTATATATACATACATGTGTGTGTATATATACCCCTATACAGAAGTTCAGATGTCATGCCTGCCTCCAAAGACCCCAAAAAAATGCCCTGGAAGCTCCCATGTTGGACATCCAGAGCCATATGCAACGTTCATCGCCATATCTTTTAAAGTTGAGCTACATTGTAAGTTGATTGGGGATGCGACCTTCTTTCCCTCCCCTCTTCCCCTCCCCATTCTACCAATCAGATTATATTGGCATTTTTTTTTTAATAAACTCATGTATTTTTACAGATACGCATCACACACCTGCTCCTGAAGAAGTGGAAATGTGGTCCACGATACGCGTTGAGCATGGTTGATGCAGTTATTATACTATTTAGTGATCATAAATCTATTGTATCTATGTATTTGTGCAATGTCAGTTTTTATACAACCTGTACTTGGGGATCACTTATCAGCTCATACTTGTTTTTCTTTTTGGTTTTCTTTTATACTTTACCTATTAAAACATGTTATGTTTTACATTTTCTCACATGCAACAATAAATGTGTTACTATTTCATTTTACCAGCTGGTTCATGCCTCGCATTTAAAGTCCCAACCTCTTCCTTTTAAATATGCAAGTAAATATGTTTTTTTTTTTTTGCAACAACAAGTCTCTGTGTGAAAATCTAACAAAGTACCTATTACAGCCAATACCTGGGAAGTGGAATGAATTTTGTGTTTTACTAGTGCAAGCCTGGTCGGCACTGGAGTTGGTGCTGATAAGAGATGGGCTCAGGTGTGTTCAGGATCCTAGTCCCAACCCACCTGCTCGAGCCCGCCAGGAAGCCGATACTGCACGCTGCTAATCACAGGCATTGAGACATCTCCCTGTTCAAGGCTGCACAGACCGGCAAATGTCTCAATGCCTTTGATTAGCAGGGTGCAGTGTCAGCTTCCTGGAAGGATCCAGAAGGTGGGTTGGGACTGGGAACCCAAACATGCCTGAGCCCATTTCTAGTGGTGATAGAGGAGAAGGAATCCCCTGCCTGACAGCGAGAGACACCCTCCCCATGCACCGCATATCAGGTAGCCTGGGCCTCCATGTCTCATGTTTCTGTGTGGTCGGCTGGATTCCTGGAGCTTCTGTCTGAGCCACACATCAAACATGGACTGGTGTGTGACTACTCCAGGTGGAAATAGTTTAATTATGAAGAACTGTGAGGTGACGAAGAGGATGGTAAGATAAGTCCTCGGTGTCATCCACTACAATATGTGGTTTGGGCTGAGTAACATGTGACATCCTGCAACCTGTATATTCAGGGAGTGACCCACTGTGTGTGATAGCCACATGAAAAGTAGCTGGGCATTGTCCACAAAGTGGCCTGTAGTCTCAATCATGGCAGGTTTAAATGCAGGCATTTGATCAATTAAGAAAAAGCACAAGGAATCTTTCTCCCCATTAAAAACCTGTTGGGGGTCTGTGTGGGCATGGATGAGATCAACTCAACTAGATATAAGGGGGACAAAAAGGGGAGGTGGGGGAAAAACTTTAAGGGAGCCATCACAGCTCTAAATGAAGTCTACCCAATAGTATGTGCTCTTTTCATATGTTTTACATATGTATATTGCCATCACAGCTCTGAGGATTTTACGATCTGTAAGAGTTTAATGTTACTAGTTTTAATGTTAGCAATCTTTAATTTGAATAGCATTTATACACTTCAGCTCTAACTTTTCCAAAACCTATCCTCTTAGCACTTCTAGGGAAGCATAAAAAATAATGTTGGAGTACAAAAGACTTCAGCAGATTCTGGAGGAACCAACAAAATGTCTACCTTTCTGTTGTCCTCCTTTACCAGAAATCAGTGGATCTTTTATTAGACTGATGTAAAGTGATGTTACTTTGGCTTTTTTGGTGACGGTTTGAAAGCAAGTGTCTTTTATAAAGAGGATGGACTAGTCAACCTGGCTTTGTTAGGCAGGACACATTATAGGAAGTAGAGCATCTGTTTCTCTAGACCTTGCTGCCTTGTGGGGATCTGGATGTTAGTAGTTCAATCCCTAGAGAGTGGGTGATGAAATTTGGCACCAGGAAGTCGGTTCCATTAGATGCTAGCCTGCTGATAACTTTCCTGAATACTTGTCCTTTGCCAAACAAAATGGAGTGGCCCATCCTATTCCCCATGGTTGGTCCCCTTTCATGCCTCTCCACAGCCTGAGATGTTCTGACCTTTTCTCTTGACACAAGTTGTTTGTTTTTAAGCGTAGTGATACATAATTAGATAACTGTCATAAGTGAACAGGATAGTCTGAAGAAGCGGTATCTAACCAGAAAATGCATTACTGAATCAGTACACTTGGCAGTAACCATTTATATGAAATGAGTCTGTTTTTGTACTAAAACATTTCATATGTTTTTAATTTTATACAAATTTTGTACAATAAAATATAATACATATATTCTTATCATATGTGAATACCTGTAGAGCATCATTTAAAGCCCTACACTCCTTCTATTTTTTTTTTTAAAGTGATGCTACTCCTATCAGTAAAATTTAGATTTCTGCTGTTTGTTTATTTTAAAAAAATCCTGGCATCTTGCCCCCTTAGAAGCCCCCTCCTAAACCACGTCATACCAGTGCACTACAGCTTCTTCTCCCACAGCTGCCACCAAAATACTTTGTGTCCAATAGTGTCGGATCTTAGAAGGAGTGATCAGAAGTGAGGCAGGTAGTGTAAGAATACCCTTCAATTATGTGGTATTTCTCAGGCCTTGCAAATACTGTCTAGGTCCAAGCACTGCACCATGGGAGAACGTAGATCACATTCTTCCCCATACCCTGCAATCACTGGGTATTTTGCAGCAGCAGCCATAAAAGAAGGCATGGCAGGAGAGCACTTGAAAGGTCAGTATAAATTGATCACACGTAGACAAGTGCAGAACGAAAAAATTTGTTTCGTTTCAGATAGATTCGTTATGTTACTAATTTAGTTTTGTTGATTCATTTTAGAATGTCTTTAGTTAAATTTAGTTTCATTTAATTTTATTTAGTTTATTAATTTTCTGACAAATGTTTGAAACAATTCAAATTCGGATTGGCTGAAAAATTATTGACCAATTCAAATTCTATATGAAGAATAGTTGGTTGTTAAGAAGCGGCCTGGGAAGCCAGTCACTGTGTCCTTAACATCCAATGACTTCCTCACTGAGAGCTGAAATATAAACAAAACAATGCCGGCAATAGAAAATACAGAAAAAAAACAAACGTGTGGGGTCCCCCCCCAATCTATACCAGGCCCTTCAGGCCTTCAGGTCTGGTATGGATTCTAAAAGGATCTCCAACCCAAGAAAAAAAAAAGCGGTGTGGGGTTCCTCCCCAAGATCCATATCAGACCCTTATCTGAGCGTGCAGCCCGGCGGGTCAGAAAAGGGGGCAGGATAGATGAGCGAGCGCCCCCCCCTCCTGAACCATACTAGCGAGCGCCCCCCCCTCCTGAACCTATGCCCTCAACATGGGGGGTTCTTTGGGGCAGGAGGGGCTCTTCTCCCCCTTACCTCAAAGGACCTTGTTCCTTTGTTGATGGGGACAAGAGCCTCTTCCCCACAACCCTTATCGGAATCTGGTAGCCCTCTTTGAAAAGGGGGCCCCTAGATCCCCGCATGTGAATGAGTATTGGGTACCCCTACCCATTCACTAAAAAGGTGAAAAAAGTAAATAAAGACAGTACACATGTTCTTGACAATTCCTTTATTAAAAATAAAAACAATGTTCCCTGATGTAGATCATCATCATTCACAACACTTGCTGTATCGTGGGACCCTGAAAAAAGAAAAAAAAAAAGCCTTGTCAAAGGCTCCTCGCTGACTGCCTGCTCCTCCGTCTGACATTTCTTAAATACTGTAAGTAGGGAGCAGAGTTAATCCTATGATGTCAGCGGGCAACCCCGCCCCCTTGTGACATCACCGACCGGGGCATGCTGGGTCTATGACATCACAAGGGGTCACCCGCTGACACATTGAGTGACTTCTCCCCTTACCTAATTAAGAAATGTCAGACAAAGGAGCAGGCTGTTGGCAAGGAGCTTTCCTTTTTATTTTTAAAAAAAGGAATTGTAAAAACTTGTGTCTTTATTCACGTTTTACACTCTTTTAGCGAATAGTTAGGGGTACTCATTCACATAGGGGAGGTCTGGGGGCTCCCTTGTTAAAGAGGGCTTCCAGATTGCGACAAGTCCCCCACCTGCAGACCCCCAAAGCCTAGGCTTGTGGGGAAGAAACCCTTGTCCCGATCTACATGGGGCAAAGAGCTTTGGGGTGGGGGGGCATAGCCCTCCCACCCCAAAGTACCCCCCATGTTGAGAGCATGTGGCCCGGTATGGTTCAGGAGTGGAAGGCACTTTTTTGCCCCCCCCCCCTTTGCTGACCTGCTGGGTTGCATGCTCAGATAAGGGTCTGGTATGGATATTTGGGGGGACCCCACGCCATTTATTTTACATTTTGGCGTGGGGTTTCCCTTAGGATCCATACCAGAGCCGAAGGCATTCTTTTGTTTACATTTCAGCTCTCAGTGGGGAAACCCGCTGACAGCTGATGAGTCACCAGTTGTTAAGGACTTGGCGGCCAACTTCCTGGCCTGCTCCTTAACAACCAGCGATTCTTTGCCCTGAATTTGAATCATTTAAAAATTGGAATTTGTTAGAAAACAAACAAAAAATAAATTTCAATCAAATTCGTTACTATTTTTTTTTTTTTTTTAATATGTTTTTTGGGAAATGTGCAGGAACACATACATAATGTAAAGAAGCAATAAGAAATTGTTCACATAAGTAGAAAAACAGATAACATCAAAGTGGATAGTAACAGTATAATATGTGGAGCCTGAGGCCCAATGGCCTGTCAAAATACTGAGGTAAACATAAATCAGAATGAGCAATGCATAATAGTAAATTTGCAAGTAGTGAGTATAGTATCTAGGTTGGGGTGGAACAGCAAATGCACTTCATTTACATATAGGAAAGTTTAAAAGTGTGGAAACCTGGGAGCAAGCATAGCGGGGCTAGTTAAATGATCAGAAGTGAGGCAGGTAGTGTAAGAAGATGGAGAAGCAAGTTAAGGGAGGAGGAAGAAGGCATTGTTGGAATGTATCAGGGGAGCTGCGAAGTGATGTACATTTGTCGAGATTTCATTTCGATCATTTCCAGGGTATTTGGGGAGTCTGCTTGGTCATTTGAGGTGTTGAACAGAATAGGTAGCATATGAAGGGAGATTTCCTCTGAAGAGAGGGAATATGCCATGAATTGATGCCATCTGTCCAAAAATGTGTTCATATTCCTGGAGTGTTGACCGATCAAGTCCAATTTTTCCAGTAGGAAGAGTTTCATGAGGGCCTGTTTCACCAAGGCCAGCTGAGGGGGGGAGAGGGGGGGAGTGGATCCAAGCGAGCATTATAGTTCTGCGTGCGGGTTAAGAGACATATGTGAGCCCATTTTGGGATCGGAGTAGGAGTTACTGACGTGGGAGTGGTCATAGATGTGTCCCAGCTGAAAAGGCACAGCAATGGTTCCTTCAGGAGAAGGATTGTAGTGACTTTGAATACATATCTAATCACATGGTCCCAGAGGGTAGAGATGGCAGAGCATTTCCATAGTCTGTGGAAGAGAGTAGGGCGAGAGGCCTTACACCAAGTGCAGGTGGCCAATGAGGGGTCCAGTTTGTCATGGCGGTAGGGAAAGTAAGCTCTGTGTGCTATCTCAAACTGAGTCTCTCGCCATGTTTCATTGAGAACTAGAGAACACATTTTCTTGTAGCCCAGTAGAATTCGGTCCGGGGCTTCCGGAGAGTCCAGAATCGGGATCCAAGGTTTAAAAGGAACTGTGTGGTATGTAGAGGTATGGTGGGTAATAACTTTGGCGTAAATCTCTGAGATGGAGTATAGTTCTTGGTCTATGAAGAAGCGCTGACACAGATTCTTTCCAGGAGGAGAGCACGCCTTGATGTAGCTGCACAGTTGATGATAATCGAATGCGTGCTAGGGAGGGAGGGAGTATTGCTGAGCAATGGAAGAAAACGATTGAAGAGGGCCCACAGTGTGGTCAATAAATTTAGAAAGGGAGGTTAGGCCTAAGGAGGCCCATTGTTTTAAAGTGCTGCAGTCTGTGGACGGGAGGAGCATCAGGTTTCCAGTAATGGGTAAGTGAGAGGCGATGGTAGAGGGGAGATCTAGTATTTTCCTCAGTTCTCTCCAGGCAATTATCGTGTCTCTAATAGGCAATTTTTTCCTTAGGGGTAGCAGCAAAGCATAGAGTCTGGAGTGGAGAACGGCTTGCAACTTGAAGGGGGCGACAAGGGCAGCTTCTAAGTCATAGTTGGAGTAGCGAGATTTCTTAGGCAGCCAGTCGATACCTTGACGCAGTAGGCAGGAAAGGTTGTACAATCTAATGTTAGGTAACCCAGCTCCCCCCTCGCTCTTCGGGAAAGAACATGTTTGTATAGAAATACGTGGTCTCTTTACCTTCCACAAGAGATATTCTTTACTATTTAATTCAGAGATTCAGGTACATCCGAATCTCCAAATAACCAAAAATTGGTCCAAATTTCCATTCGGACCGAAACAAATTGCACATATCTAGTCAAACGGTTCACTTTATGACTAGTTATGACTAGCTTTTGTGGGTTATACACGGTTGCACTGTTGATAAAAATATGATATTAGATATGTAGGACAAATCAACAAACACATATTTATGATTTTATTGAACAAATCATAAGATAATCATTTTGTAGACTTAAAAAAACTGTCCACTCTGGGAAATCTTCGTCTAATGTTATTAAAAAAAAAGATTGGGAGCTCTCTCACTTAATAAAATGTTTATGGGCCCAGTAGGAAATCCTGTTATGCTACAAAGCAAATGTTTGATAAATGCTTTAAATGCAAAATGCAATAAAACGGCAATGATACAATGCAACTGTAATAAATAATTCAGCTTTAAATAAAGGAACGTGGAACAAAGAGTATTTCTTTCTCTCCCAGGCAGTTCTCAGCTTTATTAGTATTAATTTTATGAGTTTCTTGCTGATCTTCCACTATAATATCCTTACATTTTGTTCCTAATGTAATGCACTAGTCCCTCAAAAAAAAATTAAAATAAAAAAAAAACATTGTTCTCAAACCGGGTCTGCTGTTCTGTTTTCGATGTGCTGCAAGTTTTTATAAAAAGGGTTTATTTTAGCTTTGTAAAACAAATTCAGTCTAACTATAAAAATTTCATTTTTTTTTTTTTAAATCTCAATTGTGACAATTTGTATTATGTCCTTATTGAGCCCCTTTGGATCCAAAGTCCAGGCTGTACACAAGACCTATTTTCCAAGTATAGGTTAAATCACATCCACTATTATTAGCTTTGTCAAACACTAGATCATCAGTGGGCAATAGACACTGTGACATTTAATGAATAAATAACTGTAAGTTTGAATTACTGCTGGGAGGGAATTGTACTTAATTATATCTATATGTAGAAGACAAGGATTCATGTACAGTCTGGACACAGGATCCAAAGGGGCTCCACTGGGAAATAGATATCATTAGCAAAACTAACACAGGTACTTAGGACAAGCCACATTATTGTCTTGCTTTGGCTAAATTAATAAAAAAAAATAAAATGTGCCAAAAACAGCGCTTGCAATGGTGTGAATATCCAAAATTAAGTATGTGTAAATGACATAAATTAATGAGAAATAATACCCATAAAGTGCAACAGTGCTAAACTTGATCTTGGGAGGTAAATGACATCAATACATTTTTAACCCCATGTTTAAATAAAGCTATTTTGCAGGCTTCACTATGTTAGTTTATTCCTTCCTTTGACACCAAAGGGATTTACAGTGTTGGAGATCTATTGGTCCATCCATTTATGAGGCCCATCTGTCCCTTGGGTAATACCAGAGGGGGATATACTGTGTTGGAGTTCCACTGGTTCATCCACTTCTAAGGCCCTTTAATCCTTTGGTTCTGGTGAGTGGATCCCCATAATCTTTTTTTGAGGCACCTTCCACTGTGTGAAACACCATAGCACCTTTTGGCTTCAGCACTTTATCGAGTATGGCTGCACCTGGCGTGGGACTGTTTACATAATTGGAATTGCCATATTTTGGACATTTTTCCATATCACCTTTTGCACTTTAGCACTATTTATTGTATTTTGCATTCCTAAATTGGATCAAGCACCATTGCACTTTATGCACTTACCTCTTAAGATCCAGTTTAGCACCATTGCACTTTATGGTTATTATTTTTCGTGTATTGATGTAATTTACCGCCCAAGATCCAGTTTAGCACTATTGCACTTTATGGGTATTATTTCTCATTAATTGATGTCATTTACACATACTTAATTTTGGATATTCACACCATTGCAAGCGCTGTTTTTGGCACATTTTATTTTTCTTGGTTTTTACCTAGTGAACAGCAGCTGCAAACACATTTATTAACATTTTTAGTTCTAAGCGTGGGTTTTAATAATCTTTGTACACACTATATACAACTAGTATACTTCTTTAAAGTAGGAAAGTGGCAGTTATATAAAGGTGCCTGGTCTTACTTTACCTAAAAACTTCCACTTCCACCATACAAACAGCAATATGCATATGAGGATAGCTCATTATAGCAACCCAAATCTGATCATCTTCTTGAAATTGACCTATGTCAGACTAATGATTCAATTCCTTCCAGCAACTTGCAAGTAACAGGATAGCTAAATACAGCACTTGTTTACTTTTATGGCATTTCTTACTTATTGATCAAAATGTTGTAGCAGAGGAGCAAAGCCTTGATGGTCCAGCCAGAGATTGACACCATAAAAGCAATTTTTTTTTTCCTCTGGAGATCTTGTCACTGGTAAGTTGCTGTCAGCAAGAGGATCATTATCCTGACATAGCCCTTAAAGTCTCAGATAATATTTATTATAGGTAAAAAAGCTGCAGTTCTGTAAGCACCAACCCCAACTAATTTAACCCCATCCCATTTTTAGTTTCAGTGTTGTATTAGATGTGTGCACTGTTGTTATTGTAGCTCCACAATTAACCCTTATTGGGTGAAATGCTTTAAAGGGGTGGGACTGTCATTGCAATGCCTGTACATGTCCTTTTTGATCTTTCTGGTGTTCCGGGTTCCTTTTCCCTGCATTGGTGCAACACACTATTTCACTTTACAGACAAATATATAAAAGTACTCAAAGGTGATATTTTAGCTATAGAAGAAGCCTGGTGAGCTGTGTCAGTCCTTGAATAATGTTATTAAAATTAATAAATCATCCTATAAACAACATCCACCAAGCACTAACATGCAGCATGAAGCCTAAACTATTTTACTTTAAGGTAGCCGGCATAACCACACGATGCATAGTATGTCATCCTTTTACTCAACACTTACTATTATAAACTTTCATAACATTAAGTGAAATCCAGTGGGGGTAGAGGAGCAGAGGTGGTAATGTAGTGTGTGGTACTGTATGTGAGTACACAGAGGTGGTTGCTTGGTTCAGATCAGGGGGCTGCTAGTTTCCTAAAAACCCAAAGCTTTCCTGGACACTTAGATTAAATAGTTTTGGGGTTCGTAGAATACCATGAATAAAAGTGGGAGGCTGCAATATCATGCCCTCCCTTCATTTTATCTATCTGCTTTTCCATCATTTGGTCTATTTTCTTTTCTCTTCTGCACTCTTTCTTGTTATGCCACTGCTTCCACCACACTTTATAATGTACAACCTAATTAAACTTCACATAAACTGCAAGTAGGGTAAATATTGTAACTGTTTTTATTGGTAGTACAAAATCCAATTCCTAATTGTAATGTAATCAATTTTACTACAACAATACATTGATTTAAAATGTAGCACACCCCACGTAGTAGATGCAGAAGTCAGGATTCCCCATTGTTACAAGGCAAGGCAATACCAATCTTTAGTGTTAACTCAGGGACTGCCCATTACAGGCTGGGAACATTTTGTCTCTTTATGGATGGAGTAGCACAATATGGAGTGAACAGCATCTCTTCTGCCTCTTTGTAGATTTTCAGCCCAGTTCTACTCCTGCAAAACATCTAGCCCACCTGACTGCTTGCTTCCCTGGTCCTCCTGACTGGCACACTTCCCCAGTCCTCCTGACTGACACTCACTTCCCCATTCTTTTCTGCCTGGCACAATTCCATGGAGATTCCCCAGGGCAAGGATGAAGACTAAGGCCACTGCTGTCTTCAGAGAGCACTGTTACAGCTGGCAGTCTCTTCCCTGGTGATGTCCCTGCACCAGACTAAGCCTACTCACTGTCCTTCTTGGCTCTTTCCTGCTGCCTCTCCTGAAGGCTCTCCTCCAACTGCCTCCTGTGGTGGGATCGTTCTAGGCCAGCTATCCCAAGCCTTCAGCCTGGGTATCACGTACCTGGAGGTGAGCCTGATATGGTGAGGAAGGCCTCGCTTATGCCTCAGACTCAGCGCCCCTGATAGTGCAGACAGGGGGCACCAGAGTAGAGAGTAGCACGAGTGCCTGAGGGTAGCTGGAGGTGAACAGGTGGCCACAGGCAGGGATTGCCAGGGGAGTCCGGTAAGCAGGAAGATGAGCAGGCAGCAGGTGCTGGAAGCAATAACCAGGATAGCAGGAGAAGCTGGATGAACCTTCTCAGACAGGATGGACGGATCTGGGGAAGACAAGAACGTGGTAAGACAAGCCAGGTCAGGAGCCAATCTGTAGTGTAGAAGCCAGTGGGTGCAGGCAGAAACGGAGGTCACAGGACAAGCCGAGGTCGGTGCAGGTGGAGAGCAGAGGATGGTTAGGACAAGCCGGGTCTGGAACTTGGAAGCAGGATACAGATTGCAGGTAACAGATAGCCAAGGCTGAAGACAAAGCAGCACTGGAGCTGAGCACAGACTGGGTTTAAATAGCCCATTTGGCGCCAGCATCTATCGCACGTTGCGTACTAGCGAACGCGAGTGCTCATGCGCATTCGCCATCGCCAAGTCTCTAAATTCTAACAGGAGCACATCTTTGCATGTGAACACCAACTTCTTACACTGGGGTAACACCCCTCCTCGGCAGGGGTTCCTCAAGGGCCACACCAACAGCCTCTCTTTAGCACTCCATCTCCATCTTTCACCCGAATGCCCTTGCTGTTGTGAGCCATGTCTATTTATGGGAAATTCTCAGTCCACTGCTAGCCCAATCCTGAGGATTGGCTGAGGTCCCATAAATTTTTAAGGCAGCACCTCATAACCCCCACCCTCTAGTTCTAGAAGGTTCTCCAACCTTCCAGATACCAGGGGGAGGAACCAGAGAGCTGCCAGGATGAGTCATCCAGCCATGGCCTTTAGAAATCCTGACCCAATTCAGTGACTTAGGTTTATTCTTGGCCAGAAAAATTATTTTACCTACTCTCAACTCTAGTAGCACACACTGGAGGATGCTACAAAAACAATCCTAACTGTAACTTTTCATTAATCAGCCATTTACTCTGTTAGGGAGGCTAAAGCGGCCTGGTTCAGGGGTTTGATCAGAAATGTTTTACCTGTCTTGTCAACTATCCAACCCCTAGTAAGTCTGTCACCAGTGGATTACACTAGACTTTGACAAAACAACTGAGCCTTGTTCTGGAAGGCTCCTTTATAAATCCTCCCCTTTTGGTAGCATGTGGCTGATTGAAAAGGCTGCATGTCTAATATACATTGGAATAGACAGAGACTAGAACTTCCAGTTTTGTGGGGCTAAATTGCTTAAGGAGAAGTTTTGTATAATGTTTCTGGATATTGTGACCCACCCATTGATGCTTATTTTGAGAAGCTGACCATTTGGTTTTGGAATATTCCACCTTCCCCTGTCCTACCTCCTGCTGAGTTTATGATTCAACAGTTAAACTGTATTAAAGTCTGGATCTGCACTTCCTCGTCTACAGAAAGTGAATGTGCAACATATCTTTGAGACAAGATGCTCCTAGTAGGAAGCCCTCTTATCTTCATAAGGCCCTTCTGGGTGGAGGCAGTAAGGATTCATGAACTCAGAGACACTGCTCGGTGACAAGCTCCCACTTAGCAGAAGCTCGGGATTCCGTGTTTCCCCATGTTTTACTACAGCTTCAGATGTAATTGCTGTAAGGGGAAGGTCATCTCACGTGACAACTCCAAAAACAGTTACAAATATCAATATGTCATAATCCCAAAAAAATGGAGGCTTCCTGAGGACGCATGTTTGCGAAACGCATTGAGGCTGAGCTGCTTTCATCACTTCTGGGTTGACTTTGATGTCATATTTGGGTCTGTGGAACGCACATCGGCTCTGATACGAGCAGAGGTGCGCAGACATTATCCCTTACTGAGAGCTGTTTGTGCCTATACAGGCACTATTACATGTGAATGTATACACCTTTCATTTATGTGACTCCTAATTTATTGAATTGATTACACTATGAATTTATTATTTTATTGGGCTTGTGACTTCTGTTGTTCATGAAAGAGTCTGCATTGGAGTGTATGGTGATATTCGGTTTTGTTTCTAAGGCTTGGCAGGCCTTTTATGGCCAGAAATGTCTGGTGAATGAGTATTTTTCCTACAAGTGATGGATCACTTTGCTTGAAATAAAAAACAAAAAAAAAAAAACTTTCCACTGCCATTTATACACAAGGGGATTGGGAAGATAGTTATACATCTTATGGACATTATTTGATACTTGTTACTGTGCACATCTCCTTATTTTATCAATTGTTTATGTGGTAACTTGTAGTTTATTTATAACTTTATTCACAGTTTGTTGGTGTTAATGTTATCAACTAAAGGAGGAGCGTCCACCTTTTTATCAACTTCTTAGTTTCATGACCAAAGCTAAAAATATAATGCACCATCATTGCTTAACAAAATAAGAATGCAATAAGGCCAAAAAAGATTGAAATGTTTGTGTAGCAGGGCCACTCTTGGGGTGATTGCAGAAATTACTGCAAAGGAGACCTGAAGCAAACATTAAAAGACCCTGGGTGTAGGTCTAGCAATGCCTATAGTTCACTGTGTTGAAATAACAATCTTTCTATAAAGAGTGGTTTCATAGCAGCCCAACTGTTCTCAATCACAGAACATCGACTGACGTGGGCAAACATGCACAAAGAACAGCCACTGTGTTGAGTTCTCCATGCTGTGAGAGACCCGAAGAACTATCAGGGGCCAGGAATTGGAGCAGTTTAATACCAATGTTTGGAGCACCAGCTAATAAAAGTCTAATAAATACTACTGCAGCATCAGAGGGGCTTAGCAGGTTTGACAAGAAAGAAGCTACCACAGAAGAAATGGCACACCATCTCGAGCATAGCTACTTCTACATAACCTCACTCTACTCATTTTATGATGCCTAGAGTTGAGCTTTAAAGAAAACCATTAATGTTTATTAGTACAGGTAGTACTCACATACTGCAAAGGTCATGTCGGTGGCACACAATGACTAACCAAGCTATGGGAAAGACCGACTTTGTACAAATATCCCATAAATAAGACAATCGTATAAAAATTCACTTATGTTAGGAACATTTTTCAGCTACACTGTAAACTTTAGCTATTACCGTAGCATCAATCTTTCAATAGGTTTAGCAGAAACACAGCACACTTCTCCTGAGATATTTATGAATGACTGCTCGCTGGCAGCACTTTTCCTCCACTGAGATTAAATTGAAGTCAAAACTGAACTGGAAGGTAAGGTGACCTTTGAAGCATGACAACAGGTGGGGATTCTGCTAGATTTTACAGAAAAAAATAAAAATATGCCAGGATATCTAATGTTATTTTCCCTTCCATCCATTGCACCAACTAATTATAATTAGAGTCTTGTAAGTGTGAAGGAATCAATAGGCAGGAAAAATGGAGCCTGTGAACGATGATTAATTGCTGCTGAAGATCATGTTTGAAATCCACAGTGCAGACCTTCCCTGCTTTATTGCTGTATATTAGATAGGACACTGCATCCTCATAACCATTATGCTATCAGTCAATGTGATGTGTGGCAAAAAACGAGACAGATGCGCATCCCATTTACAGCATTAAGTGTCAGTGACACTCATGGCCCCCTTTATGGTAGCGTTAGGGCTGCTAATAAAGACTGCAGGGAAAATATAGATAAATCTAATGGAATATGGAACAAAGTTACAAGTATTCTGTTTTCAAAGCCTGACACATATGACATAAGATCACCATGCTGTTCAGCAGGCTGAAGTAATTTAAAGATTACTTTTACTTGTTAAATAAATGCTGACATTAATAGTTATGGCAAGTTCTACTTAAAGTGAAACTTCCCTTTTGTTATACACAGCACAGTTTTCTCAAAGCCAGCAATATATAGTCCATGGATTTAGCAAAGGTAGAAAGAAAAAAACAGGCGCCACTGTAATTAGCCAAACAATTTATTGCACAAAATACATAGTGACTTACACATGGGTAAGCTGCAGTCCATATCGCAGCGTCTCCAGCGCACGATCCGGCCGTCCACCGGTCCGGAGGTGACGTCACAGGAAGCTGGTCAAAGACTTGGTTACACCGGAAGCCGCAAATGGAACGCAGGCTCCTGGAAATGACGCAACGCATTTCGGAGCATGCGCACTCGGCTCCTTCCTCAAGCGTAAGTGACTGCCACCTGGTGCCAGATTTAAATACGGCAGTCTATGATCAATTAGCATTAAAATCAACACAAGGGGCAGCGCAATACTCTGCAGGACCAGCTACACAGCCAGCACTTCTGGAGAGTCCGCACAATACATTTAGGTAATACAATGAATTTCATACTGGGGCTTATTAATGTACAAATATTTTAAAAACAAACAGTATACATTACAAGTATTATTACAAGTATTTTTACGTCCTCTATGATAGATGTACTGAAAAATGACTAGCACACCATAAAGCTAAAAATTAATTATGTATATACATATATCACTCTGTATTGGAGTACAAGGTAAAGGAGGGGCTGCCTAATAAATAAGAGGAAGGCACAAGCTCCTGAATAAATCCAAAAATCATGTACTCACAAAAAAGGTTCATTTTCCATGATCCGTAATACATTATAAAAATATATAAGCACAAAAAAAGTGCTTATATAATTTTATAATGTATTACGGATCATGGAAAATGAACCTTTTTTGTGAGTACATGATTTTTGGATTTATTCAGGAGCTTGTGCCTTTCTCTTATTTATTAGGCAGCCCCTCCTTTCCCTTGTACTCCAATACAGAGTGATATATGTACTGTATATACATAATTAATTTTTAGCTTTATGGTGTGCTAGTCATTTTTCAGTACATCTATCATAGAGGACGTAAAAATACTTGTAATAATACTTGTAATGTATACTGTTTGTTTTTAAAATATTTGTACATTAATAAGCCCCAGTATGAAATTCATTGTATTACCTAATTGTATTGTGCGGACTCTCCAGAAGTGCTGGCTGTGTAGCTGGTCCTGCAGAGTATTGCGCTGCCCCTTGTGTTGATTTTAATGCTAATTGATCGTAGACTGCCGTATTTAAACCTGGCACCAGGTGGCAGTCACTTACGCTTGAGGAAGGAGCCGAGTGCGCATGCTCCGAAACGCGTTGCGTCATTTCCGGGAGCCTGCGTTCCATTTGCGGCTTCCGGTGTAACCAAGTCTTTGACCAGCTTCCTGTGACGTCACCTCCGGACCGGTGGACGGCCGGATCATGCGCTGGAGACGCTGCGATACGGACTGCAGCTTACCCATGTGTAAGTCACTATGTATTTTGTGCAATAAATTGTTTGGCTAATTACAGTGGCGCCTGTTTTTTTCTTTCTACCTGTGCCAGCGGATTCCTCTGAGTTTTCCTGCCAGTGCTGCCTTGTACCCTGTCATTCAGGACAGTCTCCTAACAAGAATTTGGAGCATCCCCTGCGCCCCTCCTACAGCGGTGGACTCCCTTCCCTCTTGCCTGGTCAGAAGCGCCCAACAACCACTTTTCCATGGATTTAGCAAAAGTCTTTGCAAAGTCTGATATGCTTCTGCCTGAGACAAGCAAATCCACTAATGCTCTCACAGTGGAAGAAGTGAGAGTGCGAAGCTTGCGATAATCACATGATCAAGTTTTTTTAAGGTCTAAGTTTAGCCGACCCCAATACGCACAGTATATATATAAGTTGCAGTTTGCAAAAGGTTTACTGGGGTTATTGCTGACGGTATCAGCCATAAGCCCGGTATTTTTTTTCAGCTGCCAGCCGGCTTTCTCAGGAAAGCTCTCCGAGTGGCTCATTAGCCGCCGGATGCCTTTCAAAAGTGGCAGGAGGGGATGTCTCCCCTTCTTGCCGCTTGCCTGTGTTTCTCAGGTTTCCTGTTTGTACCAGCATGCCCAAGAAATTATGCAACAAGGTGGCCAACTGCTTACAGAGGTGAAAAAAGACCAGATCATCTCTGATCATGTATACATTCCTTGTGTTAGAAAAAAAAGTGATTAAAAAAAAAAAAAAGGGACAGTGTAAAAATAGAAAGATAAAATAAATAAGGAAAAAACATTTCTGAACCTCCACCTATCCCTCCGCGCTGTGCTTGCGCCCAGAAGCGAATGCATATGTAAGTCAAGCAAACATATGTAAACAGTGTTTGCACCCCACATGTGAGGTATCGCCGCAAATGTTAGAGTGAGGGCAATAATTCTAGAGCTAGATCTCCTCTCTAACTCTAAATAACTAACCTGTAAAAAAATGTTAAAGCATCGCCTATAGAGATTTTTAAAGTGGTGTTCCGGCCTCCCCCTCCAAAAATTAAAAGTAAGCAGCTACACATACTGTAGATGCTGACTTTTAATATTAGGACACTTACCCTGTCCTTGAATCCAACGATGTTGGCACTGTAGCCGATGTTTCCATCAGCTGTCGGATGCAGCCGCCGCCATTGCCTTATGGCTTCATGGCCGGGTCCCTACTGCACATGCGCAAAGCGCGCTGTGCTTGGTTACTGGCCTGAAAGCAGAGGAAGGAGGAGGGGGCTGAACTTCTGACGTACCTCGCGGCGGCAAGGTCCGACAGAAGTGGGGAGAGGGTACCTGTCAAAAACAGGTACCCGCTAACCCCCCCCCCCCCCCCCGAAAGGTGCTAAACCCGAGGGAGAGGAGGAGACAGATAAGCTGAAGTTCCACTTTTAAGCGGAACTCCGCTTTAAGTACCGTAGTTTGTCGCCATTCCATTAGCGTGTGCAGTTTGGAAGCGTGACATGTTAGTTATCTATTTACTCAGAATAACATCATATTTCATATTTTACAAAAAAATGGATATATATTGTGTTTTTTTAATACAAAAGGGGATTTTTATTTTAAAAATTGTGTTTGAAAAATTGCTGCGCAAATACCGCGTGACAGAGGGAGAGGTTTGCTGTGTGCAGCAGGGACAGATTGTCAGTGACACAGATCGCTCTGTTATAGGTCCACAAAAGTCCTTTTAAGGACTGGTATTTGGTATAGGTGTACTATCTATATTCTCTCTTCTGACAGTGTAGGGAGAGGTTTGCTGTGGGGAGCAGGGGCAGATTGTAAGCAACACAGATTGCTGTGTTAAGGTCTACAAAAGTCCTTTCAATGGCTGGTATTTGGTATAGGTGTACTATCTATATTCTCTCTTTTGTCAGTGTAGGGAGAGGTTTGCTGTGGAGAGCAGGGACAGATTGTCAGTGACACAGATCGCTAGCTAATAGGTCCACAAAAGTCCTTTTAAGGACTGGCATTTGGTATAGGTGTACTATCTATATTCTCCCTTTTGTCAGTGTAGGGAGAGGTTTGCTGTGTGGAGCAGGGACAGACTGTCAGTGCCGGTTCATACTGATGCGGTGCGAGAACACTGCGAATATATCTGCGTGTTCCCTCATCGCATCCGCAGCACAGGCAGTTCACACTGCCATATGCGATATGCTGGGGGTGTCAAATCAAAGTTAACGACACCCCAGCTCAGATCGCATATCGCAGTGCAATCTGACAGTTTGCACAGAATCGGATCGCACTGGTGTGAACCCCCATGCGATCCGATTCTGCTGCGGACCAAAAAAAAAAGGGTCCTGTGCGTGCTCACTGTGATTGTGGTGCAAATTCAGCCATACAAACTGTATGGCTGAATTTTCACCGCACAGACATCGCATGTCATTTTAGGAGCAATGCGCTCTGAATTAAATGCGATCTCTGTGATCGCATCAGTGTGAATCATAGTCACAATGCTGCACAATACAAATCCACTATAATATGCTTTCTATATTCATCCAGCATTGCGACTTCCTCATCTTCCTGCTCCTGCTCCTCGACGGCTTGATCAATGACACAACGCAACGCACACTCCAGAAATAAGGCGTAAGGTACGATGTCACTGATGGCGCCTTGGCTGCGACTGACCAGTTTGGTGATCTCATCAAATGGCCGCAGAAGTCTGCATGCATCGCACATGAGCAGCCACTGGCACGGTGAAAAAAACCCAAGCTCCCCAGAACCTGTCCTGCCACAGAGTTCGTACAGGTAGTCATTAACTGCACGTTTCTGCTATCAAGCATATACAAGGTTGAGTTCCATTGCGTCGGGCAGTCACAAATAAGAGGTATGACGGGCAGGTTGTGTCGCCGCTGAATGTCAGCAAGGCGAGCCATGGCTGTGGAAGATCTTCTGAAATGGGCCGAGATTTTCCAGGCCTGCGGCAAGACATCCTGGACCCCACGACCAAGTTCAGGACATGTGCCATGCCGTGTAATTTTGCCCTGTTTCAGCAGATTGGCACAGTTGTCGCACACCACTTCACCAACTGTCAAATTGAGCGGTGTTAGCCACTGATCTGCCTGTGAACCCAAAGCTGAAAGGAGTGAAGGACCAGTGTGGCTCTTGGCTTCCAGGCACAACTGACGCAGCACAGCATGGCAACGTCTCACCTGTCATGTCGAAAAGGTTCTGGGGATCTTGGGCGGCGCAGTGGAAGAGATGATAGCAGCGGAAAAGGAGGAGTCAGCCGAGGAGGAGAGGGAGGATGGAGTAGGAGGAGGAGAAGAAGAGGCAGGCCTGCATGCAATCCATGGCAGTAAAACCAAATCTACACGGGTGCCATGCTTGACGGCAAAAAAGGTTCACCCAGTGGGCAGTAAAAGTTATATACCTTCCCTGCCCGTGTTTGCTAGACCATGTGTCTGTGGTCAGAGATGTATCTTGGCACTGACACTGTGTGCCAGAGATACATTCACTTGCCACTGAACATGGCCATAAAGCTCGGGGATGCTCTTCTGCGAGAAATATTTCCTTTCTGGGACCTTCCATAGTGGTGTTCCAATGGCCACAAATTTTCGAAAGGCCTCCGAGTCCACCAGTTTATATGGCAGTAGTTGGAGGGCTATCAGTTCCGACAAGCCAGCGGTCAACTCTTGGGCAACAGGGTAATCCAACGTCATTATTTTTTTAACCTCGAACATTTGGGCCTCGGAAGCCGGCCTTTTTCTAGAAAAACGTGAGGACGGCATGATGGCAGGTGGAGTGGCGGACAATTGTGAGGAGAGAGGAGAAGGAGAAGAGGCTGGACGGTCAGAGCCTGGAGTGTTGCTTTGTGGGTTCTGACAGCATTGCTCCCACTGGGCTCGATGATGGGAATCCAGGTGCCTTCTTAGGCCCCTTTCACACAGGCGGATTGTTCAAATCCGCCTGTCCGTTTTTTTTTGGCGGATCTGAACGGCCCCCCATGCATGTCTATGGGGCATCGGATGTCAGCGGAGACATGTCCGCTGACATCCGATCCGATCCGTCAAATCTGGACGGATGGAAAACCTATTTTCCATCCATCCAGTGGATCATCCCTAGGTGAGTGTTGGGCTTACCGGAACTTATGCGTTGACTGCAAAGGCTCCAGCATCAGGGAACACATAGACCGACAGGTGTCCAACTACATCGGGTTAACGGCCGATGTGGACGCTCTGAGAAGTGATGAACCCCTGTACTACTGGATGGCCAGGCTTAACCTCTGGCCAGTGCTTGCACAATTTGCAATGGAACTGTTGGCTTGCCCCTCGTCCAGTGTCCTGTCCAAAAGGACGTTCAGCGCAGCATGGGGGATCGTGACCGATAAGCTCACTCACGTAGCTCACGACAGTGTTGACTACCTCACATTTCTAAAAATTAATGAGGCATGAATCTCGGAGGAATTCAACACATGTGACCAGTAGACCATGTTTGATTCAAATTCCTCATGACAGGCCAAAAATATGCGACACCACCCATAACAATTCATGGTCCCTGTCTTAGGTAAATACAGCAGCATAAAAGGCATTTTTATGTCTGTTGAATGCCTAATTGCTACAGTCTGTCCCAGCTCCACACAGCAACCTCTCCCTACACTGACAAAAGACTTTTGTGGACCTATTAGCTAGTGACTTGTGTCACTATACAGTCTGTCCCTGCTCCACACAGCAACCTCCAGCCACCAAATACAAAGTTCTTTGCTGTCAGGTGAATGCCTGTGAGCTAATTTTTGGGGCCTGTACTGGCCGACACTTACTTCTGTATCCTGTGCATGCCTAATGTACCTCCAGCCACAGAAAACAAAGTTGTTTGCTGTCAGGTGAACACCTGTTGGCTAATTTTTGGGGCCTGTACTGGCTGACACTTACTTCTGTATCCTGTGAATGCCTAGTGTACCTCCAGCCACAGAATACCAAGTTCTTTGCTGTCAGGTGAACGCCTGTGGGCTAAATTTTGGGGCCTGTACTGGCCGACACCTACTTCTGTATCCTGTGTATGCCTAATGTACCTCCAGCCACAGAAAACCAAGTTCTTTACTGTCAGGTGAATGCCTGTGGGCTAATTTTTGGGGCCTGTATTGGCCGTCACTTACTTCTGTATCCTGTGTATGCCTAATGTACCTCCAGACACAGAAAACCAAGTTCTTTTCTGTCAGGTGAACGCCTGTGGGCTAATTTTTGGGGCCTGTATTGGCCAACACTTACTTCTGTATCCTGTGTATGCCTAATGTACCTCCAGCCACAGAATACCAAGTTCTTTACTGTCAGGTGAACGCCTGTGGGCTAATTTTTGGGGCCTGTATTGGCCGACACTTACTTCTGTATCCTGTGTATGCCTAATGTACCTCCAGCCACAGAAAACCAAGTTCTTTGCTGTCAGGTGAACACCTGTTGGCTAATTTTTGGGGCCTGTACTGGCCGACACATACTTCTGTATCCTGTGTATGCCTAATGTATCTCCAGCCACAGAAAACCAAGTTCTTTGCTGTCAGGTGTACACCTGTTGGCTAATTTTTGGGGCCTGTACTGGCCGACTCTTACTTCTGTATCCTGTGAATGCCTACTGTACCTCCAGCCACAGAATACCAAGTTCTTTGCTGTCAGGTGAACGCCTGTGGGCTAATTTTTGGGGACTGTACTGGCCGACACTTACTTCTGTATCCTGTGAATGCCTAGTGTACCTCCAGCCACAGAATACCAAGTTCTTTGCTGTCAGGTGAACGCCTGTGGGCTAATTTTTGGGGACTGTACTGGCCGTCACTTACTTCTGTATCCTGTTTTTCCCTAATGTACCTCCAGCCACAGAAAACCAAGTTCTTTACTGTCAGGTGAACGCCTGTGGGCTAATTTTTGGGGCCTGTACTGGCCGAAACTTACTTCTGTATCCTGTGTATGCCTAATGTACCTCCAGCCACAGAAAACCAAGTTCTTTACTGTCAGGTGAACTCCTGTGGGCTAATTTTTGGGGCCTGTACTGGCCTACACTTACTTCTGTATCCGTTGAATGCCTAATGTACCTCCAGCCACAGAATACAAAGTTGTTTGCTGTCAGGTGAACGCCTGTTGGCTAATTTTTGGGGCCTGTACTGGCCGACACTTACTTCTGTATCCTGTGAATGCCTAATGCACCTCCAGCCACAGAATACCAAGTTCTTTGCTGTCAGGTGAACGCCTATGGCCTAATTTTTGGGGCCTGTACTGGCCGACACTTACTTCTGTATCCTGTGAATGCCTAATGTACCTCCAGCCACAGAATACAAAGTTGTTTGCTGCCAGGTGAACGCCTGTTGGCTAATTTTTGGGGTCTGTACTGGTCGACACTTACTTCTGTATCCTGTGAATGCCTAATGCACCTCCAGCCACAGAATACCAAGTTCTTTACTGTCAGGTGAACGCCTGTTGGCAAATTTTTGGGGCCTGTACTGGCCGACACTTACTTCTGTATCCTGTGAATGCCTAATGTACCTCCAGCCACAGAATACAAAGTTGTTTGCTGCCAGGTGAACGCCTGTTGGCTAATTTTTGGGGTCTGTACTGGTCGACACTTACTTCTGTATCCTGTGAATGCCTAATGCACCTCCAGCCACAGAATACCAAGTTCTTTACTGTCAGGTGAACGCCTGTTGGCAAATTTTTGGGGCCTGTACTGGCCGACACTTACTTCTGTATCCTGTGAATGCCTAATGTACCTCCAGCCACAGAATACAAAGTTGTTTGCTGTCAGGTGAACGCCTGTGGGCTAATTTTTGGGGCCTGTACTGGCCGACACTTACTTCTGTATCCTGTGAATGCCTAGTGTACCTCCAGCCACAGAATACCAAGTTCTTTGCTGTCAGGTGAACGCCTGTGGGCTAATTTTTGGGGACTGTACTGGCCGACACTTACTTCTGTATCCTGTGAATGCCTAATGCACCTCCAGCCACAGAATACCAAGTTCTTTACTGTCAGGTGAACTCCTGTGGGCTAATTTTTGGGGCCTGTACTGGCCGACACTTACTTCTGTATCCTGTGAATGCCTAATGTACCTCCAGCCACAGAATACAAAGTTGTTTGCTGCCAGGTGAACGCCTGTTGGCTAATTTTTGGGGCCTGTACTGGCCGACACTTACTTCTGTATCCTGTGAATGCCTAATGTACCTCCAGCCACAGAATACAAAGTTGTTTGCTGTCAGGTGAACGCCTGTGGGCTAATTTTTGGGGACTGTACTGGCCGACACTTACTTCTGTATCCTGTGTATGCCTAATGTACCTCCAGCCACAGAAAACCAAGTTCTTTACTGTCAGGTGAACGCCTATGGCCTAATTTTTGGGGCCTGTACTGGCCGACACTTACTTCTGTATCCTGTGAATGCCTAATGTACCTCCAGCCACAGAATACAAAGTTGTTTGCTGCCAGGTGAACGCCTGTTGGCTAATTTTTGGGGTCTGTACTGGTCGACACTTACTTCTGTATCCTGTGAATGCCTAATGCACCTCCAGCCACAGAATACCAAGTTCTTTACTGTCAGGTGAACGCCTGTTGGCAAATTTTTGGGGCCTGTACTGGCCGACACTTACTTCTGTATCCTGTGAATGCCTAATGTACCTCCAGCCACAGAATACACAGTTGTTTGCTGTCAGGTTAACGCCTGTGGGCTAATTTTTGGGGCCTGTACTGGCCGACAATTACTTCTTGTGAAATTATCCTGTGAATGCCTAATTTTTCAGACTGACATTGAAAATCAATGGGTCTGTAAACGTTTCGCTAAATTGTGGATTTTACAGACATGTGAATGGACCCTATATGTATTTGACATGTATTTACTGGCTACTGTCAGTTCTGGCTGATTTAGCAAAAAAAAATAAAAAATGTTTTGGCTGAAAAAAAATAAAATTATGGCAACTTTTCCAATACCAATACTTCTGGTATGTCAGTGTCCATGTTGTGGGACTATGTGTGCACAGCTAGTAGGTATTTTGTGGCTGCAAATATGACCTGGAGGTTTTTAATGTTCGCCTGCCATTGATGTGAATTGGGTCCGCCGCGAACTTGCGGTTCGCAAACATTTGAGAAAGTTTGCGGGTCACGTTCGCGAACCGCCCCTTTTGATGTTTGTCCTTTACTAGTCATAGTCAGAAAGAGCGGTCATAGTTGGATGAGTGCCTGTAACCCTCGCCGCACCAGAAAATTGCATCATAGGGGTAGAGGGGGCATTGAGGATGAAAGGTTTCAACAACCCAGTAGCACTAGGCACACATCATATTTCCAGGCTAAAATATTTTTTTATTATAGTCTTTAATAAATTTGGGGGAGTGTTAGAATCCCTGTCAGGTTTATACTACTATCTTTGGCCCGCTAAGAGAGATACCCTGTCCTGCTGACAATGTTTTACCAGAGAGGAAGTGAGGGGAACTCTATAACAGTAATAAAGACACAACTGAAAATGCTCTCCTTTAGTAAATTGGGAAAGGCCAGAGACCATGTTAGAGTTTTATTTCTGTCTGTCTCATTGGCAGATTTTTGCTTATTTCCTGTCTAATGAAATAATTGTCAGCAAGACAGGAAGTAAAGAAATAGGAGCCCCGAACAGCACTAAAAACACACCAGGGGTTCTGATCCTGCCCCACTCTTTCCAAAACTAGAAAAAATATTTTTTGGTTTGATATACACTTAAACTACTTGCCGACTGCCCGAAACAGTTTTACTGCTACATGGCAGGGGTGTGCACAGGGTCATGTGTATATATGTGATCCCGCACTTCCGCGTAGCGGGCGCAAATGTGCACCACTGGCAGCTCGCTCCCCCTGTGATTATACCAAAACTCACTCATCCTTGTCTTTATGGACCTTGTTTGTGCACTGGTGTGCAGTCATGTTGGAACAGGAAGGGGCCATTCCCAAACTGTTCCCACAAACTTGGGAGCATGAAATTGTCCAAAATGTCTTGCTATGCTGATGCATTAAGGCTCCATTCACACCTGAGCGTATAGTTTTGAGGTATTTTTTTCGGGCATTTTTCAGGCATATTTTCCGGCGTTTTTTCCAGGCATTTTTTGCAGGTGTTTGAAGGCAGGCATTGACATCTAACAAAAACGCTTGTAATCTGCCAAAAAAGAAGCTCATGTACTTTTTTGAGCTTCAGGCAACAAAACGCTCATGTATGAACAGGAGAAATTGAAATGAATGGGATTTTGCTTGCAGGGCGTTTTGAGACTTCAGAGATGAGCGTTTTATGAGCTGAAAAATACTCAGGTGTGAACAGGGCCTAAGAGTTTCATTCACTGGAACTAAGGTAGGGTGACCAGTTTTCCCCAGGCTCTGGGGACAGTCCCCGGACCGAAGACACTGTCCCTGGACCAAGTCTTTTCCCGGTTTTGTCCCTGGTTTGCAGGCCCAGACTGACCATAGGGCACACCGGGTGTTTTCCCAGTGGGCAGGGGTGGCCAGGGCTAACTCCAGGCCAAAGTCACTGCTTTCCTTCCCCTGCAGTGCAGATCCAGCCTGACCCCCCCCCCCCAAGCAACGCACAATGATTGCACACACACACACACAGCTGTGCTGAATGGAAGGAAGGAGCATGGAGGGGCGGGGCCCAGACTGACACTAAGGGAGGAGCTTCAGGGGCCACACCACGACCGACCATTGGCTGCAGCCTGCAGAGAAATTACACATTACTGGCAGAGAGTCAGAAACACATTGTTGAGGTACAGAGAGAGCCTCAGGGTGTCCTGAAAGAGAAAGAGATACAGTATCTCACAAAAGTTAGTACACCCCCTCACATTTTTGTAAATATTTTATTATATATTTAATGTGACAACACTGAAGAAATGACACTTTGCTACAATGTAAAGTAGTGAGTGTACAGCTTGTATAACAGTGTAAATTTGCTGCCCCCTCAAAATAACTTAACACACAGCCATTAATGTCTAAACCGCTGTCAACAAAAGTGAGTACACCGCTAGGTGAAAATGTCCAAATTGGGCCCAATTAGCCATTTTCCCTCCCCGGTGTCATGTGACTCATTAGTGTTACAAGGTTTCAGGGGTGAATGGGGAGCAGCTGTGTTAAATTTGGTGTTATCGCTCTCACTCTCTCATACTGGTCACTGGAAGTTCAACGTGGGCCCTCATGCCAAAGAACTCTCTGAGGATCTAAAAAAAAGAATTATTGCTCTACATAAAGATGGCCTAGGCTAGAAGAAGATTGCCAAGACCCTGAAACTGAGCTGCAGAATGGTGGCCAAGACAATACAGTGGTTTAACAGGACAGGTTCCACTTAGAACAGGCCTTGTTATGGTCGACCAAAGAAGTTGATTGCACGTGATCAGCATCATATCCAGAGGTTGTCTTTGGGAAATAGATGTATGAGTGCTGCCAGCATTGCTGCAGAGATTGAAGGGATGGGGGTCAGCCTGTCAGTGCTCAGACCATACGCCACACACACTGCATCAAATTGGTCTGCATGGCTGTCATCCCAGTACAGTATATAGAGAGGGAAATACAGTATATAGAGAGTGGGAGATACAGTATATAGAGAGAAGGAAATACAGTATATAGAGCTAGGGAGCTACAGTATATAGAGAGAAGGAAATACAGTATATAGAGAGAAGGAGATACAGTATATAGAGAGGGAATACAGTATGAGAGGGAGATGCAGTAAATAGAGAGAGTGAAATACAGTAGATAGAGGGAGATACAGTATATAAAGCGTGGGAGATACAGTATATAGAGAGCGGGAAAACAGTATATAGAGAGAGGGAGATACAGTATATAGAAGGAGGGAGATACAGCATATGTAGAGAGGGAGATACAGAATATAGAGGGGAATACAGTATATAGAGAGAGGGAGATACAGTATATAGAGAGGGGTACAGTATATATAGAGAGGGATACAGTATACAGGTCCTTTTCAAAAAATTAGCATATTGTGATAAAGTTCATTATTTTCTGTAATGTACCGATAAACATTAGACTTTCATATATTTTAGATTCATTACACACAACTGAAGTAGTGCAAGCCTTTTATTGTTTTAATATTGATGATTTTGGCATACAGCTCATGAAAACTCAAAATTCCTATCTCAAAAAATTAGCATATTTCATCCGACCAATAAAAGAAAAGTGTTTTTAATACAAAAAAGTCAACCTTCCAATAATTATGTTCAGTTATGCACTCAATACTTGGTCGGGAATCCTTTTGCAGAAATGACTGCTTCAATGCGGCGTGGCATGGAGGCAATCAGCCTGTGGCACTGCTGAGGTGTTATGGAGGCCCAGGATGCTTCGATAGTGGCCTTGAGCTCATCCAGTGTGTTGGGTCTTGCGTCTCTCAATTTTCTCTTCACAACATCCCACAGATTCTCTATGGGGTTCAGGTCAGGAGAGTTGGCAGGCCAATTGAGCACAGTAATACCATGGTCAGTAAACCATTTACCAGTGGTTTTGGCACTGTGAGCAGGTGCCAGGTCGTGCTGAAAAATGAAATCTTCATCTCCATAAAGCGTTTCAGCAGATGGAAGCATGAAGTGCTCCAAAATCTCCTGATAGCTAGCTGCATTGACCCTGCCCTTGATAAAACACAGTGGACCAACACCAGCAGCTGACATGGCACCCCAGACCATCGCTGACTGTGGGTACTTGACACTGGACTTCAGGCATTTTGGCATTTCCCTCTCCCCGGTCTTCCTCCAGACTCTGACACCTTGATTTCCGAATGACATGCAAAATTTGCTTTCATCCGAAAAAAGTACTTTGGACCACTGAGCAACAGTCCAGTGCTGCTTCTCTGTAGCCCGGGTCAGGCGTTTCTGGTTCAAAAGTGGCTTGACCTGGGGAATGCGGCACCTGTAGCCCATTTCCTGCACACGCCTGTACACGGTGGCTCTAGATGTTTCTACTCCAGACCCAGTCCACTGCTTCTGCAGGTCCCCCAAGGTCTGGAATCGGTCCTTCTCCACAATCTTCCTCAGGGTCCAGTCACCTCTTCTCGTTGTGCAGCGTTTTCTGACACACTTTTTCCTTCCCACAGACTTCCCACTGAGGTGCCTTGATACAGCACTTTGGGAACAGCCTATTCGTTCAGAAATTTCTTTCTGCGTCTTACCCTCTTGCTTGAGGGTGTCAATGATGGCCTTCTGGACAGCAGTCAGGTCGGCAGTCTTACCCATGATTGCGGTTTTGAGTAATAAACCAGGCTGGGAGTTTTTAAAAGCCTCAGGAATCTTTTGCAGGTGTTTAGAGTTAATTAGTTGATTCAGATGATTAGGTTAATAGCTCGTTTAGAGAACCTTTTCATTATATGCTAATTTTTTGAGATAGGAATTTTGGGTTTTCATGAGCTGTATGCCAAAATCATCAATATTAAAACAATAACCCACATGGAAGAAAAATATATTTAAAATATATTTTTTAAAAAAATTCATTTTTTCCCCCCAAATATATTGGAAATATGTTTGAAATACTACAATTTTGGCCATATTCAATATATTTCTAAAATTGTTTCCCTAAATATATTATAAATATATTTGAAATGCTACAATTTTGGCCATATTCAATATATTTCTAATTTTTTTTCCCTAAATATATTGGAAATATATTTGAAATGCTACAATTTTGGCTGTATTCAATATATTTCTATTTTTTTTTCCCTAAATATATAGGAAATATATTTGAAATGCTACAATTTTGGCCATATTCAATATATTTCTAAATTTTTTTCCCTAAATATATTGGAAATATATTTGAAATGCTACAATTTTGGCCATATTCAATATATTTCAATTTTTTTTCCCTAAATATATTGGAAATATATTTGAAATGCTACAATTTTTGCCATATTCAATATATTTCTAATTTTTTTTCCCCTAAATACATAGGAAATATATTTGAAATGCTACAATTTTGGCCATATTCAATATATTTCTAAAAATTGTTCCCTAAATATATTGAAAATATATTTTTCTTCCATATGGGTGACTAAAGCTTTCTTGAGATATTCACCATACAATTATGGCCATATTCAATATATTTCTAATTTTTTTTCCGTAAATATATTGGAAATATATTTGAAATGCTACAATTTTGGCCATATTCAATATATTTCTAAAATGTGTTCCCTAAATATATTGGAAATATATTTGAAATGCTACAATTTTGGCCATATTCAATATATTTCTAAAAATTGTTCCCTAAATATATTGGAAATATATTTTTCTTCCATATGGGAAAAGGCTTGCACTACTTCAGTTGTGTGTAATGAATCTAAAATATATGAAAGTCTAATGTTTATCAGTACATTACAGAAAATAATGAACTTTATCACAATATGCTAATTTTTTTAAAAGGACCTGTATATAGGGAGACACAGTATATAGAGGGAGGGACATACTGTATATATAGAGAGAGGGAGACACAGTAAATAGAGAGATGGAGATACAGTATAAAGAGAGGGGGTACAGTATAAAGAGAGAGGAAAATACAGTATATAGAGAGTGAGATACAGTATATAGAGAGATGGAAATACAGTATATAGAGTGAAATACAGTATATATAGAGGGATACAGAGTATACAGAGAGAGTGAAATACAGTATATAGAGAGAGGGAGATACAGTATATAGACAGTGGGAGATATAGTATATAGAGAGAGGGATATGCAGTAAATAGAGAGAGTGAAATACAGTATAAAGGAAGTGGGAGTATATCAAGAGGGAAATACAGTATAGAGAGGGAGATACAGTATTTAGAGAGAGGGAAATACAGTATATAGAGAGGGAGATACAATATATATAGAGAGGGAGATGCAGTATATAGAAAGAGTGAAATACAATATATAGAAATCTGTATTATAGAGATACAGTATTTAGATATTGGAAGATACAGTATATAGAGGGAAGGAAATACAGTATATAGAGAGAGGGAGATGCCATATATAGAGAGAGGGAGATTCAGTATATAGAGAGGAAATACATTATATAGAGAGAGGGAGATACAGTGTATAGAGAGAGGGAGATAGAGTATAAAGAGAGGGGGTACAGTATATAAAGAGAGGGAGATACAGTATATATAGAGAGGGAGATACAGTATATATAGAGAGGGAGATGCAGTATATAGAGAGAAGGAGATACAGTATATAGAGAGAGGGAGATACAGTGTATATAGAGAGAGGGAAATATAGTATATATAGAGAGAGGGAGATACAGTATA